>NW_027492785.1:0-441356 GCF_021521415.1 Bidens hawaiensis
AAATATAATAAAATTCGAAACAATAAAATAATAAATGTCGATTGTTAGAAATTGATAAACCGATAAACTGTTAATAAACGAAAAATCATGAGTTACATAATAATGCTATATTTAATATCAAATAATAATAAGATGTTCAAGATGGTTAAACACAATGGGTTAAATTGTAAATGTTTGAATTAGTTGAGATAAGTTCAAGGACCAGTTTTAACAATTCCTAAAACACAAATTGAAGCATACACACTTACGTATTCTTTCAGGTGAAAACGTGAACAACAAACGATACGATTATATCAGGATTTGATTTTGTTTCAAACTCGTTTAATATATATATACGATAACATTCCAACGATTTTCATGGATCCAAAAACCTTAAATCTTAGCCTTTTCTCTCTGCCGTATACACCGCCGCCGCCGCCCTGCAACTAGCCGGAGAAACCGCTGACATCACAGCCACCGCTACACGGGTTCTCGCCGTCGCCGGTGGTAGCCAGACAACCAACGCTAACTTCCGTATTGAAACTAATCATAATCAGCAAAATTACCTTAATTATAAGCTCGGAGAGAATCCATAAAGACAAAGACATTGACATTTTAGGATCAATTCTATCTGCCAACAAACTTAGCAAACAGTTACAGGGGGGCAAGATATATTATGAGATGATATTGAGCCACGGTTTGAGGCTGAGAAATTGCTTAGTATTTATTTAATTAATAAATAATTATATATCACTCAGGCTGGACTTTGAAGCCCACCCAGTCCATAAGCCCATTATCTAAACATAACCCAACACATTTATCGCCTCAATCAAATAAGACAAATGAATCGGCGACCGGGGTGGACTAATGCATTTCGCTTTTTCCACAAGGTTATGTAATGACCAAAAACTCACGCTACTAAATCCGTGCGTTGTGGCGGGTACTAAACGACAAATAAATCACTAAAAATATAAGTTATAACGCGCTCGTTAATTGGTTAGTAAGATATGTGAGTTTATTAGAAAAAGAATACAAAAAGAAAAACATTTAAAAATTAACACCCGAGATAACGCTAGAAGCAATAACATCTATGGTTTTGACATGTTTATTTGATGTTTCTGGTTCCAATAATTTGAGTTTTTTATGTAAAAGAAAATATGATCAAAATCAACATGCTTAATTATCTTAGTCCTAATTGCCAAATAAAGCGTTTAAAATATTTAGTTTTTGATGTATCATACTTTTAATTGTAGGCGAAAAAAATGCTTTATTTGAACTTCGTATGTGGTACAAAATCAAATACTTCGATCTAGTGGTAATCATCAAATGTCGTAGACGAGTCAAAAATAGGGGCGTACACGTACCGAACCGGACCAGACGAGAGCCTATCTGTGTCCATTCATTAAGGTTTTGACGTTTGAGGAGCGTCAAAATCTTTTAAATAGTCTCCAACTCCAACAAGAAAACATGCTAATTTTAATAGTTTTTAAGGGCACTAAAAACTTTTATATATTCCTATTTTATATTGTGTTTTTGAGTTTGTATGAACTGAAAATAAGAGAGGAGGTAGCATAAATGTCAATAACCAGATTTTGCCCGATAAAATCAATTAACAACATGCTTAACGAACTTGTACATATTATAGATTTTTTGCTTCTCCCAACCGTAACAAAAGGGTTGTTAATGGAAGTTAAAATTTCAAATAGAAACAAGATTTTCTCCATTCTTTATGAAACCGTTCCTCTACAACACGTTAACGACAACTCACTTAAGGAGGGTCAAAAGTGGTTCACATAACTCAAGTTCAAGAAATGAGTCAAAATGCTCAAAATTAACACCATATAATCCATTTTTATCTCATATTTCTTGTTTATTTATGAATGTTGTTACCTGATAGCATGAAAAAGAAGTAGAGCTAATTGTGACTAAATTGGATGACTTTCATTATGTTTTATCATTATACATAGAGATGTTCTAAGGGACTCTTTGATGACCTTTTAATGGTTATTAAGAGACTACTTTTTATTGGTTTATAGTTTTTTAATGATTAAGATGTAACCTTAAATTTAAATGGTTAAGAGAACCAAACATTCCCTACATATATAGAATTGGAAATTATAATTTCCAATTGGTTGTCCCAATTTAAATGTTATTTTTATACATATAAATTTAATTTCCAATTGTGCATTTACTATTACATGTTTCATTTCCAATTAGCCATAATAACTTAAAAAACATATTGTCATTTTACAGCTCATAAAATAAAATGATCAAACATTTCTTAATTTGTATGTTTTAGGACCCATGATATTTAAAATGGGACGAAGAGAGTCAATAAATAACATATTTGTCTAAAGAATAAATGTTAATGTAATTTGTCATAAAAATAATTAATAGGAAAAAGAAGTAGCCTTTTAATTGAATCCTTGTTCCCAGATAACCCTATCACAACACCCCTGCTTAAACCCTAACCGCCATTAATGGCCTTTGTTCTTCACTCAACACCCTACTTCCGTACCACACTTCACACACCTAAAGCTTCTTCCATCAACACCGTCTCCTCCCCACCCAAACGCCGTGGCCGGAAAAAGACCACCACTAGCAAACAACAACACTCGGAGGAATTAAAAAAAACTCAAAACAACAAAGAATTAGGAGAAGACAAATTAGACTTCGATGACGGAATCGACTTTCCGTACGAAGATCCTCCACTAATCTGCTGCTTCGGAGCCGTACAAAAGGAGTTCGTACCAACTGTCAGGGTCTCAGACCAGCAGATGCATCCTGACATGTACTCTGAGTGGAAGATGCTGCAGTGGGACCCGCCCGAGTTCGCCAGGGCACCGGGCGGACCGCCTTCGAACGTGGCGATAGCGCACGTGAGGCTCGGGGGAGTGATGGGGAAGGTTGGGGATGATGAGTTTGGGAAGGAGTTGGTGTTGATGATGAATAAGGAGAATGTGCAGACTAGAGGGGTGAAGATTGATGGGAATGGGAAAACCGGGTGTGCGTATATGAAGATTGTGGTTGATGGTAAGGGAAAGATGAAAGCCGAGAAGGTGAGGGATGCGGTTGAGGATAGTTTGTTGACTTCTGAACTGAATCTTTCCGTGCTTAAAGAGGTGATGTTTGGTTTGTAAATACTCATGAGTTCATAGTTTTTGATTAGGGCTGTAAGCATTTATTGGTTCAATTACTTATCTTGAGTCTCGAATGGCAGTGGTTAACATGCTATAATAGTATTGTTAGGCTTGTAAATGAACCAAACGAACACGAATGAAGTATGTTAGTGTCCATTTTTTTAAACTTTAACCGAACAAACAACAATTAAACGGGCAAGCGTTTCTTGTTTGTGTTTGTTCGTCAAGGAAATGAGCATGTTCGAGTTTGTTTATGTAAACGAACAAATATAACTGAATATAGATGAATGGTTGGGCCTAAAATTTATTAAACTAGACTTTGACACTTTGTTGTAACTGGCCAAAAAAAATGAATATATAAACGAATGTTGTTAAACAAGCAGTAAACCAACGGACATAAATGAAGGTGAACGTACGAACATAAACGAATTCAAGTGAACGAACAATAACGAATGTTCATGAACTGGATGAACGAGACACCCGTTCATGTTTGTTCGTTTAGCTAAACGAACAATTTTTTATTCGTGTTTTGTATTTATTAAATAAACGAACTTCCTGCTGTTCACTGAACGTTCGGTTCCTTTTTTTAGCTATTGTTAATGGTTCATTGTTCTGAACTGACTTTTTAGTGTCAAAATTGTTTATTTTCTAATATCAAAATTTGACAAAATAATCTGTTTTTCGTTTATTACAGGCAAGAATATTCCACTTAAATTCAGAAGTTCTATTATCCGACTCGCAAGCCGCTTTATTTAAAGCAATTTCATGGTCAAAAAAATTTGGTAGCCTGATATTTTTTGACATGAACCTCCCATTAACATTATGGAAATCCCGACACGAGACTCGAAAAATAATCAACAAAGCATGGGAACAGGCCGACATCATCGAGGTCAGCAAACAAAAACTCGAGTTCCTTCTAGACGAGCACTACCACCAAAAACGAAGAGATTACACCCCTCAATACTTTGCAGAATCTTTCGACGACACAAAACAAAAGGGAAAAGATTATTATCATTACACGCGTGAAGAAATTGCACCGTTATGGCACGATAATTTAAAGTTTTGTTTGTGACGGATGGGACTCTTCGGGTCCATTATTATTCGCCTTTGTTTGATGGGGTGGTTGTTGGGACAGAGGATGTGTTGATTACGCCTTTTACTTGTGACAGAACGGGGTCAGGTGATGCGGTTGTGGCGGGTATTTTGAGGAAGCTGACTAGTCAACCGGAAATGTTTGAGAATCAGGATGTTTTGGAACGACAGCTTCGGTTTGCTATTGCGGCTGGGATTATATCGCAGTGGACTATTGGGGCGGTTAGAGGTTTTCCGACAGAAAGTGCTACTCAAAATCTTAAAGAACAGGTTTATGTGCCTTCAATGTGGTGATATTTTTGATGGATTGTAAAAACCAGACTGATAGTTTTGGTTATTGTTTGTAGTTAGTTTAGGTTGTTGTACAGTTATATGTTGTTGTAACTCTTTATGCATATTAACTACCTTTATGCATCTGATAGTTAGCTTGACTTTTGACAGTGGTGTTTGTATTTTTGGTTGAATATCAAGCTTTTAAATTCAATTTTAGATTCTAATGAAGTAGTGTTGTGTAACTAGTGAGTCGAGCCAGCTTCGAATAGAGCATGTGCTTGAAGTTCAACAAGTAAGCATCGTTTCGTTTATCTTAATGGGCTGAAATATATGAGCTCAAGCTTGGTTTGTGTCGAAGCTTGTTCGGCTTGCTTGAGCTTGAGTTAAACAAGCCAGCTCTGCTTGTGTATTCTTAAGCTGAATTTTGAGCTCAAGTCAGCTTGTATAAAGTTTAAACTAATGTTAACATTTAATTTTATATTTGTGTTGCTAATAAATGAAGTTGGGTTTTAACTTATAAAAGTTAAATTATTGGCTTAACTTAAAAGACCAAGCTATGTTGGATCGTTGGCTTGGTTTGTTTATAAACGAGTCAATTTCGAACGGGTCTTTATTTATAAGGTTTTTACCGTTTTTTATAAATGGTAGGTGCTTGGTTTGACTTAGAAATCGTATCAAAAAAATTAGGGATTCACATTCACATTTTACAGTGCAATCAAATACATACCATGGCCATTGAAGAGGTAGGTTCCCGCAAAGCCCAGTTGGACCCACAAGACTCACCTTGAAGAGGTACGTCTACGCAAATACCAACTTGATCCGCAGGACCCACCATGCTCAGAGAGATGAAGACCTTACACGCAGTAAGCCAACTGTCCCCGCAGGAAAGCCTCCCTTGGTACAGTACCCTGCCTGTCCCCGCAGCTGTGGGTACAAGCCAAGAAGGAAGGCTACCCGTACTAACAGTAAGGCTACACGTATAAAACACTAACTCTTATACTTCAGTAATGTCACCTGAAGAAGGAATGAGCAGGGCGGGAATATTCCCGCCCAAAAGAGCCAGTCCGTACGCTTCTAGAAGATCTTTTGTACTATACCTACCAAAGTATGGACAAATAGACAAGATCTGACAAAAGCAACCCGTGAACCAATCACAGGGTGACAACTCACTGACAATAGTACGAGGAGGAGCACGCTCCAGTACAAAATGTCACTATCAACCGCTGCCTACCCACCAACTCCCATCATGGCACAAACGTAGCCCATAGTTGGTGGAAAAGGAATATTATATACAGCTGGCCGTAACTGCTTGGAAACCGACCTTCGGCTATAAATACTCCAACACCCTGGAACGGTATCATTATCTTCTCTCTAGCTATTTCTCTCTATATACACTTATATTCAGAGCAACCTAGTCTGATTCTCACGCCAGAGGGTGGTCACAAGGAGGAACCCCCCCTTCTTCTCAGTGACGAGCTTACGGTGTCTGTTTTGCAGGTTGAGAAGAATAGCTATCTTTGCCGGACCTAACCCTCGTGGGAAACATCTACTTAACCTTAAGATTATCCTTAATCTGTCGGGGTCACTTAGTGTTTCTTCATTGGCGCCATCCGTGCATTAAGCTAGAACTTACCCTTCTTTTTCTCAGTTTTTTCAAACTTCTGGAAAGATGGTTAAGGTTACTCCGATGCCAAAGCCACCGGGTAACCAAGAAACTCCGGTAACCACAACCCAGCTACTGGGGGGAACACCGGTGAATACACGATTGTTACGAACACTACCCCGGTTACCCAAGCCGGGGCAAGTGCAGTAAACAATCCTCTCCTTGGATTCATTGATACCCAGTTGGGGAAACAACAGACGATACTTCCCCGACAAACACCAGAACAAGTTAAAGCTTGGGCGGAAGCACGTCAGAAAGAATTCCAAGCCGAGTTGGACGAACGTTTACGTTCACTCCAACAGGCCAATGACAAATTCGGAAGCACTCGACAACATCTCAACATGAGCAATGATTGCGAGTATGTGGATGATGAAGATTGGGAAGAATCTGACAGTGACGCAAACCCACGTCATAAGGCTAAAGGGAAGCGTAAAGAAGCAGACTTCCACTTGAGAAGAAATTTCGAAGAAACTTTCAAACCAAAGAACACGGGGGGAAACCCACGTGACTTCTCCAAAACTTTCAGACCAACTGTTGCGAATGCGGGAACGTCCAAATTTGCAAGGGACATTGCGGAAGCAATCCAAAGAGTGCCAAACAGATGTCCAACATAGGCACTTACGATGGCATATCTGATCCGGACGATCACATGAACAGATTTATAGCGGGGGCAACCGTCAGTAATTGGACGGAACCCACATGGTGTTACATGTTCCAAATTACGCTCGTCGGGGCAGCCAGAGCGTGGTTTGATCGTCTACCGGTCCACCACATCTACGATTGGGCAGACTTCCAGCACAAATTCAGCCAGTACTTCAGTCAACAAAGAAAATATACTGAAGAGCAATGGACGATCCTCAACTGTATCCGAGAAGAAGACGAATCTTTGCTAGACTTCATCACTCGCATCAACTCAAAGAAGCTAAGTCTGGGCACTATTAGCGAAGATCTTGTTCGCGCCGCTTTCATCCAGGGCGTTGAGTACCCAGAGCTCATCCGCACGTTGACAGGTAAAGACGACATGCCACCCACGTGGGATGCCATCATGACGGCAGCTAAACGCTTTGCCGAAACGGAGAAGCAACTTGGTAGAAATCTTCCCCAGAGCACAAACCTCTACACCCAGAGAACAAGAGAAAATAACGTCCGTACCGCCCGACAAAACAAAAAGAGGAAGCTTGGTATTTGGCAGTCAAGGGTAAACTTTGACACCTCATCCAGCTCTCGCCCTCTCTTAGGCGGAAGGGACAACATGCAGTCGTCGAACCGGAATCCCAGATGGACGCCACTCACCAAAAGCGTCACCGAGATATTTGCCACCGAGAAGCTCCCATTGCCAAAGGCTCCAATAATCCGACAGCGTCAAAACGCTGATCAGAGCACATCCTGTGACTTCCACGGGACAAAAGGCAACACCACGGAGGAATGCACATCCTTGAAGGATGTCGTCGAAACATTCGTCAAAGATGGGAAACTCACACACCTCGTGGCATCAATCAAGAACGGAGGGAGGAAAGACAATCGGTACAAGGGCAATGGACGGAAGCCCGTCGACATCAGCATTCACATGGTTCACGGCAACATCAGAGAAAGAAAACGACGAACAACAGAGCCAAGTGCGTGGAAGGAAGCAGAAGTGCGCTTCCCGCGTGTGCCAGGGGGGCCCAACAAAGAAGGCCCCATAGTCATCAAAAGCCAGCTGGGGCACTACATCACCTCCCGCACCCTTGCTGATAATGGCGCTTCATCAACGGTCATGTATATGCAGTTCTTCGACAAGCTAGACGACGAAGACAAAGAACGCCTAAAAACAGTTTACGCCTCGATGGAAGGGTTCGACGGCAGCACAAACACCCCCTTGGGAATCCTATCTTTCCCCGTCACTCTCACGGACGGGAAGTACTCCCGCATAGAAGACGTGGACTTCGTTGTAATGAGGAAGCCACACCACACATACGACATTCTCTTCGGGAGAGATGGGATGGCAAGATTTAATGTCGTGGTGTCTTCGGTCCATGGTATGATGGGATGGCCAACAGCTGAGGGCATCGCTATGATCACGGGCATTCCCCAGGTATGCATCGCATCTATCTCATCTAAACCCAAACCAAAAATGGCTAAACCAACCACCTCTGAGCCAGAAGAATGAGCCTTCAATGGCAAATACCCTGACTAGGCCGTTACCATTGGCCCAACGATCACTAATCCCACACGCACCTTACTCAAACGCTTGTTGCAAAAAAATGCCGACATCTTCGCGTGGACACCAGCTGACATGACTGGTGTACCTCGAAGTAAGGCTGAGCATAAGCTCAAGTGTGACCCGGCGTTTGCGCCGGTCATACAAATGCGTCACGTAATGGGTGCTGAGCAGGCTAACGCTTGTAGAACCCAAGTCAAGGAACTCCTTGACGCAGGCATCGTACGCGTTAGTAAATATCAAACACGGGTTGCAAATCCCGTCATGGTACCAAAATCCAACAAACAAAGGCGCATGTGCATAGATTTTAAAGACCTAAACAAAGCATGCCCCAAGGATTGTTACCCGTTACCCGAAATTGACCTTAAGGTAGATTCATTAGCACCGTTTCGCCTTAAATGCTTCCTTGATGCTTATAAAGGGTACCATCAAATCCACATGGCTGTTGACGATCAGGATAAAACCGCATTTCGGATGCCCGATGGCACATTTTGTTACCAAATGATGCCATTCGGACTAAAGAATGCCGGATCCACATACCAACGACTGATGGACAAAGAGTTTCATGCCCAAATCGGGAGGAACTTGGAAGTTTACATGGATGACTTGGTCATCAAAAGCCTCGAGCCAGAGGCGCTGTTGAAAGACATCGAAGAAACTTTCAACACGCTCAGAAAGATAAACATGAAGCTCAACCCGAGCAAGTCGCTGAATGGAAGATGGGAAGTTCTTAGGAGTCATCGTTACCAAAGATGGCTTCAGAGCGAACCCCGAAAAGGTTGAAGCCATTATGATAATGGAATCACCTACTACCATCAAACATGCTCAGACACTGAATGGACGACTAGTCGCACTTAACCGCTTTTTGGCAAACCAGGCGGATAGGTCGTTCCCATTCGTGTCAACATTGAGAAATTGTTTGAAGAAAACGCACTTCCGCTGGACACCAGAAGCGGAAGCAGCCTTTCAAGAGATTCGGTCACGCTTGATCGAACTCCCAACACTCACAGCACCAGAAGTGGGGGAGGAATTAATTCTCTACCTCTCCGCCACAGACAGAGCAACTGGGGCAGTCTTACTAGTAGAACGAAAGGGCATCCAGATGCCCATCTACTATGTAAGCCGCGTCTTAACAGACGTGGAAACCCGGTACTCCACCCTGGAAAAATTAGTCTTAGCGCTTGTACAGGCTTCACGCAGGCTAAGACGATATTTCCAAGGCCACCCAATCACCATTCTCACCAACTTTAAAATTGCAAACGTTCTAGGCAAACCCGAGTTGTCAGGGCGCCTAGCCAAATGGGCAATTGAGTTGGGAGAATACGCGATAAAGTACAAGCCAAGACCAGCCATAAAAGGCCAGGTCTTGGCCGACTTTATTGCAGAAGTCCCCGCTTCGCGGGAAAAAGAGTGCCAGGAAGAGGCTCAACCCTCTCTAGCACAAGACATTAACGATGTCTGGCGACTCTATACTGATGGAGCAGCCAACAACGAAGGTTCAGGCGCAGGGTTGAAACTAACTAACCCAGCAGGCCAAGAATACACTTACGCTATTCGGCTGGATTTCCCAAGTACGAATAACGAAGCGGAGTACGAAGCATTCTTGGCCGGATTAAGAATTGCGCATAAGATGGGGGTGAAAAACTTGGAAGCCCACGTGGATTCCATGCTAGTAGCCAACCAGATAAACGGGACGTACACGGCCGTGAACGACACAATGGCCCTGTACCTCACACAAGCAAAAACCCTTATGTGCGATTTCAACGATTGCAAAGTTGTGCACATTAAGCGAAGCGAAAACAAATCTGCGGATGCGCTAAGCAAGCTTGCATCGTTAGCCTTCACCCACTTGGGAAAGGACATCCGCGTTGAACTTCTTGGAGTACCATCAGTCCCGCACAAGGAAATTTGTGTCATCCAAACTGGCACGGAAACATGGATGACGCCAATCATAAATTACCTTGCGACGGGTGTACTACCAGAGTCAAAGACACAGGCAAGAAAGATACGCTGTAAATCACTGAACTATCAACTTGATAACATACTTTACAGGCGTAATTTTCTTGGCCCACTCCTCAGATGCGTTGACGACCAAGATGCCGACTACCTCCTAAGGGAAGTACACGAAGGCATCTGTGGAGTACATGCAGATCCACGGGCAGTTGTAGCTAAGCTAAACAACGCGGGATACTTTTGGCCGGGGATGCACACGGATGCGCTGGCCTACATCAGAAAATGTAGGTCCTGCCAGCTCTACGCACCCAACACGCATCGCCCGAAGAACGAACTTGTTCCAGTCACTTCTTCATGGCCATTCCAGAAGTGGGCCGTCGATGTTACAGGCCCATTTCCACAGCAGCAGGGAACGTTCAGTTCCTAGTAGTAGCCATCGACTACTTCACCAAGTGGATAGAAGCAAAACCCCTAGCCCAAACAACCGCAAAACATATCAAAAAATTTATTTGGGAATTTATTATTTGTCGTTTTGGACTTCCACAGAATTTGGTGAGCGATAACGGCACCAATTTTGCTGACCAGAAGCTACAAAAGTGGCTGAAAGAGTTTCAAATCACCCACACCTTTACCTCAGTGGCACACCCGCAGGGTAATGGTGAGGTGGAAAGAGCAAACAAGAGCATCGTCGACGGCATAAAGAAAAGACTCTTGGAGCATAGATCCGACTGGGTGGACGAAGTTCCACATGTCCTTTGGGCAAACAGAACGCTAATAAAAGCAAGCACGGGCGAAACCCCATTCAGCCTCACCTATGGCACTGAAGCCATGGTTCCAATCGAGATTGGTCTACCCTCACCAAGAGTCATAACTCAACCAGAAGACAATGAGGCGGAAAGACGGTTAGACCTTATGCTGACCGAAGAGCGCAGAGACTTAGCCGCAGCGCGTGAAGAGAACTACAAGCGACAAATGCAAAAGCAATACAACACGCGGGTGAAATTCTGCAACTTCAATGTCGGAGACTACATACTGTGTAACAACGAGGCTTCGAACCAGGAGCGCCCAGGAAAGCTGGCCCCGGTCTGGGAAGGGCCATACATTATTAAAGAAGTTCTGGGAAAGGGCGCATACCGGCTCGAAAGGCTCGATGGCACCCCCATCCCAAGAACATGGAATGTAGCTCAATTACGCAGATGCTACATGTAGATGAATTCCAAACTTGTAACGAACAGGCCTAGAGCCACTTCTAATAGAAATGATTCTCCTTATCACATTGATGCTGATAGCCTTACCTTTATACTTATGATCTGACCACACTGATATGCCGGTATTCACCGCATAAATAAGTGAGGGAGGAAGTAAGTCGTTGCGTGTGGAAAGCGACACAACCCGCATAAACACAAATAAACAGTAAAAATTTCTAAGGAAAAGATGAGGAAAACCTTCACAATTATGATAGAGGAAACAGAACATTAACCTATTATCTGACACGCGTCGAAAGGTTAACTTATTCAAAACACTTAGAAAATTGCTAAGTTAAACTAAAATATGCATGAGCAAATCATATAATGTTTATAAGGCAAGGCATTAACAAAACATTTATATTCACGATAAAAGCTGTTCAAACATTACAAAATGGCTAGGTATCTACCCGCCTACAAAAAGTGCAAATCTATCCTAACGGCTTGGAGGAATCTCAAGATTCAGGCTTCGGGACCACTCCCTCCAAACCCACTTGAACCTGCACCATCAGTTGGCTGCGGCTGTTCAAGGAAAGCTTTGAGAACAACTAGCCCGTCATCAGCAGCAGCAATTTCACTCACCTTTTCCACCACCGGATGAGAGAAAGCAGCATACTGGTTCACAGCTTGGTCATAGGCAGCCTCAGTATCAACATCGTGTAGAGGAAATCTGGAAGGCGAGATGCCTTTCTCTGCAAATCCTAGGCCAAGTAAGAAACCAACTTTCTCTCCATCCTCATGAGAAGCGTTGAGGGCTGTGCTCATGGCATCATCATAGGATGTGTTCGCGAAAATCCGACGCACAACCTACAAAAAAAAAAAACTTTTCTAAGTATAAAAAGCAAAAAGCAAAGAATAATTGAGCTATGCGTACCTGCGGCAACGCTTCTCGTAGAAGCCAATCCTTATTGGACAGAGCCTCTTGAAGGGTAGCTTGGGCTTGATCGCGTGCGCGTTCGGCCTCATTCTTATTTAGGTTGGCAAACAACACTTCCTTGGCAGTAGCCTCCTCAACGCCTTTAAGCTTGCACTCAGTGCGATCAAGCACACCCCTCTGATCCAAGAGCTCCTGTAGCTTCTTGGCGTCCTCCAAAGCCAAAGCCTCATGAGCCTGCTGAAGCTTCTCCAGTTTAGCTTTCAGTTCTTCATTCTCAGTGCGTAGAGGCTCAGCAACAACTTCAGCTTTTGTGGCCCTTTCAGTCGCATTACGCGCAGTTTCCTTAGCCAACCTAAGCTGTTCATTAACAACTTGAGAAGCCTTGGAACGGGCCTCATGCCTAGCTTGCATTTCGGCCTCAAGATCTTTGAAGGCCTTTTCTCTCTCAGTAGTGGTGGCGGCAAGCTTCTTGTTTTCTTCCCTCAGCGATCGCACCTGAGACCCCTCCAAGCTACGCGCAGTCCTTAACTTATCGTTTTCACGACAAAGTAATTCGACACGCGGCTGCATCCGGGCGAGTAGAATTCGGAGCTCGGTGGACAACCTGCCTTCCTGGTAACTAACCATTGCCTCCCCCAATGCACCACTTGGAGCGGCATGTCGCGTCCAATCGACGCAGTCTGCAGCCGTCCTGAGAGTTGTTCCTCGGAGGATATTCCACCTTGGGGCATAAACCTCATTGGAATCCGAAACTGCAACAACAAAAAACAGTCAAGAAAAAATGACTAAGAATGGATAACAGGCCAAAGTAACCCCACGCACCTGTAGGGTCGATAACAGACTGATAGCCGCTAAACCCATCACCCGAACCTAAAGGATATCCATCCAAGAGGTCAAGGAGATGGGAATGAGGCAAAGATCGGACCCCCTCATCAACAGAGGTAAGTGTCACACCCGGCCCAGAGCGGCGGAAACAGCCGGGCGCGCGCGAGTGGGGATTGATAATTAAGCACGGGCCATTGCAAACATTCAAAGATTTTCATTGCGCATGAAGAGTTTAATACAAATACATTACATTGTTTAAAAATTATAAAACATCCAAGTATAAAAACTGTTGAAGATTTCCACGCCATATCCCCATGCGCGGCGGGAACAACCACGCGCATCGAAGGGATAGAACTAAAATCTTCCAAAAAGCTAGTTTAGATGTTCAGCGTGAGGTGCTCTAAGTGTGACTCCATGCGCTACCTAGTTATCTCCTGAAAGACACGTAAAAATATTTGAATCAGTATAAACTGAGTGAGTTCACAAGTTTTAGTAACTTGATAAATCGTATTGCACCATAATCTTGATACAAATCATTCTGAAACATAATTCTGGTAGCATTATTAAACACATGCTTGGTAAAACATAGATCTATCAACATATTCTGATAAAATCGTTCCGCGGGTTACGCGCGAACATTTCTGGGAACTGTGCTCGTCTGTGTAAGTGGCGCTGCCACTACGAGCTAAAATAATGTAATACCGTCCCGCGGGTTACGCGCGGACACTTCTGGAAAACTGTGCTCGTCTGTGTAAGTGGCGCTGCCACTACGAGCGAATAATACTGTAATACCGTCCCGCGGGTTACGCGCGGACGTTGTGCCGGAAAACAAGGCGCTCGTCTGCGTAAGAGGAGCGACCTCTACAAGCGGGCTCAAACCCATAGTACTGCCCCGTGCTAGGCACTCGTCTGTGTAAGAGGTGCGACCCCTACGAGTGGGCGGATCAAACCAGCAGTCCCTACCCTTAGAGTTCCAATGGTAAAGTGATCACTTACTCGTTCTTGCGCACTCATATCGAAAACCATAGATAACTGTTCGCATTGCTCATCGTGAAACATAACTTAAACACATAATCGCTTGCATTGTTCGTAAATATACCATGATAAAATGTAATTTAAACACGTGTCCCTCGCCCCGAAAACAGGTTAAAAACAGTGAAAATAGTGAAATGGGGGCTGTGAGACTCACCTGTGGTTCTTGTTAAGGGATTAATAGAGATTCGGGTTTTCTTGGTGTTGGCCTCGGAATCGAAGGTCTAGAATACGATTAAATAACAAGAAATCTATATTAAGATCAAGATATAAGGGTTGGAAAGTAGATCTCAAGGTTATAATCTCGGCTTACCTAGTAACAGGAACGGAATTAAAAATCAAATAGATGCTTGGGAGATGATTCAGAGCAGATTTGCAGTTTTAAGAGAGAAGTTTGAAGTGTGTTGAGTGATAATTTTAGGTTACATATTTATAGGCAAACTCAATGGAACACAATCCCTTGATTTAAGGGATTGTAATCTTTTCATATCTAGGTGTGATGATGATAAAGTATGGAAAGTATTATTATTTATTCAAAAGTGGAGGAGTAGGTAAAAGATTCTGATTTTCGCAGGACATGCAGGTCTGTGGTTGGTGAGAGTAGGGTGGCTGATAGTTGACTGTTCATGCCACAGTGTGCTTTTGCCAGTGCACAGTAAAAAGTAGAAATTTTCTGAAACACGTTACTGTTTTCTTTTGGGCGGGAATAATCCCCTTTATTCTGAAGAATACTGTGTTTTGTGCGTGTAACCTTGCGCGTACATCCTTATGCGTGTAGGATTCTGCGTGTAGAATGTTTCTTTGCTGCGGGTAGGTACGTAACCTTCTCGCAGTCAGGGACATTGAGTTTCATTTGTAGATTCTCCAGGTGGTCTTGGTATTTCAACATAGTGATCAGTTATGTTGAAGTCAATTCCATCTTGGAGCTTCAGACAAACTAGCTCTCAATGTTCCCGCCATGCGGGGAGGTTAGTTCCCTTCCGCACGCGCATAAACGATTTAGGGTGCACCCGCCTTAGCATCATGCGTGACGGTCAACCCATTAGACATCATAACGTTAAGGTACATGAAAACATAAAGCCGAAACATTCGCGCATGGCGCATATAACATATGCCCACGCTGGTTCTTAACATGGTGCGCTCGCGCAGGGCGCACATAACAAATGCACGCGCTGACTAACATGGCGCGCTCGCGCAGGGCGCACATAACAAATGCACGCGCTGACTAACATGGCGCGCTCAATGTTCACAATCACCTAATTATTAGGTTGATTACTTAGTTTAAGGGATTGGGAATTTACCGGTTGTCACATTCTCCCCTCGTTAAACGAATTTCGTCCCGAAATTTAGGAGACGTTGCTGGCAGAAGCCATGTTCTGAAAGAGGTGTGGGTATTTCTTGCGCATCTGGTCTTCTCTTTCCCAAGTAAATTCAGGCCCACGCCTCGAGTTCCATTGAACCTTTACTAACTTGATTTTGCTCCTGCGTAACTTTTGTTCTTTCCAATCGGTTACTGCTATAGGTTCTTCTACGAAGTGCAGCTGTTTGTCGATGTGAATCTCTTCCATCGGCAAAATTAACGTTTCGTCAGATAAACACTTTTTGAGGTTGGACACATGAAACGTATCATGAACTCCACTGAGTTCGGCGGGTAAACGGAGTTTATAAGCAACCGGACCGATCCTTTCCAGGATCTCGAATGGTCCAATGTAGCGCGGATTCAACTTTCCTCGCTTGCCGAAACGGGGGACTCCTTTCCATGGAGAGACTTTCAAAAGTACTTTATCCCCTACTTGAAACTCCAATGGTTTCCTTCGCACATCTGCGTAGCTCTTCTGTCTGTCGCGCGCTGTCTTAAGGCGATCCCTTATCTGAAAAATCTTGTCTGTTGTTTCTTGGATCAATTCTGGACCAGTCATTTGCTTGTCACCCACTTCAGCCCAGCACAGTGGGGATCTACACTTGCGCCCATACAAAGCTTCGAACGGCGCAGCCTTGATACTTGTGTGATAGCTATTGTTGTAAGAAAATTCAACCAATGGGAGATGGGTATCCCAGCTACCTTCGAAATCGATTGCGCACGCGCGCAGCATATCTTCCAATGTCTGGATCGTTCGCTCGCTTTGCCCATCCGTTTGAGGATGATAAGCTGTACTCATATCAAGGCGAGTACCTAGAGCTCCTTGTAACGATCTCCAAAACCGTGATGTGAACCGACTATCTCGATCAGAAATGATGGACACTGGGACTCCATGCTTTGAAACTACTTCTCGAATATACAATCGGGCTAACTTTTCCATCTTATCGGTTTCCTTGATCGGCAGGAAGTGCGCTGACTTAGTTAGCCGATCCACAATAACCCATATTGTGTCATAACCCCCAGGTGTCCTTGGCAGTTTGGTGATGAAGTCCATAGAGATTTGTTCCCACTTCCACATGGGAATTTCTGGCTGTTGAAGCAACCCAGACGGTTTCTGATATTCAGCCTTTACTTTTGAACACGTCAGGCACTTACTGACATACGTCGCGATGGCGCCTTTAAGATTGGGCCACCAATACAGTGTTTTAACATCTTGGTACATCTTGTCTGCGCCAGGATGTACGGAATACCGCGTCTTGTGAGCTTCGTTCAAGACCTGCTCGCGCAATCCTCCCTTGAGAGGGACCCATATGCGGTTAGCGAAATATAGATTGCCGTTCTCTTTCAGTTCCAAACTTTTAACCATACCCCCAAGGCATTCGTTTTTAACAAACTCTGGTTTCAAGGCTTCTTGCTGAGCGTCTCGGATGCGGGTAGAGAGATCTGCGTGAATGGTCAACCTTAGAGCCTTGACTCGTAGCGTTTTTATTCGATCCTTCCTACTTAGCGCGTCTGCCACCACATTCGCCTTTCCAGGGTGGTACTTAATTTCACAATCATAATCATTCAACAACTCCACCCATCTTCGTTGCCTCATGTTTAAATCCTTTTGATCAAATATATGTTGAAGGCTCTTGTGATCCGTAAAGATTACACACTTTGTACCATAGAGGTAATGGCGCCAAATCTTTAGCGCGAAGACAACCGCTCCAAGTTCCAGATCGTGCGTTGTGTAGTTCTTCTCATTGGTCTTAAGTTGGCGCGAGGCATACGCTATGACTTTGTCTCGCTGCATAAGGACACATCCGAGTCCTTGATGTGAAGCGTCGCAGTAAACGACGATGTCATCTGTCCCCTCGGGCAGAGATAGAATTGGCGCACTACATAACTTCTGCTTCAACATTTGAAACGCTGCTTCCTGGTTTTCGCCCCAAACAAACATCCTGTCTTTCTGAGTTAGCGCGGTCAGAGGTAGAGCTATCTTGGAGAAGTTCTCAATGAAGCGTCGATAGTAGCCAGCTAGTCCTAGGAATTGCCTCACCTCAGTTGGGGTTTTTGGCGCTTCCCAGTTTTCGATGGCTTTAACCTTAGAAGGATCGACGTGAATTCCTTTCTCGTTTACAACGTGACCGAGAAAGTGAACCTCTCTAAGCCAAAACTCACATTTGGAAAACTTCGCATACAACTTTTCTTTCCTCAACAATTCCAAAATCAATCTCAGGTGTTGCTCATGCTCGGCCTTGGTCCGAGAGTAAATCAGAATATCATCTATAAACACAATCACAAACTTGTCCAAGTATGGTTTGCACACACGGTTCATCAGATCCATGAATATAGCCGGCGCATTAGTTAGCCCGAAAGGCATCACTAAGAACTCATAATGGCCATATCTAGTTCGGAAGGCTGTCTTTGGCGCGTCTTCCTCATGGACCCTAAGTTGGTGGTATCCTGACCGTAGATCTATCTTCGAATAATAACTGGATCCCTGCAACTGGTCAAATAAGTCGTCAATCCTCGGTAAAGGGTACCGATTTTTGACTGTCAGCTTGTTCAGCTCCCTGTAGTCAATACACATTCTGAACGAACCATCCTTCTTCTTAACAAACAGTACTGGAGCTCCCCAAGGTGAAAAGCTTGGGCGTATGAAACCCTTATCCAATAGTTCCTGTAACTGATTGGATAGCTCTTGCATCTCAGATGGAGCTAATCGATAAGGCGCTCGAGCTACTGGCGCAGCTCCTGGGGCCAAATCAATACGAAACTCGACTTGTCGCGGCGGCGGTAATCCGGGCAGATCTTCAGGAAAAACTTCTGGAAATTCGCGCACTACTGGTAAGTCTTCAATTCTTCGCTCATCTCCTTTCTTCTCTACTACATGCGCCAGGAAGGCGTAGCACCCTTTCCTTAGGCACTTACGCGCCTTTAGGCACGAAATCAGTTTCGTCGCAACTCCCCTTCTTTCCCCTTGAATTACCAAGGTTTCTCCGTTCAACAGTGGGATCCGAACCTGCTTCTCATGGCAAATAACTTCCGCGTGGTTCTCGACTAACCAATCCATACCTACCACAATGTCAAAACTTCCCAAATCTATAGGCAACAAGTTAATATTGAACTCGTGACCTCCCATGAATAAAACACATTGCTCAGCCCTTTCGCTCGCGCACAACTGCCTACCATTGGCCAGTTCTATAGTATAAGGTATGTCTAGCCTACTGGTTGCTAGACCTAAGGAGTTTTTAAACTCAGCAGATATAAAACTTAGATCAGCGCCAGTATCAAATAAGACAGATGCAAAATGGCCGTTAAGTAAAAACGTACCGGTTACCACATTCGGCTCTTCTTTAGCTTCGCCTGCGCCGATCACAAAAGCTCTCCCGCGAGCTTGGTTCCCCTTTTGCGGGCAATCCCGACTGAAATGCCCTGGCTTTCCGCATGCGTAGCAGTTGTCATTGGCTCCAGCTTCTTTAGCACGGCAATTCACCGTCTTGTGTCCTGGCCTGTTACATTTGGCGCACGTGACGCTCGCGCATTCACCCTCGTGGTGGTACTTGCATTTGTTGCACCATGGGTAAGGGCCACTGTATCCTTTTCGTGGTGGCTCCGCGGCCTGAATCGCGTAAACCCTTGCGCTTTCCTGCTTCTTAAACGGTGGCTGCTTGGAGTCGGACCCTCGGTGGTGAGAGTTCCACTTCCTCTTGGGATCAGAGGTTCGCTGTTCGGTTCCGCGCGTAGTTAACAAACCCGCACGGACCGTATCCCTTGTAAGGGTGATGGCCCGCGCTACCGCCTCATCAAAGGTTGGAGGCGCTGCGGCGTTGAGCGGAACCCTAACAACAGGAGGCAACCCAAAGATATACCTCTCGACCTTCTTTTCCTCTGTGTTTGCCATATCTGGCACTAACTGACAAAGCTCGTTGAACCGGTTGTTGTAGGCGTCGATATCCGTTCCTACCATAGTGTGGTTCCAGAATTCTTGTTGCAGACTCTGAATCTCTGCGCGTGAGCAGAACATTCTCATCAACATTTCCTTCAGTTCCTCCCAGGTCTTGTGGAGAGCAACTTCTCGCCCCAATGTCTTCACTTGAAGCTTCCACCAAGATGAAGCTGCTTCTTGGAACATGCAGGTCGCGTAAAGGACCTTCTGGTTCTCACTACATCCGCTAATGGAGAGAACTGTCTCCATCTTGTCAATCCAATTGTAGAGCCCAATGGCCCCTTCGGTTCCCTTGAATGGCCAAGGCTTACAGGCCATGAATGTCTTATAGGAGCATCCTTTGTCCAAGGCTCCTGATTCGGGTTCTGGGGTCTCATTCTGACGACCCTGACTAGATTCGGCCTTGCTGGCCTCATGTGTCGCAATCGCCTGCGCGATTATTTCCGCGAGTTCCTCGGGTGTCATGGAAATTCCTTTGGCTTTAGTTGGAGGCATTCTCGCTTTAAAAGAGAATGGAAATATATCAAACTTAGCGCATGTACTCTGAGCACATAATGTTATCATTATTTACTAGACACCGTGTGACCCGTGTTCCTAAGTGTGTGTAGTTTCTTTTGAAAATATTTTCTTTGAAAAATATTTCATGCGATTCCCCAACGGTTATAGTCTAGGTTAAAACTTCTTTTCCTAGTTCGCTATAACCAGCGCTCTGATACCAATCTGTCACACCCGGCCCAGAGCGGCGGAAACAGCCGGGCGCGCGCGAGTGGGGATTGATAATTAAGCACGGGCCATTGCAAACATTCAAAGATTTTCATTGCGCATGAAGAGTTTAATACAAATACATTACATTGTTTAAAAATTATAAAACATCCAAGTATAAAAACTGTTGAAGATTTCCACGCCATATCCCCATGCGCGGCGGGAACAACCACGCGCATCGAAGGGATAGAACTAAAATCTTCCAAAAAGCTAGTTTAGATGTTCAGCGTGAGGTGCTCTAAGTGTGACTCCATGCGCTACCTAGTTATCTCCTGAAAGACACGTAAAAATATTTGAATCAGTATAAACTGAGTGAGTTCACAAGTTTTAGTAACTTGATAAATCGTATTGCACCATAATCTTGATACAAATCATTCTGAAACATAATTCTGGTAGCATTATTAAACACATGCTTGGTAAAACATAGATCTATCAACATATTCTGATAAAATCGTTCCGCGGGTTACGCGCGAACATTTCTGGGAACTGTGCTCGTCTGTGTAAGTGGCGCTGCCACTACGAGCTAAAATAATGTAATACCGTCCCGCGGGTTACGCGCGGACACTTCTGGAAAACTGTGCTCGTCTGTGTAAGTGGCGCTGCCACTACGAGCGAATAATACTGTAATACCGTCCCGCGGGTTACGCGCGGACGTTGTGCCGGAAAACAAGGCGCTCGTCTGCGTAAGAGGAGCGACCTCTACAAGCGGGCTCAAACCCATAGTACTGCCCCGTGCTAGGCACTCGTCTGTGTAAGAGGTGCGACCCCTACGAGTGGGCGGATCAAACCAGCAGTCCCTACCCTTAGAGTTCCAATGGTAAAGTGATCACTTACTCGTTCTTGCGCACTCATATCGAAAACCATAGATAACTGTTCGCATTGCTCATCGTGAAACATAACTTAAACACATAATCGCTTGCATTGTTCGTAAATATACCATGATAAAATGTAATTTAAACACGTGTCCCTCGCCCCGAAAACAGGTTAAAAACAGTGAAAATAGTGAAATGGGGGCTGTGAGACTCACCTGTGGTTCTTGTTAAGGGATTAATAGAGATTCGGGTTTTCTTGGTGTTGGCCTCGGAATCGAAGGTCTAGAATACGATTAAATAACAAGAAATCTATATTAAGATCAAGATATAAGGGTTGGAAAGTAGATCTCAAGGTTATAATCTCGGCTTACCTAGTAACAGGAACGGAATTAAAAATCAAATAGATGCTTGGGAGATGATTCAGAGCAGATTTGCAGTTTTAAGAGAGAAGTTTGAAGTGTGTTGAGTGATAATTTTAGGTTACATATTTATAGGCAAACTCAATGGAACACAATCCCTTGATTTAAGGGATTGTAATCTTTTCATATCTAGGTGTGATGATGATAAAGTATGGAAAGTATTATTATTTATTCAAAAGTGGAGGAGTAGGTAAAAGATTCTGATTTTCGCAGGACATGCAGGTCTGTGGTTGGTGAGAGTAGGGTGGCTGATAGTTGACTGTTCATGCCACAGTGTGCTTTTGCCAGTGCACAGTAAAAAGTAGAAATTTTCTGAAACACGTTACTGTTTTCTTTTGGGCGGGAATAATCCCCTTTATTCTGAAGAATACTGTGTTTTGTGCGTGTAACCTTGCGCGTACATCCTTATGCGTGTAGGATTCTGCGTGTAGAATGTTTCTTTGCTGCGGGTAGGTACGTAACCTTCTCGCAGTCAGGGACATTGAGTTTCATTTGTAGATTCTCCAGGTGGTCTTGGTATTTCAACATAGTGATCAGTTATGTTGAAGTCAATTCCATCTTGGAGCTTCAGACAAACTAGCTCTCAATGTTCCCGCCATGCGGGGAGGTTAGTTCCCTTCCGCACGCGCATAAACGATTTAGGGTGCACCCGCCTTAGCATCATGCGTGACGGTCAACCCATTAGACATCATAACGTTAAGGTACATGAAAACATAAAGCCGAAACATTCGCGCATGGCGCATATAACATATGCCCACGCTGGTTCTTAACATGGTGCGCTCGCGCAGGGCGCACATAACAAATGCACGCGCTGACTAACATGGCGCGCTCGCGCAGGGCGCACATAACAAATGCACGCGCTGACTAACATGGCGCGCTCAATGTTCACAATCACCTAATTATTAGGTTGATTACTTAGTTTAAGGGATTGGGAATTTACCGGTTGTCACAGTAAGTCTAGAGGTCCCAACTCTAAACATACCTGAAGAACTGGCCAAGGACGAAGTAGTCGTTGACGCCGAATGTGACACCGTAGAAGTCACAGAGGTAGAGACCATTGGAGATGAGCTCATTTGAGAAGAACTCATAACCGTCGCAGTCGCTGCAGATGAGCTCATGGAAAAAGTCACCGCCGGTTCGGTGAATGACGTGGTAAATATGGCACTGACGGCTGGCGAATAAGTTGAACTGCTCAACGCAGCAACGAAAGTGGACGCCATCGTCGGCACAGCAACCATGACAGACGACGTCATAACCGGAACAGTTGCTTCAACAGTAAAAGCAAAAGAACCAGTAACAGAAACAGACGTAGCCGCCTGGGTCATCGCCTCGGATAGGTTGACCAAACCTATCGTCGTGGGTCCTGAACCAACTCCTCCCGCACCACTCTCAAAAACAGATAAGTCTACTTCTACATAAAGAAAAACCTTAAGATATCAAAAACGAAGGCGGAAGGAGATGCGGAAAAGGTACACAAAAAGCACACTTACTGGTTTTCTTGATCTTGAAAGTCCTGTTAGGCGGAGATGGACCCGATGAAAATAGCCTCTTCACGCCAGTTACCTTCGCAATGCTTAGCGGCTCGGAAGTGACAGTCGTTGTCTCAACCTCTGAGACAATGGTCTCGTCACCACCACCAAGGTTCCTCGCCGCCTCCTCACTCTCAGTCTCGGAATCAGACTGATCCCCCAAGTCAACGAAGGTAGCAACCTTCGTTTTGCCCTTCACGCTAGCCGCCTTCTTTTTCCTTACAACAAAAGGCCCATCTGCGGATCCCTCATCAGAAGATGACAAGATCAGAAGAATTCCAGCAGAAGTGTGAGCATGAAGAGGACGAGGATTAAAGAACTCATTACCTGGCCGAGTGGCGCTTAAAATCTCATGGCCTGGCGGGTAGACCCCTACGAACCTATCCGCAGTTTTCTCCAAAACGGGCAACTCGTTCTCATCAAGATCACGAGTACCCAACCGCGTTGGACCACCAGTCTCCCGCGGGTGCAAAAGCGACTGTAAGTCGTTCCCTTCTGAAATAAAAATGATAACAGTGTTAGAAGGAAAACCCTAAACCAACACAAAAGACGGGGCGTACCATAAGGAATATAGTTCAAATCGTATTCAAGAACGATGGGTATTTGCGACGTCCAAGACCCGACGTCCTTCCACACGCGACTCATCCCAAGCATGACCATCCCAGATTCCGAGAAGCGATAAACAAGAGTCTGAATCTGGGAAATCTTGGTGAACCACTCCGTCTCCTGGTAATTGGAAGCCGGAAGATTAGGAAGTGCCCTCCCATTCTGGAACGTTATCGCAATGGGAACGACACGAGCGGAAATATAGAAAAATTCACGCTTCCAAGAACGAAGACTACGCTCAGTAGTACAGATCTTCAAACCCTTGATCCGAGTGACAAGGGTATACCAACCCTGGATGCACCTCCAAGTATAGAAGGTCATCAGGCGGTCAACTCGAGGCTCGATATCCAAAATACGGCACACCCATTCGAAATGGCGAACTTTAGCAATTGCCATTGGGTGCACCTCTGTCAAATGAACACCGTGTTTCTCCAAAACACGGTATACGAACTTTGTTAATGGGAATCTTAGATTCCCATATATGAAGAACGAAGCGTAAACCCCTATCTTGCACTTAGGGGCGTCGTATACTGTCTGGTTGGTCTCCGGCAACTCCGGCTCATAGGGCTCCAGCATGAATTTCTTGACGATGTAATTGTATACATCGAGAGAAAGAGTACACTGACACTCGCCAGCAGTACTTTTATCGTCCTTATCGGACGTTGACGTCGGGTTCTCGGGGAAAACGTCGGACTCTTCGACGTTAACCTCTGGGTCATGAGGAGAAGAAGAAGACATTTTTTAATGTTAAGGATGAAAGAAAGCGGTTTCAGGAGAATGCTCGCCGGAAAAGATGAGAATTTGCCGGAAATCGCTTAAAAGAAAAAGAAGAGTGAAGTGAAGATAAGGGACGAAATACACCCTCTCCACCTTATATACTCATCGCAATGAGTGCGATGAATTTAATGCGAATGAGAGAGAAAGCGTAGGAGCAATGACACGGCGACACGTGTGGATAAAGCAAGCTGGCAACAGATGTCAGAATGGCGCGTGCCATGAAACTCGCACCCACGCGCCTGAAAAAGCGTTCAGATTGACCACATGCTGTCACAACTTCCTGCACATCCTGAAACCGTCAGAAGACGCCAACGTCCTTTCAACCGTTTGAACTGTCCTTATCCTTTCACCAACCCTCCGAATTTCAAAAAGATTCAAAAATAAGAGAGAATACACCCCCTTACATTGGAAAGCAAGAAACCATAAGACAAGTGCGGGTACAATGTCAAGGCGAAACCCTTCACATACTTAGCACTTGCAGGGAATTGAAGCCAAGAAGATCGATCTTATGGGCCATGCTTGCGGAAAGAGAAATAACACCCCCGCATGGCGGGAACGTTGAGAACTAGATTGTTTGAAGCTTTAAGGTGGAATTGGTTGTTTAACATAACTGATCACTATGTCTAAAACTACCAAAATCTCGTGGAGAATCTACACAAGTGAAACTCAACACCCCCGACTTGCGAAGATGTTACACACCTACCCGCATCATACCCAAAGATCAGGCAGAAAAATCGGGAATTTTCTGCAAGTGACATTTGGAAAACTGCGAGAAGAATCCCCACGGAGAACCTTAAAAAACGAAAACCCCTTTTTAAAGCCCCTTGCTTAAAGTCCAAAAGTTCCCCTCACTTATTAACAATTCATGAGAAGAACAATGGACTGGGGGGGACTTGAAGAGGTAGGTTCCCGCAAAGCCCAGTTGGACCCACAAGACTCACCTTGAAGAGGTACGTCTACGCAAAGACCAACTGGATCCGCAGGACCCACCATGCTCAGAGAGATGAAGACCTTACACGCAGTAAGCCAGCTGTCCCCGCAGGAAAGCCTCCCTTGGTACAGTACCCTGCCTGTCCCCGCAGCTGTGGGTACAAGCCAAGAAGGAAGGCTACCCGCACTAACAGTAAGGCTACACGTATAAAGCACTAACTCTTATACTTAAGTAATGTCACCTGAAGAAGGAATGAGCAGGGCGGGAATATTCCCGCCCAAAAGAGCCAGTCCGTACGATTCTAGAAGATCTTTTGTACTATACCTACCAAGGTATGGACAAATAGACAAGATCTGACAAAAGCAACCCATGAACCAATCACAGGGTGACAGCTCACCGACAATAGTACGAGGAGGAGCACGCTCCAGTACAAAATGCCACTATCAGCCGCTGCCTACCCACCAACTCCCATCATGGCACGAACGTAGCCCATAGTTGGTGGAAAAGGAATATTATATACAGCTGGCCGTACCTGCTTGGAAACCGACCTTGGGCTATAAATACTCCAACACCTTGGAACGGTATCATTATCTTCTCTCTAGCTATTTCTCTCTATATACACTTATATTCAGAGCAACCTAGTCTGATTCTCACGCCGGAGGGTGGTCACAAGGAGAACCCCCCCTTCTCAGTGACGAGCTTACGGTGTCTGTTTTGCAGGTTGAGAAGAATAGCCATCTTTGCCAGACCTAACCCTCGTGGGAAACATCTACTTAACCTTAAGATTATCCTTAATCTGTCGAGGTCACTTAGTGTTTCTTCAGCCATCGTAATTGTTTTCGTAAAAATGTGACTTCCCAATAAATTACCATACCATTTGTTCTTGGTAAAATGTCATGATATTTTATGAAAGCAAGTGGGAATTCTACTACACGCCGATTTCCTTTGAATAAACATTGATTTTATTCTTACTTTTATGAAAGAAAGTTTTGACAATAATAGTACTTTAATAAATTTATTTGTAATTTTTTACATGGTGCCAAGTTCTTATATTATTTTAATAAAGATACTTGAACTTTCTAGTTGCAAAACCACTTAATTTTTTAATACTCCATCATTTTGTTATTTGAAACTGTTAGTGTTTAAACTTAATTATCTGAATAAAAAGACTGTAACACTTAAGACTAATCAGTAACAAGTTTGAGGTGAAGGTTTGGAATCCTGTGAGGTGCATGTATAGTAATCACTAACCAGTAACGAGTTTGAAGCCTCTTAAAAACATCTTGGTAGTAAAACTGATAACTTAATCATCAATACCAAACTGTATAACCGATAACCAACTCACACAGCCCACCCAGTTTGGCTTGGCGTTTCCCAAAACCGTACTTCAACCCAGAATTTTCATCAAAATCGGACAGCGAACACCCACCAAAAGAAACTATTATAGATGCATTATCACGCATCATAGTAAACAAAATGTAGAAGGTAACTAAAGTACTAAACTACAGATGAATTCAGCTCTACGAATGAAAATTCAACCATAACTGGCAACATATTAAGTCCCAAATTCAGATCACCTACAATTAGAACACACATAACAAAAAAAAAGAAAAAAAAGGAAAAACAAACAAAACCACAAAAACATGCTCTAAATAACATCATACTAAAGGTTAAAAAACAGAATCCTAACCTTTTACAAGAGAACATGTAACATGCTTCATCATACTCTTCACCAACTTCACGTGGAAACCTTAGTAAAAGAAACCTTTGCATTTGGTTGATCCACACAGACATTTTTTCTTCTGGGGCCCAGTTTTCTTCTCAACCGGCGGCGTTCCATAATTAAAAGTCAATTCATGCAAAGGAGGAATGTGTTTGAGTGCATAAAAACCGATATGTAGATACGATTCTTCTTCGTTTTCACGCAAAATCGGCTGCCAATAAACATTAGGCGCACAACTATGGTTCATAAACCGACCCACGTTTCCTTTATTCTTGGCACTAACAATTAAAGGAAATAGAGGCTTAACATGTTCATCAGTAGGAACGGGCTCCAACGGGTCAAAAGTCCGAGTTGTATCAAGTATGTAATCATCATCACTATCACTACCGTTTTCAATCACTTCACCTGCATACTCGCATATAAACGCTCCAGCCCGGATCGGGTCCCACGACCTAAGTCCCCAACCTTTATTCTTCGTTCTGAATACTTCCAAACGGAGTTTGAGGCCCGTTTGAGAAACCCGGTTTCTACAAGTCGAAGGACATAAACAAGACGGCCCGCACTCGTGAATTACTGAATTATGACTTAAAAGAACACCACCATTAGAATACGGAAGATACCCACCATTTCTTTCAACACACGGGCAGTTAGTGGCGGGTTGACACCCATTAGAGCACTTACAGCTTAAAGATTTTGAAGATTGATACGGTTTCGCGTATTTTAAACTCGTAGAGTAAGTAAAATAAGCGGGGCCCTTTTCAGCATCCACATCATTCACAAGGCAAATCGGTGTATTCTCTGCACCGGAAGTAAGATCGGGTAAAATAACACCAACCCGTGTAGCAGCACCGTCTCTCCACTGTTGAATCGACTTCCATAACATAAACCCTTCGGGTTGACCCGGGACCCGAATCAGTTTATACTTGAAAACATTACAACCAGACTTCCCTTTCTCGATCCAAGACTCATGGAGCTTGTAAACGCCGTCGTAAACGTATATCTTCCCGGTTATACTTGTCCCGTCTTTAATACCGCGAACGACCCGTACCTCGTTACCTTTATGCAAACTTCTTTCTAAAGCAAGATTACCTCTTTCAAGCTTTTGATCCATAACTAACTTATCGTTTCTTTGAACACCACCTTGACCGCTATAAATTAAAACCTCACCGTCATCACCATCATCTTCATATCCACCAGAAGAAACAATGCTAACAGCAATCGGTTCTTCATCGCCACTAACTTTAAAACTTAAATAATCGATTCCCGCCATGATTGGTGCGTGAAGTCCAGCTAAGCATAACTCCATTCGGAAAAAGAAAACATCACCAATATTCACACCGGGTACTGCACCGACCCGTCTTTTAGTATTGGCCCGTGCATTTTTGTTCATCAAGATTGTGCCTGATCTTAAATCAGCCCGTCGTGATATACCAGGAATAACACCTTTTGCATCATCAAGCTGCATGATTTTTCTTCTGAGTAAATTATACACCATAACAACACGTTCGACCAAATCATGATCACTATCAGCCTGAAGTGACGTATTGATATCCACGAGATTAAACGCTCGTAAAAGATTATTAACGATATGATCAATATCAACTTCTGAGTTAGATATCGCTACCGCCTGTGGCCCCTTTACAATCTTACGCGCTTTACGTTTTCTCTTGGCCGCATCACTGCTATCCTCGGTGTCAATGGTAAACCCGTTTTCATAACTATCATTTTGTGCATAACCATCATCATACTGTTCATGAACATGAGTCTTGGTACTGCCTCTCGGCCGCCCTCTGGCGCTAGTGTTTGCTGGCGGTGTCCTAAACGAGTTCAAAGGAACGGGTGACGGGATAGCATTAGCGGTGGACCGTCCTTGATCCGGCACCGCTACGTTAACAGGCCTCGGAGGCTCGTTTGAACCAACAAAGGGGAAAAACTGAGCTGCACCAGGTGGAAAAGAGCCAGACGGAGCTCCAAACGCAAACGGCGGAGCTTGTGGTGAAGCAGAAGAGCCGGCTTGTGAGGGGAATATCGGAACGAGACATCGCAATGGCTTAACAGACATAACCCTAGACTTATCAATCGGACCAGAAGGATCGGAATCTAAATTGGCTTCCATTAATCTCAATCTCTTCAAATAGGATAACTAAACCTCTCAAATAAAAACAGAAAATTAATTAAAAAAAAAGGGTTCAAATTAAAGGCTGAAAGTCACAATTGTCTGCTAAAAGCTCCATGTAACGCCAAACAGTGGCAGTCGGACCACAAATTGAGTTTAAATTGTCAACCTGAAACATGCAAATTCAAACCTAGGGTTAATTAATAATCCAGATCTAGGGTGGACGAAATGAACCCTAAATACATGAAATAAAACGTTAAATCCTAAGCAGTAGTAATAAGCTAAAATAAACGTAACAATCAACAAAAAGACACAGAGATCTGAAATGAATTAATAATCTGTAGGTGTGAACGGAGAAAGTAATTGGAGAAAACGGCGGTTAGATCTGGAAACAAAGAAATAATATGAGAGATTAATTAATTAATTAATTACCTTTTGCTTGTTTGTTCTACTGAGTTCGTTCCGGCGTCGGAAAGTAATATTGCAGAAAAGAAGCGATGATGAATTTACTTGGTGTTGTCTAATTTTAGATTTAATCTATTCTATCTTGGAGTCACACCCTAATCTCGGTACAAATTATATTATATTATATTAAAATAAGATAAAATAAATATATAGACGAATCATTTTACTAATTATCTTTTTCTTTTAAAAACAATAATCATTTTTATATTATAAAAGAGTTAAGTTGTTTTGTAAGCTATTCGAGATGTGTTTTTAAAAGCTCATAAAATCAAACTTGTTTTATAAACGCCCAGACTTCTAATTGAGTGTTTTACTTTTATTCAATATATGTATTTATAAATTTATATGATCATAATTTTTCTTTTAACAAAAATACGATGTAATAAACTAAATAGTATAGATATTATGTTACATTTAAAAACTTTAATTATATATAATAATAATTAAAAAAATAGCTTATAACTAAATGGACCGAACGTGAACGAAGCTATAAAAAAAAGATATTAGCTTTTAGCTATTGACAAGCCCTTTGATCTATTCAAACACCCACCATATAAGTTGTATGAGGATCTAAACGACTCATATGATGGGTGTATGGTAACATAAAAAAAGATAATGACACGCACAAAAAATGTATGATATAACATCCCTATTTTTATAAGCAAATACAAAACTCGTTTTTATAGGCGAGGACTGTGATCTCTGTCCTAAAACCATTTGGCCTAACAAGGAGATGAAATAAAAAGATTGGTTAAAGTATTTATATATCAGTTCAGGACTTCAGACTTGACTCGGTTGGATTGGACTAGGTTGACTCATACTCATCCACCGGCTATATCTGTAGAAACTCGAGTTCATTAATAACTTATCTGGCTCACTTGACCTTTTGAGCATTATGAGTTCATCACTTAAATAATAATAATAATAAATTCTTTTTGAATAGTAAATAATATTAATGAAAGTATCAAACAGTAAAATCAGTGAAATTAGTTACCAACCACCAACCGTGAATTTTGTTGTAATTGCTTCTTCTCTTCCGTATTTATTAAAAGAAAAAAAAAACAATTATATTATTACCCAGTTGACATTTTCTTTCTTCCAAGCATGTATACTGTGTAGTGTGTACACTACACATTCGGCTTCAAATGTGATTACGGGCCTATTAGCCAAGACCATGATCCACCACCGTTTTAGATGTAATTTTGCAGGCCCAATGGATAGCAGCATTTGTAACTTTGTGTAACTAGTACTTTACAGTTTACCCGTCCGGTGAACAGAAATATCAACGTGAGCAAGAATTTGGCGACTAATTATTAAAAATTAATTGAACAATTATATAAATACAATTTATTTTTACGCGTTGTGCTATAGCTGAGCAACGCCGGCCTTTTTCCTGTAATCGGGTCAATGTTTTAATGAGTTGTACCCAAACTCACAAACATGTTTGTCTATGCTCAATACAAACAGCACGCGGCACACAAGCAGGCAATAACAAAAATAGATCATCATCATCTAAATCATTCAACCCATAATGGTTTTACTAAATGGGTCACAGACTGAATCATGAACTTGAACAGGAAAAGCCGAATCATTATTCATCTCAAATCCAATTGCAATTATTGCTACTTACTAGCCAAATAATAAACCATTCCTTGTAACCTCTGTTAGCTACACTAACGCTATCTTATCATGAATATATTTGGTCTCGTATATCCCCATCACCTGGTCAGCCATGCCCCACATAATAGCCTGCCCGGGTGGGATACGCATCAACCGTGGAAGAAGCCCTTTCCACAGAGCACGCGCCCCCTTCTTCACCATATATAGTGACAATCGCATGAACCATCCCTTTATACTTCAACCCACCATCAGACCCACGGCTTTGAGCCATGAGCCTTGTTTTTACTACATCAAAAGGACCTGTGCATATAGGGCCTGCCGTTCCAGCTAGGAATCCAGATACCATGGATTGCCAAGGTTGAAGAACCTTCCCATCACCTTCGAGTTTCCTCCATAATAATTTGTCGAAAGTGTTCTTGGCTGTGAACATAACCGCCTGGTTTGTACCGTTGCGCATAACCGTCGGGGACGCCCCTGACCATAGTCCACGTAGGCCTTCTTCACGCACGATTAACCGAGCACAATGGATGGGACCCTTGTACTTAAGAAGTTCATGACTCAGTCCCTTTTGTTGCTGCAGCCTTATTTTTACCACCTGCAGATTTAATAAGGCAGCAATATTACTTTTCAATAATTATCTAAATCTTTGGATAAAGATTATTTGGAAAAAAAAAATAATAATAATAATAATAAGCAGCCCATTTTAACTCAATTATTTTGAGTTGATAAACGATACGTCTACGTGGCGGAAGAGGCAAACACACTATGAAGAAAATTCTCTACAGTATAGATAATCTTGAACAAGAAAATCAAGAATTACAGGATACCGACAAACATATCGAGTTTGATTTGCAATTGGGTGATGACAATAATAATAATGTTAATATTGATAGTAATGATGGAAGAGATAAAAAATGGTTCCGTTGAAAGCTTCCATTGGAACGAGACGAAAGTACGGTGTTTAGGAGGATGAAGAAGGGCAAATTGGTGACTGCTGCTGATTTGAGTCTTGATAAGGGGTTAATTGAGAGATTACGAAGTGAAGCTAAAAGGATGAGAAAGTGGGTCAAGGTTAAGAAAGCAGGTGTGAATGAAGGTGTTGTTAATACCATTGTGTTGCTGTGAATAATGTTGTCTTTTGTTGTTTCAGTCAGTCATTGAAGTTTTGTTGCAAATATGAGACAGCAGGCTATGAACTCAAGTGAAAATTTGTGAGCCTCTGCACTGGTCAAATACCATAGGTTTCATTTTACAAAAGTGATTAATCATTTAATCTGTTTGTTGGCATCTAATTCAGGATTGTCTTTCAATACATAAACATGGATGAAAAAAAGGTGTCATCTTGAAGAAAGGAAGACACTAAAGCAACTAAACTAAATTTATGAGGTATGCATCTTTTGCGATCTTTAATCATTATTCTGTAGGAGGGCATCCGGAGGTGAGGTGGGTGGCGAAGGGTTCCATAGAGCACGGACGCCTTCGGTCCTGGCGGTGGTGGTTCCGCAATGGAGAATGCCCTTGTAGGTGCCGGTCCGATCCAGCTGGAGCCGGGTCTTGATAACATCGATGGGCTGGAGACACGACTATCCCACCCAACGAACCCGATATGGCCTTCACATAGGCTCGGATCACAGGTTTTGGTTTTGGGGTTTCATCTGAGGCCTTCGCCTTCGCCATTCAATTATTATTATTATTATTATTATTATTATTATTATTATTATTATTATTATGTAACAAAAGTTGGTATTGATTTGACGTACAATCTTTCACTCTTCATTCTATTACAAAGTTTCACTTTTTGGTTTTTCTCTTCATAGATCCTTTGTGCATAATAATAATAACAATAACAAATTAATATATGATGTTTCAAAATATTCGTTTATTCTTGCAACGCCCGGAACGCAAAGCTATGAGTGCTCACTTGTTTGACGTGGAAGGGGACAAACAAGGAGAGGGACTTTAGTGATGTTAATGTGGGAGTGGTTTGGGAAGGGAAGTTTGTGTGTTTTAAGGTAACATTCATAAAATGTGTGGTCATGACATTGTTATTCATGATCCGTTTTGACACGATTAAGTAACTCTATAGTTTCAAACGTTAGGAAACCAAAAGTGTCAAATGCAAAATGTATGAACACGTGTTGGTAATGAATACACACCCTCTAGTGTTTGGTAACTTTGCATAAAACAAAATTGAACATGTTTCAATCGTTAGCCTCCTAATAACCCATTGGATAATTAATCATATAAGACCATAAACAAATATATCTGATGTTCGCCTGAATACCAACGGACCCAATGGATAAGAAGTAACGGATTCCCAATGTATATAAGAATGAATATATATATGAAGCATATTTTTTAGGCTTTGATTATTGACAAACTCGTTGATCTATTCAAACACCCACCATACAAGTCGTATGAGATCTAAACGACTCATATGATGGGGGTGTATGGTAACATAGAAAAAGATGATGGCACACACAAAAAGTGTACAGATTTAACATCCCCTGTTTTTATAATTAAACTCGATTTATAGGTGAGGACCGTAATCCGTATCCTAATACCATTTTGCCTAACAACAAAATAAATTAAATAAGGTTGATTAAGGTATTTATATATCTCGGTTCAGAACTTCATGCTTGACTCAGTTGGATTGGATTGGGTAGACTCATTCTCATCCACCGACTATATATGTATAAACTCGAGTTTATTAATAACTTATATGGCCTACTTGACCTTTTTTGGGCCATACGAGTTCATCACTTGAATAATAATAATAATAATAATAATTTCTTTTTGAATGGTAAATAATAATATTAATGAAAGATCAAACAGTAAAATCAGTGTAGCGTGGAAATTAGTTACCAACTATCAACTATGAATTGAGTTACTCGTGAGCTTCTAAGTTTGACTACACAAGAGTTTGGTCGGAATGAAACTTAAACAAGCTTGAATTGAGCTAACGCTTAACTTGAAGGTTGTTAAATAGACAACTAAAAGAGGCTGGAGTTGCATCGACACATTTAATCCATCAATCCGTCATGAATATGGTTTTCACTAAAATCATAATATCTAGGTAAGAGTTCCATTGCTCTTCTTAACCTACTAGTGACACATGCTGCCTGATGGTTTGTCAAAAGGTGAATCACATCGTACTTTCTTGTTATATATAGTGTAAAAGAACATTATACATGTGTATATATATATACATATATATATATATATAGGGTTAGTATCATTTGAGAACTTCAAAAAAATTAAGAACTTCTAGGAACTCATAAGAAACAAACATTTTTATAATATTTTTCATATATTAACATTGTTTGAGACTAGTTTTACCATATTTTATATATAAATTTGTTATTACATATATAAATCACAAGTTTACATATGTGCAAAATTTATGTAATAGCAAATTTACATATATGCAGAAAAAAGTTTAGATATGTGTAAAAACTAATTTTTATAATTGTAATCGTAATTATAGATATAAAAAGTGATATAACTACACTCAAATAACACTAATATACAAAAAAAATTATCGAAAACGTTAATTTTCAAGGGTTCCTTCAAGTTCTTAAATAATTTGAGAGTTCTGTAATGATACTCATCATATATATATATATATATATATATATGATTGATTTCTTTTGAGAACCACTTTGAGTTTTAAGAACTCGAAAGAACTTATCGTAACAATTTTTTTTTTCGAAATTTTTTTTACACATGTGTAATACGTAAGTGTAAGCGGTGTACAAAAAATTACGGTATTTTTTTACACACCGAATCGACTTTTTACACATGTGTAACTAACGCTTAAACTTGTGTAATTATCAAAAATACTTATTCTCTCTCATGCTTCATTTTTTAATTGAATTTAATCTCAGCCACATATTTCATATCTTTTAATTAAATGTGTAGTTCAAAATTGAGTTCTTAAAGTTCTTAAATCTCATCATGGTTCTCAAAATAACCCTCTCATATATATATATATATATATATATATATATATATATATATAAATAGTGACAACTAGCTAGAGTTTAGATGGCGTTTTGTTTTGGATGGACTTGAATTCTCCAAGTTGTATATGTTATGAATCTTTTGGCAAATATCAAAATCTTGTGACATAATTGTTCTTAATATACAAAGACAAATGTATGCCATTAATAAATTTGTAAACATGCAAACTGAAATGAAAACACATTTGGACTCATTACAAAAAGCAGCCATCCATGTTACCTCCTTCCCTAGAAATAGCTCTTTATTGGACTTCATTCATAAGATAATCTCACTTAGAATATAACCATCAAAACCCTCACATGCACACTCTTCACCCTATATAAATACAATTTTTTTAGCAAAATTAAAGTTATTTAGGCATTAGAATTATTGATAACAACTAAGTATGTGGGTTTTAAATTCTTAACGTTAACAATTTAACATTATGGTTGTCAGATGTAAATATTTTTATACTTCATTTATGCCTTTTTAAATAGGGAAAAACTCAAAATAAATTAAAAAAAACACACACACAATAATAACAATATAATATGCACAAGGTCTGTCAGATAAGGTTTATTCTTTTTTTCTTTTAAGTCTTTTTTTTCATATATAAAGGGTTAAATCACCTTTACACTAATACTACAAAATTGTAGTCATGAATAGTAAATACTCAAACTTGTTACTATGTTTTATAATTATAGATGTAAAATCTTCTTTATATTAATATACCTAGATGAGTAAATTGTGGTTTTCGTCTCTGTGATTTATCCAAATCTACGGTTTTAGTCAAATAGTTTCAAAGTTGCGATTTTCGTCCATGTGGTCACCTATAGTTAAACCCGAATTTATTAACTCCGTTAAGTCCGGACGTTAAGCCCGTCAGCCTACCCTTCACGTAAGGGACAGTTTTGTCCTTTTTTTTACCAAATACACCACAGCCTCTCACGTGAGGGGGCTTGTGAATTACAATTGAGGTTTATTTGAGGCGAAAAAGGACAAAAATGTCCCTCACGTGAGGGCACGCTGATGGGTTTAACAACCAAACTTAACGGGGTTAATGAATTCGGGTTTAATTGCAAGTGAAATGAAACCACATGGACGGAAATCACAAATTTAAAACTATTTGACTAAAACCGCAGATTTGGACAAACCACATGAACGAAAACCGCAATCCACTCTACCTAGAATATAACCATTAATCCATTTATCAGTAAATATGTTACATCATTTTAATCTATATGATCGCGTTAAAATTTAATTATGCTATCCAAAAAGCACTCGCGACACATCTTATTGGCCATTTGAATTAATTCATGGTTTGATCCTAGTGATTGCATAAAAAAACACACACAAGGAATATTTTCTTATTGTTTTGCAACAAGAATTAATTAATATTGTTATTCATATGATTGACGAGAGGAAGTACTGGTGGCTCTAGAACCTAACATAAAAACTAATTAAAGCAATTACAATTATGATAGCAAAATTATTATTAATAAAAATTAAGTTAATTAATATTTTTCTTTAATTTCTTTGTAATTAGATTGGTAAGTATTATATTTATTAAAAATTTTTGGTTGATTCCTCCTACAAATATGACAATGGAAAATACACAAATTAAGGAGGAGAGTAACGAGGCAGAAATGGATGCATTCTTCCAGCTAGTGTTTATAATTATTAAGTGGGGCACAAGAACCGTGGTAGAGTTGAAGCTAGAAAAAAAACCCAAAAAGATTGCTAACTAAAACAGTCAAAACATTACTTTATTATATTTAAAAGAATTTGTTTGGGCACTAGAAGTTATTTTAATTTTTAAGTTTAGAATGTCACCCAACATTACTTTTATAAATTTCAATACATGTTAATGTACCATAATAAGAGGTATACAAAATTAACCATGTTGTTTGTTAAATATATTAATAAAATACTAACAAGTCACGGTAAGATCTAGATGTGTCAATCATGCATGCATGTTGAGTTGACGAGTTAATGAGTTTCAGGTTTACGGGTTGAATTTAGGCTGGCTCATATGTTTATATGTGTTGTGTCGTGTCTAAGCAATTGAACGTCATATAGTGTTTCGTGTCGATTTGTTTAATGTCTGTTTGCAAGTATAAGTAATAACCAGTGGATCCGTAACAATTTAAACGACGATTGAATATTCCAACTCAAATAAACTTTTAGAGGAATTTGCACTAAAAAGTAAAAACATGTACGTACTTAATTTGCCAAGGAATATCCGGCACTTATACCCTAGCATCTCATACATATAATTTGAGAGGAATCTCAGTTAACCGTCTAGTGTTTAAGGATATACTTAGCCGTCTTTACATTCACTTTTCATGAATAACTTACTTTGACACACTGACCAACTATGTAGAATCGATTTTCTTTATTTATTTATTTACTTATTCAATTTAAAAAGCCTGCTCGCATCATTCATAGTGATTTAAAATATACTTTAAAATTACATTTATGGGAATATAATCGCATTATGCTGTAAGCGCAAGCTGCGGTGTTTTTGTATCTTGTGTGAATAAAATACAATTCATGTTGGAACCAAGAATAAAGAATAAGGAATTAACAGAACCCATGCCATATTATTATAATATTCTTTTCTCTAACCACCGGAAGCAGCCTCTCTATCCCTATGGGATAGAGGTAAGGCTGTCTACATCGTACCCTCCTCAGACCCTACCATAGCATTGCTATTGGTGGGATATACTGAGTACGATGATGATGATGATGATTCTTTTCTCTAACCCTAACAACACCTAGATTTCATATAAACTTTTTTTTCTTGCTCTAAACAATGCTATAGTTACCTCAAAGATCACTCAAAGATCACGGGATCCATCAATACTCATGGCCAACTGGCTCAGATTAATCGTACGTACCTTGTGCTAGATATTGATCTTCAAGAGGTTATGATAAGCAGTGGCGAAGCTTGGACACGAATGTCGGGGGTGGTCTCAAAATGTATTATAAAAATCATAAACGAGGGGGCCAGGCTCAAACTTTTGGCCGAAAATAGGTAAAATTACACTACGTATAAAGCTGCTATGGGTTAATCGAAGCCGAGTGATCATGAAGCTGAATTTGTGGGTCTGGTTTTTAACAGGTTGAGTTATTAGCTTGTGACACTACTAGAAAACAGGTTAAGTTATATTAGCTTTTAAAATGATGTAATAAGTTCATAGATTAATTTCAATTTTCAATTTAAAGTCACTTCATTTAATTTCTTTTAAATAGATTAAATACAAGCTATTTTGTAGTCTTAAATGTTTTAATACATTTGAAGCTATAAATAAAAGCCAAGAAAATTGTCGTGATATAGTTTTATCACAAATCCTAGTGCTGTGCAATTTGTAGTCTTAAATGATTACAGTGTGTTTACCAATAGCTTCTTATAGAGGGTATGAGACTATGAGATCAACTGACTCTAAAACTTTTGAACATAATTTTTTAAACTTTCATAGAAATGATTAAGTTATATTTGTTACATTTGAAAAACCAAGTGAAAAGCAAAAGAATAACCCTCAAACTTGATTATGTACTTCAACTTATTCTTTACTTAGTTATCGAATGGTTCATTATCTTTTCGTGGTCATGATCACATCAAATCCTTGTTTCAACTCTTAGTTTTACCATTTGCAACAACTAACTATCATTACATATATACTTGATTCGACTCGAACCAAAAAATCAGACGTCAAGTTATGAATAATCTAAGCATCGACAAAACCGGTAACTTAAAAAAAGTTTGGACCGCAAGAAATGTTATAAGTAGTTGCCATTAATACACCATCCCATAAAGGTTAATTAGATTTCAGATAACTTTGGTGTTTAATTATTCAGTGGGGTAGAAGAATTATGTCATTGTTGAAGATGAAACAAAACCCCAAAAAAGTTGCTCCAGAAAACAGCCAAACTCTTCATTTGTTAATTAGCAACGAATTTGTCACATCTTACTACTTACAGTTCCACTTTTCCCGAAAAGATTCTCTAAGTACCTTTCACTTTCCCTCAAACTAAGATATAGACTGACCACCTCCTTTCTGTCTCTCCTCTACTTTACTTATTATTCATTTGATTCTTGTTCCATCATCAGTTATGGATCAATCAAGATATTGGATCCAAAAGGACCAACCTTGTTTGAATCCCCATGTCTTGTCTTCGTTTGGCGATTCATGGGAAGAGCAAGCATTCGCAGAAGATGCGACCGGGGCACTTGGAGGGTGTGTATGGCCTCCAAGATCTTACACTTGTAGCTTTTGTAGAAGAGAGTTTAGGTCAGCTCAAGCTCTTGGTGGTCACATGAATGTTCATAGGAGAGATAGAGCTAGGCTCAAGAAGATTTCAACTTCAAACAATAATAATCAAGCTCCTACATCTTTTGATATATGGTTGTTACAAAACCCTAACCCTAATTTGGACTTGGATCATGTTCATCCTCTATATTCATCTTCTTCTTCGAAACCGCCCACCCTTTCGATCATCCGTCCTTTTAGTTACTCTTTCGGTCAAGACCATCAAAAGGGTACCCCTATATTATCATGCTCCAAGTTTGAATTACCTCAAAAAAGATTTCATCATATACCCTATTCAGGATATGATCATCAGGATAAGGGTAGTACTACAAAAGTTGTTCAGTCGAATTCACGAGTTAGAAGAAGATGTGATGACAACAAGGATGATGAAGACGAGTGTTTGATCGTTAAGAAGAGGCGAATAGATGATCATCAGGGTGGTGTACGGTCTTTCTTTCCGAAAAATAGTAAATTGGTAAATGGTGATGAAGCTGAATCAGTGGTGCCACTTGAAGGAAGCGCAAAATCGAGTTTGGAGACTTTGGATCTTGAGTTAAGGCTAGGTGATCGTCGATCTTGATTGATAAGGTGATGTGTGCAGAAACTGTGTGTTTTATAAGCGTTGTTGCTTCTTCCATTTGTTAACTTTTAGTTCATTTGATTAAAGATTTGAAGGCAATTAAGTCTTCTTTGTTGAGGATGATAACAATCAACCATGTGAGTGTAACAAGATATACATGTAATTTACATGAATATTAATTGATTGAACTTTTTGTATATTGAATTACATGCTATAAAGTGATTTTTTTTTGGATGGATAGTTGGTTTATGATTTATCTAAATACTTTTAGATGTTTTGTGAAAATCCTTATCTAGATCACATCACTGCCCCTTCAAAAGGAACTCATTTTGGAGTTCACTGGTGTGACAAGCAAATTAACTCGTCAAGTGTCACAAGCAAACTATATATATCGTTTTCCACTTAACTTCATTTACAGCTTTTCACCCGAGTACTTTATGGAGTTCGTTTGCCACCCAAGCATTTTCTGAAAGCACAAGAACTTTCAGAAAATGCTTAGATAGCTAAATCCTATACAACATGCTATGCCAAAGTGTGTTTTCAAACTGTTTTTATCAATCTGTCTTATCTCCAAAATAAAACCAGGTATTTTCACTTTTCCAGATCATATATAGGCCACAATCACGTTGTTCATATGTTGAATTTAATCCAGTAGGACATACATTGCATTTAAAATAACTAGGATTGAGATATGAAAAGACTATGGCCTTATATATTTGGTCCACCAATCCTGTCTTCTAGTTTTTGTTAATTTGGTGATATCTAACCATATATTGATGTGTTTGCATATGTAATGAGATGCACAAAAATGAGATTAAAAATGGAGGGAAAATGAAATAAACAGATGGGACAGGTTTATAGACCCAAGCCAGAGACTAAATTGATCATAGAGCATATTTAGTGTCCCAAAAGTAGGGTAATGTGGTTTGTAATTTGTTCCTTAAGTAAATTATTTAGTCGACATGCAATACAGTATATGAAGTATATGATTTTCTAATAATTGATGGCTCGACCATGAAAAATAAGCCGAAAATTGGGGTTTCAAATATTTTTATGACTTGATTACTTTCGATTCTTACTACACGGTAATACGTACTCTCGTCTCTGATCAATCTCATAAACTTTCTGTTAAGATAAAAATGCGTATCATAATAATCCTGCAATATAGCATGCTAAACCGAAAGGTATTTTTTTTGTTCTTTTTCTTTTTTTACAAATAGGGCTATGATTTTGAACCCGATTTGTGTTTATATAAATTGATTCAGCCATGTTTCTAACTAAACAAGTACAAAAAATTCCAATTTGCACAAACCGGTTTCTTAATATTTTAGCCAAACAGAATACATTCCCATAAGATACGAACTATATTTAGTCCATGGTGAGAATATATGCACTTCTCTTATGAAGGTAGACAACACTTAACTATATATATTTGATATTTATTTAGCAATCATTTGTTTTGAAGCTGTGAATGTCGATTGATCGATGACTCAAACTTCACTCGCAATGCTTATGGTTTATATGAGAGGCCGGTTATGCTTATTATCATATAATGTGTTTGATTCATATAATGGAAGTTAGAAATAGCCAGATAGACACTACTTGCGTAACTAAGTTACCACAAAAAAAGACCTAGTTCCGTCGAATAGGATCTGCATACTTTAAGTAACAGAAATATAAAGTTATTCAAATATCATGATATTTTATGTAAATTTGGTTATGTGGTATAATGTACATGTGTATATAACAACTAGAGTTTTGAAGGCTTTTTGGTTTGAATTCTCCAACTTGTATTATGAATCTTTTGGCAAGTATCAAATCTTTTAATGACATTAGTTGTTTGTATGTATAAGGACAAATACATGTCAATAATAAATATGTAAACCTGGCAATCTGAAATGAAGACACATTTAGCCTCGTTCCAAAACACAACATGTTACCTCTTTCCCTATAACTCTTTGTTGGACTCCATCCAAATTGTCAATAGATAATCTCACTTAGAATATAATCATCAGACTCTATAATGTTTGGGGAAATGGTATCTACATATTAAATAATTATATTTTGACGTTATTATATATTATGCTAGAATGTAAAGTTGTAACTCTAACTTCATGCTTGTCGCTTGTGTACCAATTATTGACGTGACTATGCCTTTTAAATCTAAAAAAAAAATTGTATTCTCTACTTGCATTTTTCAGACAAGTTTAAGACTTAATTATAATCTATTTTATGCTCACTTATGCATTTGTGTACAAAATCTTAACTTGTTTTTTACTCTCTTCTTTTTTGTTTATTCATGGTTTTACATCGATCTACCTTTTACGTGTATCTACTATGGTCTTCTAACACGTCTTTACTTATTTTTTGTAAAGTAACTATTCTCGTGCTTTCTCTTAAAAATTAATATGCTAATCCAAGAGTTAACAAACTCTTATATGTACCGACTTGATAGGGACAAACATGGTTGAAATAGCCTTAACTTAGAAGAGGCATAGCTTGGGCTACATGTAAGCTTACGGGACACGTTACTAGTCAACGGAAAGGTCTCGATGAGTCGGGCCTTGTGACAAAAGTCTGTAGGCGAGTCCCAAAATTCATAATTTAAGTTGATGCATATTCTAGCTATCACCTGCAATTTTGGTTGTTATTTAACTTGTTTTAAAGATTTCATTTGTTGTTTTGTAATTTTGAAATTTTGACACGCGTGTAAAAATTAAAAATCCCTATATTGTAAAGGTTTTTTCATCCAGATTTATTTTATGTCAAAATTTAAAGAAATAAAAAGAAATTTGAGTTTTTAATATACGTCCATGTCCATGATCCGTTGAAAATCACTGACAAATTTCCAACGTCTAAACATTAAATTTCGTTTTCTAAAAATCCACTAGAACATAAACTATGGGTGAGTTGTACTGATGTTATTTTCAAGCTAGATAGGTTATTTTCAACCTATATATTACATGTCGCTTTATGTGTATATGTGTAATTATTCATTATTGATTTGTAGTGTGTTATATACCCGTCGTGTTATTTCCAACCTTATTATATAATATATTGTTTCCCATTCAAGTAATCAACTTTTAGATTAATCTGGACCCTTCAAAGTTCAAATCACAGCCGTATAAACCCCTTGAAAAGCTTCTAGAAGCAGCGGCTAAGAGCAGTTAGACTAGAATGCTTCTAGAGCGAACAGTTCATCACAGTTATAGTCTCTTTTTCCAACCCATAGGCGGTTCCGATTCCTCCCCACGTCTCCGATAGTTTAGCTTCTTAACCCCAGTTGTTCCTTCTGACTTCTTTTTAACCCCGACCATTTACAGTTCCATTTGATCGAAATAGCAGGTGTCGAAATCGCATGCATGTGTACGTCAACAAAATTGCAACTTCACACCACGTTCAAAATCACTAAACCTTCCATCCTTCTCTTCCGTGTTCATTTTTGAATTGTTTTACTAGGTAAATATTCATTTTCTATTAGCATTTGGTAATTTGTTTATGTTATTTATCGACTATAAATTATTTAAATATGCGTTTATTTTTATATTTGATTTATGTGTATTTTGTGATGTGGTTCAAGCAATTGGGCAGTGAAGCCCACCAAAGAAGCATGATTATTATGTTAATACATACTATTTCTTGTGTTCAGGTGTATGACAATTAAGTCAATTTTGGCGTCATTTGCGTTTGACAAAGACAAGTCACAAGCATGTGGTATTTGATTTTTTTCTCTATATATGTATTTGTAATTGATTTTATTGAATATTTGGTATGTGTTTAATCCTCAATCACATGAAGATTGCGAGTCCATTCAGAAGAATCTGGTGAGTTGGGCTCCAAGGAAGATTGAGGATTTGTTGGAACGATCCCTCTTCACCAGGATTAGTTGGTGATTTTTATACAATCATTCGATTTTTTTTTTCAGATGTATAATGTTGCCTGTAATTAATGTCTACCTTGCATATTTTTAGGAGGTTGATGCATTGCATTTGACTCTTAAGAGAAACACTCCTCAGCCTAAAACAAGACCAAGTTTATGGGCATCAAAAACTGAATGTTACAGTTGGCATGCTTTTACAGTTATCTCCTCACTTAAATGTATTTTGGTGAATTGCGGATCTCAGGTATGTTGTTAAACAAATATAGCAAATTGCTTAAAACTTTTATCTATTTGTTAAGTGTCTTGTGAATCCATGATTTAATCCATGGAACATGTAATTTGCCCTTTAGTAAGTTTGTTTTTTTATGATTTTTTTAATATATAAAAATATTTGATGGTTTTATGTGCAGGCAATCAATCATAAGAGTTTCAACATTGACATAGTTCCTTGGTCTCAATATCGATAATATGATCTAAAGAACACAAATGTGAATCGTGTGTGAAATATAAGTTATAATGGCTCACTACCTCAATAGTTATGGCTAAGTTGTTTGAACTGTATAATGCTAAATAAGAATTTGATTTTTGTAAAGAAAAATTTTTTACCTATATTTTAGTGCATTGTTTGTACTTCTTCCCATGTAATGTACGTCTTTATACAATTTCATTCATGGTAAAGATTTTCGGTCGTTGCCGGTTTTAGTGTCGTTTCTATTAGATTCAATACGAGCAGGAAGGAAACCTAAATACCACTAAAAAGAAATTTTAAGATAACAAAAGTGTGTAAACAAGGTAGAAATTTATTTAAAAGAAAATCAAGAGGCACCAAAAAGAGATCTGGCCGTTCAAAAGCATTGAAATAAGAATTATGTTTAAAAACTTTAAAAAACACCAAATACCACAATGCCATCTATTCAAAGAGGTCACTCTACGAACTAAAACAAACGGAGTAAAATACAAAATGAGTAAAATACAGGTCAAAATTTTAGTTAACTAATCCAGATTCGTGTTTTACATCTCATTTTAATTCTATGCATCTTTGACCCATTTAACCTCTTTATTTTGATGCATATTGAATTTAGCATCTCAAAACCAATTCAAATAACCTAAATTTGCATTATCTATAAATTTTTAATATTTTTATACAATTTTTTATATTTATGGAGATGGGCTTTAAGTTTAGTTTTTTTTTCCAAAACTCCTTTGTTAATTCACTATTTTGTGTGTTCTTTTAACAAAGTCATATATTTATTTTTTACGTATAAGTTAAAGAGTTGAGCTTTTATCTAAAATGTATGTAATTTTGGTTTAGAATGCAAACAAAGATAGTTGTGCTATTATGACATTGAACGCCCGTCCATAGAACGGGTATAAAACTAGTTGAATGTGGGTCTTAATGTTTTATCAATTTTTTTTAATTCTTGTATATATAGCTGAGATTACATCATAATTAAATACTTCTATCTTATATTATCAAACGTAATGCATAAAAACACATAAATACGTACACAACCATGAACTTATGGGTAAAATTATATACATGAGTGTGCATGTATACCACATGTATATAAATACTATATAAATACACATGTACGATCGATCCTTTGTACAGAATATATGATTTTAGCATGTACGTAGGGAAGCAGAAGGAAATTGTTATTTTGCTTTAGAGCTATTGGGTTAGTTATAGTCTTAATATTATAGTATTCTATCTTACCCTTCTAATAAAGTAAAACAATGAGTCTTATGTGTTAAACCTATATTAAATTATAACATAGTTTTTTTCCTTCTAATATACTAATCACATTCATCCTGGCTATCCATGGGTCATTAGTTAAAATCAATTTGACAATTAAGTTATAAACGAGTCAATTTTCCTTCATATTCTTCTAATCTCTTAGCTCTCATTCATTATAATTATCTATGGGTCAAAACTATTTTAAAAATTAAGTTATAAAATAGTCAGAAAATTATACTTAATAAATTGTCACGTATCACAATTTTATGAGCTTAACTTACAATTTTATGCTTCTTTTATTTCACTTCTTTACAAATAAATTTATAACTTGCAAAATTATCAACATTATTCAATATTCTTGCTTTAATCCTTCTAATACAGTTTCTATCATAGTGATCTATATAAAAACTTAAAAATATATTAAAATATATATTATATGGGAACTTTTATTGTTGGAGAGCTAAGATAAGAATGGATATTTTATTATAGTTTTGTTGATTGGAGATTTAAGATAATAGCCATACATGTTTATGGGTAGTTTTGTGGCATCGATATATACCCTGCACGTATCATTCATACTGATTTATTTAAAATATATTAAACATTGATGGGAATATAATCGCATCAGAGCTACGTTAGTTTTGTATTTCTTGTGAATATAATATATTTCATGTTGTAACCAAGAAAAAAAGAATGAGGAATGAACGGAAACCGTCATATTATATTGTGAGTTTGTGACTGCTAATTCACAATAATTTAACTTCTATGTACAATTTAATATATAATATTCACTTATAGAACCATAATATAGAATATACACATTTAAAATTGCATATTTATTTATTCATACTATTAAATAGAACGTATAAATACGATGCATGATTCTCCTTAAAAATAATATGGCATAAAATTCTCATAACCTAAGTTAACCAAACTTTAAAACCCATCATTTTTCACACTTCATAATTTTAAAAGACACGAACTCTATGACTATATTTTTTGGGAAGGTATAGTACCCAAGTTTCTTTACAGTTTTAGTTATACTAAAATCCAATCATGAATTCATTTATTTTGTAATTTTTTTCTTAGATGTAAACGAAAGATGAATTAAATTATGAAACACGTATTAATCTTTCTTAATTCTTACTATTTGGTGATGGAATAGTACGTAAAACTGTATAAGAAAAAACACACACTAACAATGAATAAAGAAATTTTATTATTGTTCCATTTAAATCAACTTACAAGAAATAGTCACTAAATATTACTGAATTTCATATATATTCATCTTTAAAAAGATTAACATTTATAAAAAAATTACGACAATGGATAAACAATTAAATTTTGAGTGAAAAATATGAGTGACTTTATTGGTGAAACATGGTTATTGTTTTTATAACTTATTTTGAAAATAAATTGTATAAATGTCATGTAAAAATATGTATATTAGATATTATGATTATAAACCGACAAAATATTATGTAACTACCCTATCATTATCGATGCTTAAAAAAGATAACTGTATTTAGTGAATAAAATATGTTTTCTTTTTCTTGTTTATTACAATTAGGACAAGTTTAGGTAGCTTAACAACTCAAAACCGTTTTAAATTAAAGAATGGCCATAGATAAAGATATGATGTGTGGATATTGTTATATATGTATAGAGAGACAATGATAGTTTTATAACATATAACAAAATGTAGCAAACACGAAAAGATATTAATAAACAAGAATGACTAATGTTTAATTATCCCATCACAACACATGCAACTCAAGTGAATGAATTGACTGATGTTTTGACATATATGGAAATAGTAAACGTTGAAGCTAAGACTGAATTATGAAAGTCTTGAATCTTTATTAATTTATGAAAATGGTAAACATAAACATCATGTCATATTTCACCATCCCATAGTTCCTCAAGGGTCTTGTAGGAACCATGAGTCTCATTCACAAAAGAAGTGCCTCTCAGAAGTCTAGCCTGCAAACAATAGATATTATATTTAAAACTTTATGTACAAAATTGAACTCGCAGTATCAGTTTCAACTCATTTATGTGAAAACATGTCGATTTGGCATCTACTTTGATGGTAGCAAGTCGAATGCGTAAATTTTAAAAGCTCAACTAAAAGATTGTGAGATAGTCAAGTGCTTGTAAGTTGTAACTTGTAACCTTCTAACGGGTTTTATTCGAAAAAAAAAAGATCATTATTGTGATAATAGTTCATATTTAATTATATTAATCATCAGGGGAGGCTCGGAGGGTGTGCGAGCCGCACCATCGGCTGGGGCATATAAGTTTTGGGGGCACAAACTTTTTTATACATATTACATATATATGTTTTTTGGTGTTAAAAATAAGGTTATTTGCAAAGGTTTATGAGATAATTAAATGCTCAGAATGGTTTCTGCTTATAATAAATCGGTCGATAAAAGTTTTATTCATGTACATTAGCGAATAAAAAATTTTCTTTAAAGCCTACAAGCCTTTTTATTTTGGCTCGGCCGAGGTATTTAAATTCTTGGAGACGGCCCTGTTAATCATGGCAAATTCCATAGAGTAACTATGAACTTTGCAAAATGGTCCAATTTGGCAACTAAACTTATCACAATGATCTAATTTGAGAATCATATATGCTAACTATTTTTTCATACTATAATAAACATATTGGCCAGTTTCAAAATTTAATTAGCAGATTGAAAGAAAAACAAAATGTTAATGAGCCGTCAAGCCGAACTTGCCTCGATTAATTTAAAAGAGCTTGAGCTTAGGTTCAAACTCAAGCACATTTAAGCTCGGCTCGAGCATTTAGCAAACAGATCTTGAGTAGCTCACGAGTGAGTTGGCTTGATTGCACCCCTGGTTCAACCCAAGCCAGCCCGTTTTGACCTGTTATCCAACTTGTTTGACCCACTCAACCCGCCCTTTTTGCAACATACAAGGATAACAGAAAGTAAGCATACCTGCTCAATCTCAGAAGAGATTTTAGTGAACAAGTCATCGGGAATTGACCAGTCAAACACATCAAAATTTTCTTTGATTCGGGCTTCACTTGTGCTCTTGGGAAGTATACTATGACCCATTTGTAGGCCCCACCGGAGAGCAACCTGAGCTGGCGTTTTTCCCAGTTTCTCAGCTACCGAAGCTAAAACCGGGCTTTTCAGTACATCACTTTTGATAAATGTGGTTCCCGGTGAACCAAGTGGTGAATATCCCTACATATATATGGAAATTATAACTATTGATAACTTGTTAATGTTATAAATCATATTGTATAACTAATATATGCTGTTGTTGTACGTATGTACATGTATATGAAGTTTGTTATTTAATTTAAATGACCGAGCCGACCCCGGTGGCCAGGTAGGTCTTTAAATGAACCTAATTTACACAAACGAAGCTTGTTCATATTCGCCCATCTAACTTTAACCGAATAACGAACGAACACAAACATTAAACGAACATATTTTCTTGTTCAAGTTCTTTCTTAAAGAAACTGGAACGTGCTTGTGTTAGTTTATGTTAGTTCATTTATACTCTAAACGAACATCAGCAAGCGCAAGTGAAAGAAAAAAACGTGTTGTTGTTCGTTTGTTCAGTTAGTTAACCGATTACCCAATACATGACAGGCCAACTAGTATTATTAAATATGTAACCGAGTGAGCGTAAATGAACAAAAGACAAACGAATGCTCACAAACGTAAATGATCAAACATAATCGAATGTTCATGTTCGTTCATTTAATTAAATGAACATTTTTTATGTTTATGTTCTAATGGTCATTTTTCCCTCACGAGGAAGTCAATGATATTTCTTACACATATAAACACAAACCGAACTACATCTGGATAATGGGTAAGCGAGCAACAAGCTGCGCCGCTATCCATGAAGGATGGTCATTAGTTTATTAAATAAACAAACATCAAAAACTTACAGAAAGGTGAACGCCTTTTAATTTGCAGAAGTCTCTAAGCTTAGTTTGCTTCCATGAAGGATGGCATTCCACCTGGTTGACAGCTGGTGGTACCCGGGCTACATCCAACAAGCTTTCCAACTTTTTGGTTGAAAAATTGCTAACACCAATCGCACGTGCTTTCCCAGAATCATACAGTTTTTCCATTGCTTTCCATATATTTGGAATATCTACTGGAACAAGATTCTCGGGTTTAAATCCCTCGGATCCCTTCTTCATCTTTACAGGCCAGTGAATCTGCAATTTAAATAAGAAAACTTAACTGGTGAAAATACTTATAAAAACATAAAACTTATTGTACAGAATTAAAATACTTCAGGAGTCTTTGGATGCGTGTCCTGAAAGTGATTATGTGATGCTAAGTAATCAATTCTAAAACATGAACCCAAAACTGAGCATTCAGTAAACAGTTCATGAAGCGTTCAACAGGAAGTTTGTCTGTTCCTTTACCTTCATTTATGTTAGCTAGCTTGCGTTTGTATAAGTTTGTTTGTTTACGTTCGTTAATATATTCATTTAACTTTTTTTGGCCCGTTAGAACTTATTCTAGTTTAACAACCTTTTACGCTTAACACATAGTTCTCGACACAACTTTTGACAAGTTTTAGCTCAGTTATGTTCATTCATCTATTCATTTGTTTACGTTCGTGAACCGTTCGTTTAATTTGTTTACAAACGAGCATAAACGAGCACAAACAAGAAAAGCCCACTCGTTTAGTTATTCATGTTGAATCGTTTGTTCGGGTAAAGTAAATGAACGAACACGAACATGTTCCGTTCGTGGTCGTTTACAAGCCTAACCCCGAATCAAGTAACTCATACATACAAGATACAAATCAAGATAATCAAGCTGCAGATCATTTAACGTTCTGTCTAATGCAACAGGTACATCTTCTGGTTCATGATCACGACACCTGCAGATAATATTAAATTATTAATTTATGCGCGCATGTAAATTCAAAAAATATCGATACCAATGGATTTTACAAACCAGAGCTTAGAAGTAATCCACAAATCTTCTCGTTTGACCACATTATCTTGAAACAGCTTCTTCAAAACTAGCCCAATCTGATAAACATATAACAGATATCAACATTTAAAACTATTAGCAACTGAAAAAAATACCACTTTGGTGAATAAAAGCAAGAAACTGTGTACCTCCTTCTCATTGCCATAAATTTGTGCACAATCAATGTGTCGATACCCCATCTACATGCATAATAATCATTATTAGTAAGACAATATAACTGTAACATTACATAATGTTGTGATACTGTGAAAAACTGTTCTGCATGCATCAAAATCCATTTGACTTGTAGCATCAATATGTTTTCTATAGCAATAAGAGACTAAGTTCAAAACTGTTAACATATTCAACCAATTAATTTTGATATGTTTGCCCGTTAATTTTGAACCGTTAATTATGTGTGTAATCAATCGGTTCAAAACATAATTTATAATCAAATTGACATTATTTGGTAAGGGTGTGCATTAAACCGAAATGACTGATCCAAAACCAAAAAAACTGGAAAAACCAAACTGAAAAAAAACCGGCGGTTTGGTTTTATGTTATGTGAAACCGAAATTACGAATTTTATAGATTCTCATTTTGTATATTTTTTTTTGTTTTAAATAATTTACAAGAATTTATAAGATATGATGGTTGTAAAAGTCGCGCCGATTAATCACCGATCGACTGGTCGCTATTTAGTGAAAATTGGAAACTTCGGCTGAAAATAATAATTTGGTATGCAGCGATGAGATATTAATTAACAAAATGATTGAGACCGAAATTTTAAAACTCAAATGACAAAACCGAAACCAAAAAAACTAGGTTCCAAAATTCAAATCATTACTAACACTAATTATGTGATATAGGGATCAGGGATGTAACTCTAATTATAAATAAATACATATATCCATGAGGGAGTGAGTGCGTATTGGAATGAACTAATGAGTATAATGTAATACTAGTAACTAACAAAAATCATATGATGATGAGTAAGGAATATTTGAATACATTACTACTCAGCTGCAATAACTACTGTAATCATCTAAACATTGAAAATTAATAATAATAGTAATAATAACCTTGATAGCAGCGGCAACGGCGTCTCCGACGAGACCAGGGTCCGATTGCCATGTGCCGAGACCTACAGACGGGATCTTCGTTTTGTTAAACAGCTCAAAGAATCCAATGCTGCTAGCCATTTTCTTTCTTCTGCTGATCGACCAAATTCGTTTGAACTTTGAAGGTGAAAGTGAGTGTAACGGCCGATCGTTTGTTTGATTTGTGCCTAGTGATTCATATAATAAATATAAAATGGGCCGGCAATATTTTGGGTTTGGAGTTTGACCCACTTTTTTAATATTCTAATTTTTTTAGTTTAGGTCTTATTTGTTTGGATTTACTTGGATGGTGCAAACTTTTTAGGCTAATTTGTAACACATGCCATCAAGTATGAAATTGTCGAGTTTCGACGAAAATCATTGCGCGTAACAAACCTTCGTGGATCGCACCTCCTCCTATCCCCCCAAGGTTGCATGTGTCACGCTCTTTCATGGCTAAGTACTAGCCACCCTCTCTCTTCTATGTCGGCGAAGAATGCTCATTACAAGACCCCTTTGATAGTTGAATAGTCAGAGCCGGCTCCGAAAAGACGAAAAAAATTTGGGCTTGTGGCCGTCGACTACCTTGTAATGCCTCAAAAACGGCCCTGTGAATAGTTTGACTCACTTTTGACCAACTAGCAATTAAAACCATTAACTTGATTAGAAATTTACAATCGAGTGTTAAAACTTTTTGAGTATTCAAGTGTTAGACACTATTACAATCGAGTGTTAATCTTTTTGGGTATCCAACGATAAGTTTCTTGGATATTAAAACTTTTTGGGCATTTGATTTCTTGATATCCATGATCTTTTTTGAGGTTGAAGAAATAACAATGGTTACAATCACAAGATTAATACAACAAGAACATTAAAAGTAAAAAAATAAACATGTTAAATAATTAAAATAAAATTTAATGTTTTATATGAAAGTTATATTATAAACAGCAATAAAATGATTCATATTAGTGTTGGATTAGTAGTGAAGAAAATTATGTAGAATGCATATGAAAACCAACTTAGTAGTAGTGATAATAAAATTGATAAAATCACTATATTAAACGTAAACTCATTAGTTATTCATAAGGCTATATGAAATGGTTTGTATAGAATAATCATCCTGTATTTAAAGATACAAAATAATGGAGGGGCTTCAGAAAACCTCTACGGCAAGTGTTTTGAATGCTCTTGAACTATGTAAACTCGTTGTGTTACATCTTTAACACATGATTCTCCATACCAATCTTTTCTACTTTGTTTAATTTGATTTTCGAATGGGAGCTCACTGCATGAGATCATGTTTTGAATAATGTAGTTATTTTCTCATCTATTGATCTATACATAAAAAAAATTGATGATATTTAAGACCAAATATTATTTATATATTTTTTACAACAATGATGACAATAGTTTTTTTATATGAGTGTATAAAGGCATCTTGTTAATAGGGTATTCGAGTATCTTGATAAATTATTTTGAAAGGTAGGATTTGGGCCCCGTTTTCTAAACTACGAGTCAAAATTGGCCTGGCCTGCTTATAGTTTATTTATATCAACCGAATTATGAATGTTCATTATTAATATTAAATAAAATAATAGAAGTGGTGAAATGGATATCTTTCATTGTTAAATGTTTTAACTTATACTTGACTTTTATACATTCATACTTTGAAAAATGAATGGGCGGTTACATGTCCTTTAATTGTATGATGATACACACGGGCTCAAAAAAATTAATTATTGGTTTATTAGTATTTGACTATTTTGATTTTTAAAGTTATATATTAAAAACATGACGACATAGCTAGGTTTATTTTCATAAAGATTAAAATTATGATCATCTTAGCATGTTGGTGTATATGAAAGATTAGAATCCGGGCTATTTTTTAGAACAAAAGGGTCTCGATTAATTAACTTAATGAACCATCAAACGACATAGCTTCTTTGGGGGAAAATAGAGGATAAGTGGTAGGAATAGATTGAGAAACATGGTTTTCGTTTTTGTTTTAAATTTAATATTGTAATAAGTGAGCATGTTGTTAGATTGATACTATTTTTCATTGTGTGGCTTCGTTATCTCAATACTTGCCTTTGCTAGTCAAATTATACCATGAGGGTTTGAGATAAAAGTCAAAGTTTTTTTCTTAATTTTGTAGGCATTTGTCTTTCCACGGGTTTGAAATAAAGCCCATGCTTTATTTTGTGGCAGTTGTGCAAATTTTGTTGTCGAGTTATTTTGAAGCTATCATTTAAGTTGTATTTACCTATTTACGTTGTATTAACCTACATTACGGATATGGTTATGGAGCCGACGAAACACACTGGTCCTTAATCCTAGTTAGTTATTATATTTGTGTTGGTTTAATCAATTATAATGACTAAAATTTATATTTTATATAATTTATATATTGTTAAAAACTCAAAATATACCATAATAATTGGGTTAATCGCACTATTATAACTATTTTGCACGTCATTGTAAAAGTACAATTTGGAGCACCGTTGTAGCTAGTTTCGACACACTTTTACAATTGTACCGTATCACATATTTTTAAAACATTTAACCTTTTTAGTATAAAGACACTATGCTTAAACTAAAGATTATAAAATTAAGAAATTCTTAAGTTTATAGCATAAGTTGTTCAAAAGTAAAATTCTTAATATTATAGGATAAGTCGTTTAAAAAGTAATAATATATGTAGGGGTTATTTGAACTTAAAAAAGATAATAAAACTAGATTTAAACCAAAAAGTAAATGATTGACGTTGATTTTTTCTCTTTACTTTATATTGTTTTGAGTAAATTCCAAGCATTGCATAAAAGATAAGGTTTTCATTTTACGTCCCTAGCTTCTAGAGATTACTATTTTAGTCCATACATTTTACTTGTACTTGGCGCTCATCCTTTAGTTTCAGAGTTTGATGTTAGTTTATTTTGGGCGATAATTTTTTAATAAGATTGAGTTTGCTATCTAAAAGGGGGTTGCGACGCAGCTTGTTGCCCACTTATCTGCTACTTCATTGTAAATCGTTTGGATGTTTTTTATCAAAACATGATCGAAAAAAATAAGATGATTATTAACAAAAAAATTAATTTTTTTAGAGATGATCATTTCACCTCTTTGTTTTTAGTGACAAGAGAACCAGCCTCGTGAAGATCTATCATCCATGCATGGTTTCCCAGAGTGCTTAATTAGTACTTGAATAAAAACTTGTCCTACCCAGATTTGTTCATATTTATTAATGAAGAAACACTAACCGGACCCCGGGCAGGTTACTGGTAACCTGGGGGTTGGAGAGATGTTTCCCACGAGGGGTTAGACCCTTGGAAGATGGTTCTTCTGATAACCTGCAAAACAGACACCGTGAGCTCGTCACTGAGAAGGGGGGGGTTCCTCCTTGTGACCACCCTCCGGCGTGAGAATCAGACTAGATTGCTCTTTAAATATAAAAGTATATTAAGAGATTGCTAGAGCAGATATCAGGTATATATGATGATAATATGATAAGATATGATAAGATGAGATGATCATACCATTTGTGGTATTTATAGCCGAAGGTAGGTTTCCAAGGGGTTTAGCCGGCCCAACACGCTACCAACTGTAACCTATGCACGTGCCCCGCCTGTGAGTGGTGAATAGGTAGCGGCTGACACAGAGCAGGCGTGTCGTGCACTCTTCCTCTTCTGCCAACTACAGGCTAGGCACGTGGTATGGCAGGAGTTGGTGGGTAGGCGGCGGCTATTGGTCACAGTGCTGTGGCGTGCTGTCTGCCATGCTGCTGTCAGTGAGCTGTCGCATCTCTGATCAGATCTTTTGCCCATACCTCGTCAGGTACAGTAAAAGATCCTTCAGTATACGGACTGGCTTATTTGGGCGGGAGTATTCCCCCTCCCGCCTCTGTACGGGATTGCTCCCGGCTTGGCTCATTCCTTCAGGTGACACTGAACGATTGAGAGCTAAGTGCCTTGTGCGTGTAGCCATGCTGCGCGGGTGGCCTTCCCTAATGGCTTGTATCCGAGGCTGCGGGGACAGGCGGAGTCCTTCACCATTGGGAGGCATTTCCTGCGGGACCAGCTTGCGTACTGCGCGTAAGGACGTTACGTCTCTGAGCATGGTTGGTCCTGCGGATCCAGTTGGTCTCTGCGCAGACGTCCCTGTTTAAGGTGAGTCTTGCGGGTCCAACTGGGCTCTGCTGGGACCTACCTCTTCAAGTCCCCCCAGTCCAATGTTCTTCTCATGAGTGTTTAATGAAGTGAGGTGAACTTTTGGACTTGAGCAAAGGGTTTTGAAAAGGGTTTTGTAAGGTTTTCCATGGGGATTCTTTCCGCGGAAGTCCTTGTCACTTGCAGAAATGCCCGAGTTTCCTGCTTGGTCTTTGGGTATGATGCGGGTAGGTCTGTAACCTCCTCGCAAGTCAGGAGCATTGAGTCCCAGTTGTATGTATTTTCCATGAGGTTTTGGTAGTTTTGAACATAGTGATCAATTATGTTAAGACCACCAATTCCATCCTGGAGCTTCAAACAACGTAGTTCTCGATGTTCCCGCTATGCGGGGATGCTATTTCCGTTTCCGCAAGCATTGCCCAGAAGATCCTTCTTGGTTTCAATTCCCAGCGGAGCGCTAGGTATGTGAAGGGTTTTGCCTTAACACTGTACCTGCGCTCGTCTTACGGTTACTTTACTCTCAAGGTATTCCTGGCGTCAATTCCCTGCGGGTGCTAGGTATGTGAAGGGTTTTGCCTTAACACTGTACCCGCATCCGTCTTACGGTTACTTGTTCACCAAGGTTCTTGGCTTCAATTCCCTGCAGGTGCTAGGTATGTGAAGGGTTTTGCCTTAACACTGTACCCGCAGCCGGCTTACGGTTACTTGTTTGCCAAGGTTTATTTGGCTTCAATTCCCTGCGGGTGTTAGGTATGTGAAGGGTTTTGCCTTTACACTGTACCCGCATCCGTCTTACGGTTACTTGCTTGCCAAGGGGTAAGGGGTATTTTCCCGCTTACTTTTTAATACTTTCGAATTTTGAATTTTGAAATTCGAAGAGTTGGTGAAAAGATAAACCTCTGAAACGTCGTGCGACGGTTTCTTCTGACTGTGTCAGGACGTGCAGGAAGTTATGGTGACGTGACAGAACATGGTCATTCCAGTCGCTTTTTCAGGCGCGTGGGAGCGATTTTTCGGGCGCGTGGCCGCGAAATTACTGGCACACGTCCTTTCAACAGCTGTTGCCAGCTTGCTTTTTGCCACGTGTCATAGTTTCATTGCACATTTGATTTCTCTCTCCTCCGCATTAAATTCACCGCATTAATTGCGATTACTATATAAAGGGGGAGAGGGTTATTTGCAATTCACACTTTCCACTTTCATCTCTTCTTCTCAAGTAATTTCCGGCGAATTTTTCTGTTCAGTAAAGCATTACCCTGAAATCTCTTTTCGTCTTTCTTCCACCATGTCTTCTCATGATGCTGATGACCAGAAGACTGCTGGCGAATGCCAGTGCTCTCTTCCTGTCGATCTGTACCAGTATATCATCAGGAAGTTCATGCTCGAGTCTCTCGAGCCTGAGTTTCCTGAACCCCACCATACTGTGTACGATGCCCCTAGTGGCAAGATCGGGGTTTATGCTGCATTCTTTGTCTACGGGAACCTTAGGTTTCCGTTGACAAAGTTTGTGTACCGTGTCCTAGAGAGGCACGGTGTGCATCTGACAGAGGTGCACCCCATGGCCATTGCCAAGGTCCGGCACTTTGAGTGGGTGTGCCGGATACTGGGCCTTGAGCCCCTCGTTGATCGCCTGATGACCTTCTATACATGGAGGTGCATCCAAGGGTGGTACACTCTTACAACCCGTATCAAGGGTTTAAAGATTTGTACCACCGAGCGGAGTCTTCGCTCATGGAGAAGAGAGTTCTTCTTCATATCCGCTCGCGCCATCCCCATCGCCATGAAGTTCAAGAATGGCCAGGCGCTTCCGAACCTTCCCGCCTTCAACTACGAGGAGGCGGAATGGTTCTCGAAGATTTCCCGGGTCCAGTCCCCGGTTTTCCGTTTTCCGGAGTCGGCGATGGTGATGTTGGGGATGAGCCGGGTGTGGAAGGCGGCGAATGCGGATAAGGTTCCGATCGTCCTTGAATATGGTTCGAACTCTGTCCCTTATGGTACGTCTTGTTTCATTTTGCTGACTTCGATTTTTACTAACTTGCTTGTTGATTTCAGAGGGGAACGATCTTCAGTCGCTCCTGAACCCGCGGGAGGAAGATGGTCCCGCGCGGATGGGTACTCGTGCTCTGGACGAGAACGAGTTGCCCATCTTAGAGCAGACCGCGGGTCGGTTCGTGGAGGTTTACCCGCCAGGCCAAGAGATCCTGAGCCACCGACGGCCAGGTAAGCCTATCTTCTACCCTGAACCTCTCAATGCTGTGCCTGCTACTGGAGTTCATGACATTTCTTCTTCTGAGGAATCCGCAGAAGGTCCTCCACTGGTGCGGAAGAAAAAGGCTGCCGTCGGGAAGGGCAAGGAGAAGGTGGCCTCTACGGCCGACCCGGTAGTCTTATCTGACTCGGAGTCAGATAATGCAGAGGTGGCGGGGAAGCCCGGTGGTGAGGAGACCACCGCTCCGGAGGCTGCAGGTGTTACCTCCGGGGAGGCAGCGACGACGACGGTTACCGGTGTCAAGAGGCCGGCTCCATCGGGTTCGCCCCCGCTCGTCCGTGCGTTCAAGCTCAAGAAACCCCGTGAGTACCCCCATAATTCTTGTCTAGATTTGTTGTTTCAAATAAATTTTTCTAACACTTTTGCTTGTGCAGGTGTGGATGTTGACGCATTCCAGGGTGGAGTTGGAGCAAGTATTCCCCCGCCAATGACGGTAGGCTCGGTCAGCCTTCCCGAGGCGTCGACCCAGGCGTCTACGCCTGCTTCCGCTGGTTCCAGCCTTCCTGAGGCTGTTCCAGCTGAGAAGGTGTCTCCGCCGGCCGTGAGTGCAATTTTTACAGCATCTTTCACGGAGCCGACGGTTACTGTTGCTGAGGAGGTGGCGCCAAACATGGCTACCACAGCGGCTGCCACTATACCTGCGCCACCGGCACCGACGGCCGGACCATCAGGTATGCGCCAGGCTTCCCGCCGATCTATGCCACCTTCCCGTCTGCCTGACCTGTTGGATGGATTTCCTTTAGGTTCAGGTGATGGGTTTGGCGGCTATCGGCCTGTTATTGACCCTACAGGTACGTAGGGTTCTTTTTCCCTTATATATTTTTATCATCTTTTCCTAACTGCCTTTGTTTCTTTTGCAGTGTCAGATTCCAATGAAGTGTATGTTCCAAGATGGAACATACGCCGAGGAACAACCCTTCGTACCCCTGTGGAGTGCGTGGACTGGGCTCGCCACGCTGCTCCTCATGGTGCGTTGGGGGAAGCCATGGCTAGCTACCAAGAGGGTAGGCTAACCAATGAGCTTCGGGTTCTCCAGGCCCGGACGCAGCCCCGCGTCGAGCTGCTTTGTCGTGAAAACGACAAGTTAAAAGCAGCTCGCGCCAAAGATGTATCTGAAGCGCGGGCTCTTCGGGAGGAGAACCGGCAGTTGGCCGCTGCCGCAGCCGAGAAGGAGAAGGCATTCAAGGCCCTCGAGGTTGAAGTCCAGGCGCGACTCGAGGCCCGTTCCAAGGCTGCCCAAGCTGTGAATGAACAGCTTCGGCTGGCCAAGGAGACTGCGCGAAACTCAACTGAGAGGGCTGCCAAGGCTGAAGCTGTTGTTGAGCCGCTTCGCGAAGAGAATGAGCAGCTTAAATGCAAATTAAAGGCTCTTCAGCATGCTCATGACGCCTTGGCAATGGAAGATGCCAAGAAGCTGCAGGAGATCCTTGACCAGAGGGGGGTGCTTGACCGCACTGAAAGGAAACTCAAAAGCGTCGAAGAGGCTGCCGCCAAGGAAGTTCAACTTGCCAACCTTGATAAAAACGGAGCCGAACGTGCTTACAAAGAAAGTCAAGCTACCCTCCAATGGCTGCTTCGAGAAGCGTTGCCTCAGGTATCTTTATCTTTTTCTTTACGCTTTCCGCTCGTAATTAGAAAATGTTCTAACTTGTATTCTTTTGTAGGTTGCGCGTCGGGTCCTTTCAGAGACCTCTTATGACGATGCGATGAGCGCAGCCCTCAACGCTTCTCATGAGGATGGGGAGAAGACTGGCTTCCTGCTTGGTCTAGGGTTTGCTGAGAGAGGCTTTCCGCCCTCCAACTTCCCTTTATTCAATGTTAATACTGAAGCTGCTTATGACCAAGCTGTGAACCAGTACGCTGCCTTCCCGCATCCAGTGGTGGAGAAGGTGAATGAGGCTGCTGCTGCTGATGATGGGCTAAACATCCTTAAGGCTTTCCTTGGGCAGCCACGCTCAGACGGTGCTGGTCCAAGCGGAGGTGGCCCTGAAGCCTGATCCTGAAGATCTCTTCCCACCGCTAGGATAGACTTAGCTTTGTATAGATTTCTTTTAGGCGGGTAGTTACCCGGCCACTGTTGTAATACATCATTGAAATATTAATCTTTTTGCGTATAAGACTGTTATTTCCTTCTTTGGGTTCCTTGCTTTATAAACTTATGACTTGCATGTTTAAATTAGCAATTTTCCAAGTGTTCAGAATAAGAACCTTTGAACGTGGTTGATAGTGGGTTAAAGTTTCGCTTCCTCCTTCGTGATTGTGCGGGTAGAACCGTCACTTGCACTTGGTAGGATGGCTAAACTTTAACTTTTATCTAACCTGCGTGCTGGTTTTTCTTACTTTTTTAGGATAAGTTAACCTTTGAACGTGGTTGATAATAGGTGTGAAGTTTTGCTTCCTCTTTCGTGATTGTGCGGGTAGAACCGTCACTTGCACTTAGTAGGATGGCAGAACTTTACCCTTATCTGACCTGCGTGTAGGTTTTTCTCATCTTTTGAGGATAAGTTAACCTTTGAACGTGGTTGATAATAGGTGAAGTTTTGCTTCCTCTTTCGTGATTGTGCGGGTAGAACCGTCACTTGCACTTAGTAGGATGGCAGAACTTTACCCTTATCTGACCTGCGTGTAGGTTTTTCTCATCTTTTTAAGAATTTTGTTTTGAACCGTTCGACGCGCGGTTGTCGATAGGTTAGTGTTCATTTTCCTTTCATGATTCATGCGGATAGACCGGCACTTTCATTTAATGGGATGAACTCTTTCAACTGACCTGCGTGAAGGTTTGCCACGTTATTGGGTTCGTGCGGGTAAGACCGCCTTCCCACGCAACGACTTCACGTAATGTGAATGTCGTCACCAGTGTTGGATAGTTTTAACCGTTCGACGCGCGGTTGTTGACAGGTTATTATTCAGTTTCTTTAATGATTCATGCGGATAGACCGGCACTTTCATTTTTGGGTGCTGAACTTTTTCCCCTTCAACTGACCTGCGTGAAGGTTTGTCACGTTATTGGGTTCGTGCGGGTAGGACCGCCTTCCCATGCAATGACTTCACGTAATTATGCGGTGAAAACCGGCATATTAGTGTCCAGAAAAGTATAAATGTAAAATCATCAGCTTCGATATTCTTAAAGAGAATCATTTCCATTAGAAGTGGCTCTTGGCCTTCTCTTTACAAATTGGAATTGATTACATGCAAACTGTGTAATTGAACTCCCTTCCATGTTGGGATGGGAGTGCCATCGAGCCGATACGCACCTGGTTCGGGATCTCGTTCTTTACGCAGCATGTAGTCTCGTTTTTGAAGCTGGAATTGGTTCGTGTTTTCCCCAGCTGGGGTTCTATACGCACTCGCCTGCCTAGCTTTTATTTCGCCACGAGGTGCGCGAGCGTCCCATCTCTGACGAATGTTTCGACCATGTCTTTTACGTCTATGCATTCTTCAGTGTTGTGGCCTTTTGTTCTGTGATAGTCACAGTACTTGCTCCGATCAGCATCGTGACGATGCCGGATTACTGGAGGCTTTGGCCATGGGAGCTCCTCAGTAGCAAATATGTCAGTGACGCTTTTGGTAAGTGGCGTCCATCTGGAGTTCCGGTGCGGCTTTACATTATCCCTTTCACCCAATCGGTGCTGTAAGCCGGATGAGGTGTCAAAGTTTACCCTTGACTGCCAAATGCCTTGCTTCCGTTTTTTGTTCAATCTGGCGGTGAGGACGTTGTCCTCTCTCGTCCTCTGGGTGTAAAGGTTTGTGTTCTGCGGAAGGTCTCTACCCAGTTGCTTCTCCGTTTCCGCATAGCGTTTGGCTGCTGTCATGATGCCATCCCATGTGGATGGCATTCCATCTTTACCCGTTAGGGTGCGGATAAGCTCTGGGTCTTGCGCGCCCTGGATGAAGGCTGCGCGAACAAGATCCTCGCTGATATTGCCCAAACTTAACTTCTTTGAGTTGAAGCGAGTGATGAAGTTTGGCAGAGATTCATCTTCTTCCCGTGTGCATTTGAGGATTGTCCATTGCTCCTCGGTATACTTTCGCTGCTGGCTGAAGTGTTGGCTAAACTTCTGCTGGAAGTCTGCCCAGTCGTAAATGTGGTTAACCGGTAAACGATCAAACCAAGCCCTAGCAGCCCCCACCAGCGTCATTTGGAACATGTAACACCACGTGGGTTCCGTCCAATTGCTAACGGTTGCCCCCGCTATGAACCTGTTCAAATGATCGTCTGGATCAGATAGGCCGTCATATGTGCCTATGTTAGGCATTTGTTTAGCACTTTTCGGGGCAATTGCTTCAGCAATGTCCCTTGCAAATTTGGACGTTCCTGCATTTGTAACGTTTGGTCTGAACGTTTTAGAGAAGTCTCGTGGACTTCTATCTATGCTTTTTGGTTTGAAGGCTTGTCCAAAATGCCTTTTCGGTTGGGTTTCCGTTTCTTTACGCTTCCCTTTTGCTTTATGACGAGGGTTCGCGTCGGAGTCGGATTCCTCCGAGTCATCCTCCCAGTATTCGAATTCGTCGGCCTGTTGCACGGAACGCAAGCGTTCATTTAACTCAGCCTGGAATTCCTTTTGTCGTGCCTCCGCCCATGCCTTGACTTCGTCGAGAGTCTGGCGGGGGAGTCTTCGTTTTTCAAACTGGGTATCGGTGGATCCCAGTAGGCGGTCATTTACTGCACTTGCCCCTGCTTTAGTAAGTGGGGTAGTGTTCGTAAAATTTACTTCACTTGCTCCGGCTTCGGTAGCCGGAGTAGTGTTTGTAAAAACTGTGTTGCCGGTATTCCCCCCAATAGCTGGGGTTGTGGTTACCGGAATTTCTCTAACCATCTTTTGTATAAAGTTTTGAAAAAACTGGAGAAAATTGTAGTTCTAGCTTTATGCACGGATGGCGCCAATGAAGAAACACTAACCGGACCCCGGGCAGGTTACTGGTAACCTGGGGGTTGGAGAGATGTTTCCCACGAGGGGTTAGACCCTTGGAAGATGGTTCTTCTGATAACCTGCAAAACAGACACCGTGAGCTCGTCACTGAGAAGGGGGGGGTTCCTCCTTGTGACCACCCTCCGGCGTGAGAATCAGACTAGATTGCTCTTTAAATATAAAAGTATATTAAGAGATTGCTAGAGCAGATATCAGGTATATATGATGATAATATGATAAGATATGATAAGATGAGATGATCATACCATTTGTGGTATTTATAGCCGAAGGTAGGTTTCCAAGGGGTTTAGCCGGCCCAACACGCTACCAACTGTAACCTATGCACGTGCCCCGCCTGTGAGTGGTGAATAGGTAGCGGCTGACACAGAGCAGGCGTGTCGTGCACTCTTCCTCTTCTGCCAACTACAGGCTAGGCACGTGGTATGGCAGGAGTTGGTGGGTAGGCGGCGGCTATTGGTCACAGTGCTGTGGCGTGCTGTCTGCCATGCTGCTGTCAGTGAGCTGTCGCATCTCTGATCAGATCTTTTGCCCATACCTCGTCAGGTACAGTAAAAGATCCTTCAGTATACGGACTGGCTTATTTGGGCGGGAGTATTCCCCCTCCCGCCTCTGTACGGGATTGCTCCCGGCTTGGCTCATTCCTTCAGGTGACACTGAACGATTGAGAGCTAAGTGCCTTGTGCGTGTAGCCATGCTGCGCGGGTGGCCTTCCCTAATGGCTTGTATCCGAGGCTGCGGGGACAGGCGGAGTCCTTCACCATTGGGAGGCATTTCCTGCGGGACCAGCTTGCGTACTGCGCGTAAGGACGTTACGTCTCTGAGCATGGTTGGTCCTGCGGATCCAGTTGGTCTCTGCGCAGACGTCCCTGTTTAAGGTGAGTCTTGCGGGTCCAACTGGGCTCTGCTGGGACCTACCTCTTCAATTAACAATTTGACGATTGTGAATGTGGTTAAACGTTGGCAACAAGGGAATTAAACTAGCCATGTGAAGAAGAGGAAGAATACTTTGATAATTAATTTTTCTATTTCCTAAAATTTATATAAATAGTCGAATGGATGACCGATAAGAATTATTTTTATTATGTATTGACCCCCCGGGTCCCGTTCACGTTTTTGTCCAGGATTCATAATTAGTTTTTTTATTTATTTTGCATCATACGATTTAAATAAATCATATAAGCTCTATTTTCTTTTTGTGACAATCGTCAATTTCAGGTTAACTCCGTTAACTCAACTCCGTCAATTCAAACTTTAAGATCGTTAAATCTATAACGCACACTTCATTACATTTAAACTAGGGTTTAAATGACGCTTAACACTTACTACATGTGTAGTCTTTCGGGATTTGCACCGAAACGCAAACGAGTTGACGCAAACGATTGATAAATGAACGAAAAACGTCAAAACAATAATTATGTGATAATTATGTGTTAGATATATGTGTGTTACTTGATTATGTTATGTGGAATGTTAAACAAGAAACAAGAACCAATTAGTTATGCTAGAGATGTAACACTTGGAAGTAGAGGGACTAGAGTGTAACTTGTATAATTATAAATATAACATTAACTACAAACCCTAACTTATTTTCTTTTCTTTTCCCCCACACCACAAACCCCGATCGGCCCTCCCTTTGTTCTCCACGGCTGCCGCCCACAAGAACACACACATATACACATCAAATCAAGTGATTAATCCAAGAACTAGGTGCTAGGAAGGTATAATTGATCATCCTTTACCTTCTTGTTGTTTAATTTTGACGTTTAATGGGTTAAGTACAAACCCTAGGCAGCCGATTTTGTTCATGTATATGGTTAATATGATTGTTGTTATTTGGATAATGAATTGATAACTAGATTGATGTTGTTGCATGATTCATTGTTGTCTTTGATTTGAGTTAAAACACAAACCCTAATCTTGTATGTATGGTGTAATTGAGATGCATGGATAGTAGTATTAGTGTCTAGCATGTTATATGATTTATTTGTGATCCATGGCTAGTGAAATTGTTAAGTTTTGATGTGAACAGAATCTGGGCAGAATGTGTATACGATGTTTAAATGACTGTAACGAAGTGTAAACGTGAAAATTGGTTGAGATTGTGGGTACTGCAGTAAACTAGGTTGAGTCTAGTTTCCATGAAGTATAAGTTTGTAATTTTTGGACAAGTAGAAGTGTACTTTTATTATTTTACAAAAACGTGGTGCAAAGCTGAGCTGTTAGACCTGCTGTTAGGTTAAGTTGTAAATGTTATATCTCATGAACCACGAGGCCAATTGGGTTGGTTCCACTTCTGGAAGTTGACTCATTGAGTTAGGAACCAAACCCAAGTGGTCTTGCATTTATTGGATTTTTCGTTTAACGGGAATTGCAAATAACATTCTGTTGCGCATGAATCTGACTGATATGAGTTTGCTGTAATGTTTTGGTCATTATAAGAAAAATATGTGGAATAAAAATAAGATAAAATATGTTCTGGAAACCTAAGATATGTATGCTTCTGTGGTGATTTTTGGTGAATTAATTGAGACGTTATGATCGGTGAAATAGTACAATCTTTCAAGTAGAAATTCTGTCATAATGAAACTAACTGCTGAGTTGTGTAAAAATGCATGAAATATGATAGTTTTTATATATTTGTTATGTTTTGACCAAAATACCCTTGCGGGGAATAGTTGCTAATTGATTGCCATGAATTGACCAAATTGCCCTTATGGGGAATAATGGTTAGTTAATTTTGTTTGTTGACCAAAATGCCCTTACGGGGATAATTGCTAGTAAAGTATGTTATTAGTACGTGACACGAAAGTAATTGCTCACTCATGTATCGTATCACAATTGTACTTGTTTAAGTCACACACGATTCACAAACGAAACACGAAATCTGTTACGTGCATAGGTATTATGTGCCGAGTCTAGAGACTCGTTAAACGTACCGATACTTAGAAAATCTCTTTGTTATTTAGAACGCTAGAGAGTTTCTACGACGCGCATCACTTGGTGATCTATATCGGGATATTCTTCGCAAACAGTGAGTTTCACTTACCCCGCTCTTTGAACTGTTTTCAAACGTTTTTCACTTGGGGGAGATAACATACTCCGATAAACGCATTTTCTGAGATAAACGCATATTTAAGATTTTGTTATAAATTATATATCACTTGTAAAGGCTAAGCGGCAAACGTAACATTTGAAGTCCCACGCATCGAACCGGTTAATATTTGGAATAGCGAGTCACTGTTGAGTAGTACTACTGGGTTTGACAAACCCCACCCGACGCTAAGCTCAACTGGAGGTTGAGTGGGTGTAATTTTGGCTAACACTTACCATGGTCTGGGTTGACCTGGTGACGGGCACTTGATAAACAGTCAGCTTCGGTCTCGAACCACTTAGCGATACTTGTTGTATAGATTAGCTACCTATCGATATATAATTTGACGTAACACTATCTGGTAATGCAACACTTAAACGCCGTAACGTGGTTACGCAACACTTAAACGCCGTAACGTGGTTACGCAACACTTAAACGCCGTAACGAGGTTACGCAAAACGCTAAACGATTTATCTTATATAACTTGTGAACTCACCAACCTTGTGTTGACACTTTTAGTATGTTATTCTCAGGTAGCCGAGGCGGGCGCGCGGTTTAGGAGCATGCATTAAATGAAAACACTTTTATTCTGCAAACTTATTTTTAACAGTTATCTTTGGTTTTAAGTCGTCCTGCGTGACGCAGCTTTTGAATTAAGGTTTTTACGCTTCCGCACTTATTTGCATTTAAACGTTTTTATGGTTTGATTATAACTGATGATTCCGATCCTGCCAGTTCACACCCTTTGACGGTAAAACTCCGTTAGTGGATTTTGAGGGTGTGACAGATTTGTATCAGAGCCATTGGTTATAGCGAACTAGAAGCTGCATGCATACTAGACTATAACCGCGACGACCCATTAGTTATAATGATACGCACTGCATAGGTTTGTGTAGTCTGGTAATCTTATCTCTCTATCTCTTTCACTCATACGCGCGCATACACGGCTTACCTGTAGGAATGTCGACGCCACCCTCATCATCATCCGATTCGATGACGCATGCTCACGGGAAGGAACCTCAGTTACCTACCGCCTCGCCACCCCGCGTAGTCCCGGAACTCGAAGCTCCCGCACCGAAGAGGTACCGCCTATCCGGAGGCCTTTACGAAAACGACGTTAGCTGGGATTGGTACCCTAACATGATCAGACGTATGGTCTATCGCGAACAAGTTCCCCCGTTGCCTCACCCGAACCACCCTGCTTATCCCAACACTCTACCACCCATAACCGAACCTGTGGAGCGAGTTCTCGCAGCTGTTGTTTCTTGTTTGGAGCGTGATGTGGGTTACATGCGCTACACGAGAGAAAATGTTGCCAGACTGTTTAAAGACGGAACCGAGACTCAGGAGGAGATTGCCCGCATGGCAGCGGCAATGAAAGATATGCAAGAGACTAGTGAGCAACAAACGAAGGTTATGATGAAGATGCAAGCTGAGATGATAGACTTGCAAGAGCAACTCCAAGAAGCAAGGACCCGAACTGAGATAGCGTTAGAGCGTTGCGATGTCTTACAAATGCAACTTGCTCAGAACGCAGCCGAACCTGAGGCAGAGCCTGAGGCCGAGCCCGAGGCAGAGCCTGAAGTAGAACCTGAAGAAGATCCCGAGGAAGATCCCGAGGAGGAACCCGAAGAAGAACCGGAGGAAGAACCGGCTGAGGAGGAGGCACACTCGGAGGTGTCCTCAGCCACGATCCAACAAGCGATCCGTTTAACTCACAAACTGACGGATCAGGCTGTGACCCAAGGTGCGTTACCACCTAGGGGTTCGACCACTAAAGCCCGTGACAACCCGAGTAATGACCACGTCAGCAACAGTAACAGCAACAGCAACCCGAACAGCGGGAAGAGAAAGTTTGACAACACCAGATCTTCATCCTCGAACCTCCCACCGCAACACCACTACCGTAAGCCCGAATTTACTCGGAGCTTTAACACTCAGAATCACAACAACACCAACCACAAAGGTAGCGGGCAGGTTTCGAGCGGATATGCTGGGAAATATCCAAAGTGCAACAGGTGCAACTTTCATCATGTTGGCCAGTGTGACCGTGTCAAGTGTCAAAGATGCGGAAAGATAGGTCACCAAGCGAAAGAATGTAGAGGAGACCTTGCGGCAAAGGGTGCTCCTAAGCCACCGATGACAACTAAGGGATGCTTTGAATGTGGGCAGGAAGGTCATTTCCGGAAGGATTGCCCCAAGCTGAAACAGAATGACAATAACGGGGGTAATGGAAGTGGCAGTAATGGTGGAGGCAATGGCAAAGGAAGAGCGTTTGTGATTGGATCGGGTCAAGCCCGCAATGATCCGCATGTGGTGTCTGGTAAGTTCCCTGTAAACGATTGTTTTGCTTCTGTTTTATTTGACACTGGAGCTGATAGGAGTTTTGTGTCGAAAGCCTTTAGCCAACTTTTAGACCTTACTCCAACCCCGTTAGACGCTAAGTTTCCTGTCGAATTAGCTAACGGTAAAACTGTAGTAACAACTCATATACTTGCGGGATGTAAGTTGAAACTGTCAGGTCATGTCTTTGATATCGACCTTATTCCTTTTACGCTTAGTAGTTTCGATGTCGTTGTCGGCATGGACTGGTTATCCGAGAACCGAGCGGAGATTATATGCCATGATAAGATAGTCCATATTACCACCCCTTCCGGCGAGATCATTTCGGTCCGAGGCGAGAGAAGCGGCATGACCACCAGCGTCATTACCCTTTTGAAGGCACAGAAGTATCTACGAAAGGGTCATCCGGCAATTTTGGCGCAGATTGTTGAGAAACCCGCGGAGGAGAAACGAATTGAAGACATACCGGTTGTGCGAGACTTTCCGGAAGTTTTCCCAGAGGATTTGCCCGGACTCCCTCCTATTCGTCAAGTCGAATTCCAAATCGAGTTGACACCCGGTGCAGCACCCATAGCACGAGCCCCGTATCGGCTCGCACCGGCGGAACTTCAGGAGTTGTCCACTCAGTTGCAAGATTTGTTGGATAAGGGTTTTATCCGACCTAGCTCATCGCCATGGGGAGCCCCTGTCTTGTTTGTCCGAAAGAAAGACGGGACTTTCCGAATGTGCATCGACTACCGGGAGTTGAACAAGGTGACGGTCAAGAACCGTTATCCTTTACCCCGAATTGATGATTTGTTTGACCAGCTTCAAGGATCGAGTTACTACTCGAAGATTGATCTACGATCCGGTTACCACCAGCTGAGAGTGCGCGAAGAAGATATCTCAAAGACGGCTTTCAGAACACGGTATGGTCACTACGAGTTTTCGGTTATGCCTTTTGGCCTAACCAACGCGCCAGCCGTATTTATGGATCTCATGAATCGAGTATGCAAGGCGTACCTCGACAAGTTCGTGATTGTTTTCATCGATGATATTCTCGTCTACTCCAAGAACGAGACTGACCACGAAGAGCACCTAAGGGTAATTCTGGAACTATTGAAGAAGGAACAACTGTATGCTAAACTCTCGAAATGTGAATTTTGGCTTCGCGAGGTTCACTTTTTAGGACATGTGATCAACGAGAATGGTATACATGTCGATCCCGGTAAGGTAGAGGCCATCAAAAACTGGGAAGCACCTAAGACTCCGACTGAGGTGCGACAATTCCTAGGACTGGCCGGCTACTACCGGCGTTTCATCGAGGGATTTTCAAAAATTGCTCAACCCCTCACCGCTTTGACCCACAAGGGCACTAAGTACAACTGGGGTGACGCGCAAGAATCCGCTTTTCAACTGTTGAAAACCAAGCTTTGTAGCGCCCCTATTTTAGCCCTCCCCGAGGGAACGGAAAATTTTGAGGTACACTGTGACGCATCTATACAAGGTCTCGGTTGTGTGCTGATGCAACTCGAGAAGGTTATAGCCTACGCCTCTAGACAACTACGGGTTCACGAGAAGAACTACACGACCCATGATTTGGAACTCGGAGCTGTGGTGTTTGCTCTTAAGATATGGAGGCATTACTTGTACGGTACCAAGTTTACCATTTACACCGACCACAAGAGTCTCCAACATATCTACGATCAGAAGGAGCTGAACATGCGACAGCGTCGTTGGGTCGAGCTGCTTAAAGATTACGATTGTGCCATCAAGTACCACCCTGGCAAGGCCAATGTGGTGGCCGACGCCCTCAGCAGAAAGGAAACAGATAAACCCAGACGGGTGAGAGCATTGCAACTCACGATTCATGCCAGCTTACCCGATCAGATTCGCGATGCGCAACTGGAAGCTTTGAAAGATGATAATCTTCCGTCGGAACTCATGCGGGGCATGAACAAGCAACTTGAAACCAGATCGGACGGGCCCCGATATTTTGAGAACCGGATTTGGGTTCCACGATACGGAGAGTTGAGAACTCTAGTGATGGACGAAGCTCATAAGTCCCGATATTCTATCCACCCTGGCTCAGATAAAATGTATCATGATTTAAAGGCACTTTACTGGTGGCCGAACATGAAAGCCGACATTGCCACCTACGTGAGCAAATGCTTGACTTGTGCCAGAGTCAAGATAGAATACCAGAAACCATCTGGTCTACTGCAACAACCGGAACTCCCAATGTGGAAATGGGAGCACATCTCAATGGACTTTATTACGGGTTTGCCTAAGACACCGACGGGATGCGATACCATCTGGGTGATCGTTGACCGGTTGACTAAATCGGCACACTTCCTAGCAATTAAGGAAACGGACAAAATGGAAAGACTGACTCGCGTATACATGAAAGAAGTGGTGTCTACACACGGAGTGCCTCTCTCGATCATTTCCGATCGAGATTCTCGTTTCACCTCGCACTTTTGGAAGTCGCTGCAAAGCGCACTGGGCACCCGTCTCGATATGAGTACAGCATACCATCCTCAGACGGATGGGCAAAGTGAACGGACTATTCAGACCCTGGAGGATATGTTGCGTGCATGTGTTTTAGATTTCGGAAAAAGTTGGGAACCCCACTTACCCTTGGTAGAGTTTTCGTATAATAACAGCTACCACGCAAGTATTAAGGCAGCGCCGTTTGAAGCGCTGTACGGACGGAAGTGTCGATCACCACTCTGCTGGGCAGAGGTGGGTGACAGCCAAATCACTGGTCCGGAACTGGTACTCGAAACCTCGGAAAAGATTGTTCAAATCCGAAATCGCATGGCAGCAGCACGAGATCGCCAAAAGAGTTACGCCGACAAGCGCCGAAAACCTCTCGAATTTCAAGTGAACGATCGGGTGTTACTCAAAGTCTCACCTTGGAAAGGTGTGCTTCGCTTTGGAAAGCGAAACAAACTCAACCCACGGTATGTTGGTCCGTACCGGATAACTGAGCGCATTGGTCCGGTGGCGTACCGACTGGACCTACCAACAGAACTCAGTGGCGTACACGATGTATTCCACGTATCAAATTTGAAGAAATGCCTATCTGATGAATCCCAAGTAGTCCCTTTGGAGGAACTACAAATTGATGAACAGTTACGTTTCATTGAAAAACCAGTCGAGGTTTTGGATTGGGAAACCAAAACGCTCAAACACAGCAAAATTCCAATCGTTAAGGTTCGTTGGAACTCGAGACGTGGACCGGAGTTCACGTGGGAACGCGAGGATCAAATTATGAAAAAGTATCCTCACCTTTTTGAAGGGCTAACCAAACACAGAAAACCGCGAAACTCGGCAAACCGTCAAACATCACCGGAGGTATGAATTAAATTTCGGGACGAAATTTCTCTCTACTAGGGGATGATATGACAAACTGAAATTTTTTTTTTTTACTCTTTCAGACTCTCATCACGACTTGACTCAAATTTTCGGGACGAAAATTCTTTAACATGGGAATGATGTGACAATCGTCAATTTCAGGTTAACTCCGTTAACTCAACTCCGTCAATTCAAACTTTAAGATCGTTAAATCTATAACGCACACTTCATTACATTTAAACTAGGGTTTAAATGACGCTTAACACTTACTACATGTGTAGTCTTTCGGGATTTGCACCGAAACGCAAACGAGTTGACGCAAACGATTGATAAATAAACGAAAAACGTCAAAACAATAATTATGTGATAATTATGTGTTAGATATATGTGTGTTACTTGATTATGTTATGTGGAATGTTAAACAAGAAACAAGAACCAATTAGTTATGCTAGAGATGTAACACTTGGAAGTAGAGGGACTAGAGTGTAACTTGTATAATTATAAATATAACATTAACTACAAACCCTAACTTATTTTCTTTTCTTTTCCCCCACACCACAAACCCCGATCGGCCCTCCCTTTGTTCTCCACGGCTGCCGCCCACAAGAACACACACATATACACATCAAATCAAGTGATTAATCCAAGAACTAGGTGCTAGGAAGGTATAATTGATCATCCTTTACCTTCTTGTTGTTTAATTTTGACGTTTAATGGGTTAAGTACAAACCCTAGGCAGCCGATTTTGTTCATGTATATGGTTAATATGATTGTTGTTATTTGGATAATGAATTGATAACTAGATTGATGTTGTTGCATGATTCATTGTTGTCTTTGATTTGAGTTAAAACACAAACCCTAATCTTGTATGTATGGTGTAATTGAGATGCATGGATAGTAGTATTAGTGTCTAGCATGTTATATGATTTATTTGTGATCCATGGCTAGTGAAATTGTTAAGTTTTGATGTGAACAGAATCTGGGCAGAATGTGTATACGATGTTTAAATGACTGTAACGAAGTGTAAACGTGAAAATTGGTTGAGATTGTGGGTACTGCAGTAAACTAGGTTGAGTCTAGTTTCCATGAAGTATAAGTTTGTAATTTTTGGACAAGTAGAAGTGTACTTTTATTATTTTACAAAAACGTGGTGCAAAGCTGAGCTGTTAGACCTGCTGTTAGGTTAAGTTGTAAATGTTATATCTCATGAACCACGAGGCCAATTGGGTTGGTTCCACTTCTGGAAGTTGACTCATTGAGTTAGGAACCAAACCCAAGTGGTCTTGCATTTATTGGATTTTTCGTTTAACGGGAATTGCAAATAACATTCTGTTGCGCATGAATCTGACTGATATGAGTTTGCTGTAATGTTTTGGTCATTATAAGAAAAATATGTGGAATAAAAATAAGATAAAATATGTTCTGGAAACCTAAGATATGTATGCTTCTGTGGTGATTTTTGGTGAATTAATTGAGACGTTATGATCGGTGAAATAGTACAATCTTTCAAGTAGAAATTCTGTCATAATGAAACTAACTGCTGAGTTGTGTAAAAATGCATGAAATATGATAGTTTTTATATATTTGTTATGTTTTGACCAAAATACCCTTGCGGGGAATAGTTGCTAATTGATTGCCATGAATTGACCAAATTGCCCTTATGGGGAATAATGGTTAGTTAATTTTGTTTGTTGACCAAAATGCCCTTACGGGGATAATTGCTAGTAAAGTATGTTATTAGTACGTGACACGAAAGTAATTGCTCACTCATGTATCGTATCACAATTGTACTTGTTTAAGTCACACACGATTCACAAACGAAACACGAAATCTGTTACGTGCATAGGTATTATGTGCCGAGTCTAGAGACTCGTTAAACGTACCGATACTTAGAAAATCTCTTTGTTATTTAGAACGCTAGAGAGTTTCTACGACGCGCATCACTTGGTGATCTATATCGGGATATTCTTCGCAAACAGTGAGTTTCACTTACCCCGCTCTTTGAACTGTTTTCAAACGTTTTTCACTTGGGGGAGATAACATACTCCGATAAACGCATTTTCTGAGATAAACGCATATTTAAGATTTTGTTATAAATTATATATCACTTGTAAAGGCTAAGCGGCAAACGTAACATTTGAAGTCCCACGCATCGAACCGGTTAATATTTGGAATAGCGAGTCACTGTTGAGTAGTACTACTGGGTTTGACAAACCCCACCCGACGCTAAGCTCAACTGGAGGTTGAGTGGGTGTAATTTTGGCTAACACTTACCATGGTCTGGGTTGACCTGGTGACGGGCACTTGATAAACAGTCAGCTTCGGTCTCGAACCACTTAGCGATACTTGTTGTATAGATTAGCTACCTATCGATATATAATTTGACGTAACACTATCTGGTAATGCAACACTTAAACGCCGTAACGTGGTTACGCAACACTTAAACGCCGTAACGTGGTTACGCAACACTTAAACGCCGTAACGAGGTTACGCAAAACGCTAAACGATTTATCTTATATAACTTGTGAACTCACCAACCTTGTGTTGACACTTTTAGTATGTTATTCTCAGGTAGCCGAGGCGGGCGCGCGGTTTAGGAGCATGCATTAAATGAAAACACTTTTATTCTGCAAACTTATTTTTAACAGTTATCTTTGGTTTTAAGTCGTCCTGCGTGACGCAGCTTTTGAATTAAGGTTTTTACGCTTCCGCACTTATTTGCATTTAAACGTTTTTATGGTTTGATTATAACTGATGATTCCGATCCTGCCAGTTCACACCCTCTGACGGTAAAACTCCGTTAGTGGATTTTGAGGGTGTGACACTTTCCATAAACCAATATGATACGAACGGCTTCTTGACCATCCTTTATTTTATTTTTAATTTTCTGAAAGGCATATAATGATTGATACATTCAACTTGCAAGGCTGCAATAGAAATGATGTGATATAATTATTTTTGTGTATATAGTTGACTTTACATGCTACTTTTTTTCCTTTAAAGTTGAAGGCTTAAAGCGACCACTTTTTCTAGACATATTAATTTGGAAAATAAAAATAAAAATAAAAAACTAGTTTAAATAAATTAAAAATATTTACATGGTCTAGTTAAAGTTACTGGTTAGCATTTAGCAACATAAGTTTAGTAATTGTGAAACCTAGATTTACATAATTTCGTCCATATAAAAGATATTGGCCTATTGGGACACTCTCAAATGTGATCAATGGTTTTAAACTCTTTTATGGGTAACATAATAATTACAAAGTCAAGCATTTTATGTGGAAGTAATTTTAGAATGGAGGCATAGGAAGTCTCCGTTCAAACACAAACAACAAATAAAATCGTGAACTATTTGTAAACAAAACGAATAATATTAGTTTTTTTTACGACAAAATTTTATTAACAATGTAATAACTTTTAACAAGATCGAAGCTAGAAATCATGAATTACAACCACCATTTAAACTTTGTTGAATGTTATTACATATGCAATTTTTTCTATATTTTTATATAAACATCTGTATTTTAAAACAAAGAATTTCTGCTTCAATATTAATTTAAAAATTATCATTGATTTTGCTGCATAGTTTGTAATTAAGTTTCTTTAACTATCTGTATATGGGTATTACTGCCAATAAATAAATGTCAAAAATAATTAAAAAATCAAACATTATTGAGTTAGACATAAAAAAGGATGGTCGGTTTGTGTTGCAATAAACAATCAACCACTCCTAACTACTACATCACGTCTATAAGCTTCTTAGATAGTAACATTCTAGATAATACCAAAAGTATAATATATAGGTTTACATATTACATCACGTCCATATCAGAAAACAAGTTTATAAATATGGGATTTTTAAGCACAATTGTTTTGGTCAATTATTTGGCTTATTTTTGAACATATCTTATTTGTTTTTTGACGATACCCTAAATCCCTAATTGGAGATTCTTTATCAAATATGTTTGTGTGATTTTATAAGACAAACTAAGAAAACATTTAACATCTTAGTTATTGTATATCTAACTTTTTACGTGTGTTCTTGTGATTATTTAAGTCACATAATAAATAAGTAGAAAAAAATGAAGAACATATAAAATGACCATTTAATATTTATAAAAAAATTGTCATGATGTACCTAACTCGTATAAATATAATTATCTTATAATGAGCTGTTAAGCTAATTAGTGAGATGAAAATATTTGATAATTGATATGCATGATAGAATTGACAAGACTAGAGTATTAAACAGTGTCAATTGAGTTGTCAATATTCTTTTATTTTATTTTGTTTTGCATTTTGAACTACTAAATAAAAGTATTAAAATTAGCTATCTGACCAATGAAAGTAATTATCATACTTAACTAAAAATAATATGCAAGGTTGTAACGCTAGGTCAACGGATATCATTAACTATAACAACAATGTTTCATAAATGTTCATTTAATTTTTTTTATGGCTTTGGTTTTATTTACTTATATTCAACTTTAAATTTAGCTCTTAATTCAAAAACATTAAAAGAATGATTATAATGCACTTAAATATCCATTGTTATACATGTAAATTGGTTTCCATGATAATTTATATCCCGGTCGAACTCGAAAAAAACAGCCCATTAAGCCTTAATTAATTAAATAATGTAAAATAAAAAATTTTAAACTTATAGCAATAAATATTACAAGTAATAAAATCACAATATTATAATGAGTTTATGACATATTAAATAGCTAAATAAAGCTTTGTGAAGTTGCAAGGGTGAAGCCTTGAAGGGTCAATGCTATAATGTTCTCCTGCCTATTTAATTTTTATTGCTTAAGTAAAAGCAGTGAGCCTTATTCAATTATTAGGCTATGTGTAGTGCAAGGGCTAAAAAATGGAGCGACTTGCGTCATGTGGCACCCAGTCAGCAAATTATGGGTCTTTTGTTTTAAGGGTGTAATGGTGTTGTAGCCTCATACACACACAAACACACACATATATATAATAATAATAATAAACACAAACACACAAACAGGCGACAAATAGTCACCCCCCCTATTGCCTGGGGGGGTGGGGGTGGGGGTGGGGGGTGTTTCAAAATTTTGTGGCATACTATCTCCTGTTTTGTTGCCCCCATACGCATGGCCTCAATGGATTTATAAGTCTTTGGATTTTTTTAATCAAAAAGGGTCTATAAAGTGTTTGAGTATTATAAAAATAGTGGGCTTTTACGAGTTCAGGTATATGTGTGTGTGTGTGTGATTTTGTGAAATTTTTTAACATTTCGTACTCCTAAAAAATGGAGCGACTTGCGTCATATGGCACCCAGTCAGCAAATTGTGAGTCTTTGTTTTAAGGGTGTAATGGTGTTGTAGCCCCATACACACACAAACACACACATATATATAATAATAATAAACACAAACAAACATGCGACAAATAGTCACCCCCCCCCCTTATTGCCTGGGGGGGTGTTTCAAAATTTTGTGGCATCTTATCTCCTGTTTTGTTGCCCCCATACGCATGGCCTCAATGAGTTTATAAGTCTTTGGATTTTTTTAATCAAAAAGGGTCTGTAAAGTGTTTGAGTATTATAAAAATAGTAGGCTTATACGAGTTCGGGTATATGTGTGTGTGTGTGTGTGTGATTTTGTGAAATTTTTTAACATTTCGTACTTCTTATAAAAGTGTCCCAGCCGAGTGCATGTATTGTCCATCCTCAGAACCTCCCATTTATAAAATATGAGCTAGGGCTCACTTTATGACATCTCAAAGAAAATATATAACCCTCATAAGAGTTTAATATCTAAAAACATAAGAAAACTTTACTCGTCAAACAAAACTATACATGAATCTTGAATATCATGATATTATCTTTTTTCTTTCATAATCATTACTCTTCTTTAATTATTTATATTAATATAATGTGTAATCATAATGTGTTTACAAGTGTCATGTTTTTACATGACGTTGACTTAACGGCATAATTCTAATTTGTTCAGCTGAACATATTGCCTTCTTTACATATGACATGGTATCGTCTTTTCTTTATGGAAACAAGGCAACTATGTTTCTCGTCATCATTGTTACTTTCATTGTATAACTCTTGTTAGAGAATTGCCCATGAAGCTTTGGTAATAAGACATCTTCTAACCATCTTCCTGTGATGTTTGTAGTATAATCCTATCAATAATGATAAGGCCAACTCGGTAATTAGTTGTAAAAGCATTTCTAACGAGATCAATGCTTCACCATGTATATTACATTAAAATAAATTACACAAAAGGTCCTTATGGTAAAATAGGGGTGGATTTTAACCTTAGTAGAATAGCAAACTGACCTGAGGTAACCCGAGACCCAAAGTAATTACACACGAAAACATCTGACCATAAAGAGAGAGAAACCTGAACTCGATTGCAAGGCCGTCTCCGAAAATTTAAATATCTCGGCTAAGCCAAAATAAAAAGGCCCGTAGGTCTTAACGAAAATTTTTTATACGCTAATGTACATGGATAAAACTTTTATCAACCGATTTATTATAAGTAGAAACCATTCTGAGCATTTAATTATCTCACCATTGCAAATAACCTTATTATTAACACAAAAAACCATATATATATATATATGTGTGTGTGTGTGTAATATGTATAAAAAAGTTTGTGCCCCGACCGATGGTACGGTTTACACACCCTCCGAGCCTCTCCTACCCGATTGATATTAATCAGTATGTGGTTGCTATATCAAGATTTGTGTTGGCCTGAACTACCCAAACATCCCATCGTTTAGAAAGTCAACTTGTTTTTGGTTGTATCATACACCGTGTATGCAATTGACTTAAATATGTATATCATTATGTGATCACACTATTTAGCTCATTATCTATCATTACAATTAATCCAACATTACGTTTATAAACTGATTATTATTGTGTGTTAATCACGAACATAAAAATATACCATGTAATTTATTATTGTGATTTATTCATGAACATATATTTGAGCCAGATAATTGGTCATGTGATCCAAAACAAATTGAAGTTATGTGATCTTGACACGAAACTCAGACAATCCAACCTGATTATCATAACTCGAAACCCAATCAACCCGTATTATTAAATTATCCGAATAACACCCCTAAATTCTAAAAGGTCTAAAACGGACTAAATTTAGTTTTTCAGTTAAATGTGAAAGTGAATTGATTTTTCTTTTTTACAATGACGACTTTATTATGTGTTAAGCTACCATAAGAGTTTAGATACCACCTGTGCAAAGCCGACCAGCATTGACGTGAATCTGAAAAACGGAACCGCCCCACGTCATATATATATATATATATATATATATATTTTATTTTATATAACAACACACACGACTACTTTCCTCACCTAAACCCTCACTCTCTTCGTGATCTTACTTTCTCTCTCTTAAACGCTTGCATTCTCTCTCTCGATGTTGCTGTGTTTGAATCGTACCAGAGCTATGGAAGCCAACGAATACGAGCTTTATACTCTTTAAATCCACTCTTAATTGCACTACTGCTGGTATGTTATTATCTTCTTCATAATCAGTGTTTAAACCTATCTGATTTGCTAATTAGCATTACTAGCACTCTAGATTGTAGATCAAATGTTATTATTCCTTCCTATTGACTTAAGTTAGGGTTTAATTGCGATGTCTAATTTATATATATACTGCTCCTAGAATAATTGAGTTGCGTGTACCACTGCTACTTTATTTAGATTGAAGCAGTATATATTATATTTTGGTGAAATGCCTAAATTCTATCTTTGTTTATGGTTGAAAACAGTAATTCATATCGTCTGTGTTTAGAGCTGTATGAGTTACTAATTCATATCACTGTTGAGCTCGTTTCTAATTGATTTAGTTGTCAGGAATGCGTGAAATGCCTAAATTGATGTGTATGCTCAAAGATCAACTAAGTTGTGCCTGGATGTTTCTAATGGCTAGCTGACTCATACTTTTTGTGTATGCAGGTTTTTCTGTTTGTTTTAATTTTTTAAAGTTCATCTAGAAGGTGCTATTTTCCTAGGTATTTGCTTTAAAAGAGAGAGCTTTGTCATTTGAGCATTGATTTCTAATTAATGGAAGGTCTTCAAGCAAGCGCCAAATTGAACAGGCTGATTACTTCCTTGACATTGTGTGATCTCTGAATTAGTATTAGATACTTAAGATCGAGAACAAAGGTCGTTTGTTTGTTAGATATGCGTTGTCTCTTAATGGTTTCCTCAGGGCCACCAATAAAGAAACGGTCTGGTTTACGGATTAAACAAGCAGGACGCGGTTCATACAGAGCTAGTTAGCTGTATTTTGTTTTTTAGATATTTTTATCCAAGTTAATCTTTGCTGTACTCGGTGAGTTTTTATATTGAAAAAGTAAGATGGGAGCTACACCTTTAAGGAGGTTTTTTACAGAGTCTTTGCAATAATTCTTGCTGGAATTATGCTGTTTTTTGGAAGCTTCTGCAACAAAACCAAATGTATGTCTTGCTTTTCCTCTTTTCTCAGATAGTAATTGTACCATGAAATTTAATCTACGATTTGCTTCTCAAAGTGTTCTTAAACAACAACAAAGGGTCAAACATTTTGTTGCAAGTTGCATTTTTTGTTAAAATGTATAAATTTAGGAATAATGCGTGTTCAGGTCACCATGTATTTTACCTTTTTCATTATGGTCATCCACATATTGAAACTATTTTATATACCACCAAAATATATATCCTGGTTTGTTCATAGTACAAATTTGGCCAAAAACATGTCTGATGACATAGACACCCTCAAAATTTCTGGAAAGACAAAAATATCCCTGTATTAATATACCGAAAAGCAACCTTTCTTTGTTCTGTTAAGGGACATGTCATATGTTTGAACTTTGAAGTGTTCCTTGGAGTTATTTCTGTTTTTTAAATTATAAGTATAACAAAAGTACCCTTACACTTGGGCAAGAAGCAAAGTCTCATTAGACTTTTTTGTTTATTTTTGTTTATTTTTGTTATTTACCCCTATGTTATATGATAGGGGTGAAGATGTGATTATATTATTAAGTTAACTTCAAAAGTGGTCCATGGAGCAGTTGAGAATCTCCACTAAAATTGTTTTTTTAATAATGACAAAATTTCATTATCTTATTTCGAATTTGATTGTCCACTTACACAAAAGACATGTATATACAAGGCCCACCTCAACACGTATACCCGTACCGACATAACAATTTTTGTTATATACTTTTTAAAAATCTTCGCGTAACAGATCAAATGCTTAAAATGTAGTTTAACTAAAAAGGAAGAAGGTTTAACGAGTTGATCGGCTTAAAAGTATCACACACCATACACAAGTTTTGTAAATGTATAATTGTATACACTGTGTATGTAAATGTTAACAATATTAATCTGAAATTTTAGGGTTTTAATGTGGGAAGATGGATACTTTGGCACCTTAAAAGTTCAAGATTCCATGGAAAATATATATAATGCTGAAACAAGTGCTTATAATGAAACATTCCGTGGAGATGCATATGAATTAGCAATGGCTTATATGTCAACCATTAATTATGCATTGGGTGAAGGGTAAACACAAATTTTCTCTCTTTTTTGTGTGTGTTGTGTGTGAACTTGTTAAAAGCAACAAAATGATATCATTTGTAAATCATTGTAGGGTTGTTGGTGATGTGGCATATACAGGGGACTGTCGCTGGATTTTTGCATCAAATCCTGAGGTTAGTTTCAGTTGACATTAGTAATGTCATATTGTGTTGTCAACTGTAAATTTATCATATTATCCTTATCATTCTTCCATTGGCAGAATGCAGATGAATGGTTGTTACAGTTTGCAACAGGTGTCAAGGTATTTCTATTATTGACTATCATACCTCATGCAGTTGCATGCTAAATCCTTTTTGACTAATAATTTCGGAATTGCTTCCATGCAGACTATTTTGCTTGTGCCTGTTATTCCATTTGGAGTTCTACAACTTGGCTCATTGGAAGATGTATGTAACGGGTTTAAAACGGGTCAGATTGGGTACCAGGTCAAAACGGGTTGGGTTGACTGTTAAATAACCTGTCCAAAATGTTCATTTTTTTTTGATAAATAGTTTAAGTGTGTTTGATATGATTACAAAAAGTCCATTATTACATAAATGATTGAACTTTATGAAGGATTTCAGATAGGCCAGTAAACACACTGAACGTTCAGTGAACAGTTTGTGAACCGCTCGACGGGAAGTTTGTTTATGCTCGTTTATTTAATTAACGAACAAGCATGGACAATAATTTTTTTTATTTTGTTAAAATAAACGAACATGAACACATCTCGTTCGTTTGTTTTAAGTTCATTGATGTTTGTTTAAGTTTGTTCTTTTACGCTTGTTAACACATTCATTAACTTTTTTTTGGTCTATTACAGCTTAGTCTATTTTTAATAACTTTTGAGGCCCAACACATTGTTCTTCACGCTGCTTTTAACTACTTTTAACTCGGTTACGTGTGTTCATCTACGACATGTTTAGTTATGTCTGTTCATTTACGCTCGTTCGTTTATACTGTTAACAGACGATATAAACAAACATGAACATGTTCGTTTTCTGAATAAACGAACATGAACAAGAGAAACATGTTCGCTTAATTACTCGTGTTTGATCATTTGCTTGGTTAAAGCTAAACGAACAAACACGACATGCTCTGTTTGTGTTTGTTCAGTTCGTTTCAAGCCTAATTTGGATGGCTATTGACGTTGCCTCTTTTAGTTTAAGTTCTTTTAAAAGTTTTTTACATGTATTATAACCCGAATCGTCTGATTCAAAAGTTAAGAAGTCAAAATAGTCACTTTCTAGTTTTATGCATTGATTTATTTTTGCCTTAATGTTCCAGCTTCTGGAAGACTTACAAATGGCCAACTATATTAAAGATGAGTTCTTTGCACATCAAGATTTCATGCAATATGCTGATGCTTTTGCAACAGACCAGCAATTTTCATCTCAACCGCCAAAAACCATTGATGACATCATCTGGCCAAACCACACACTGTTGACCAAAAGTCTTTCAACATCGACTTCTGATAACTGGCATTCATCTCATTCATCAAATGCTACTGAATTCCCAAATCCACATCAATCCACAAGTTTGATCTATTCTGAGATACCAATGAACCAGCAGTTAGTTACTGATGCGGTCCCGTTCTTAAACTTTCCTAAAGAGTGTGAGCTGCACAAAGCTCTGGGTCCCACTTTCATGGTGAAACCACTTTCCATTGCTGACTCATCATCTAGTAAAACCAATCCAAACATGGATGAGAAAATGGGATTTGAGGGATCGAGTTCCTTAACTAGTAACCAGTTAGCACCTGCATGCTTTACTAGGGTAAAAAATTATAACAATAGTTCTTCACCTTCGGGTATTACATATGAGGGTGTAGTTAAAGAATTAACAGAGGAAGAAGGGCAAAATAGTAATTATGACGCTTTGCATCAAGTTAAAGGTTCAAAAGCATCCGCTGCTAGCAAAAGACGGGTCAAATCGGGTGCTAAACAGAAGGCTAGACCTCGAGACCGACAATTGATTCAGGATCGGCTCAAGGATTTACGTGAACTTGTCCCAAATGGTGCGAAGGTTGGTTTATATGTTACCTTTATTTTTTTGATGTTTTCCTTTATATTAATTTATTGGTCATATTTATTTAATCTAGTGTCGTTTGAATGCAGTGTAGTATTGATGGTCTACTGGAGCGAACCGTAAAACATATGATGTTTTTAGAAAGTGTCAGTGATCGTGCTGTCAAGTTAAGGCAGTGTGACCAATCAGAGGCAAGTGATTATAATTTATCGTTATTTTTATAGGGCAAACTGCTCGTAATATAAATGAAATTATGAATTTCACACTTCATTCTGATTTTATTTATTAATTATTTTATATACTTTAGACTCATTATGTGTTATTTCTATATTTTTTTGAATTGTAACTTTTATTTATAACATAATTTATCATTATTTCATTTTATAATATTTATTATTAAAATATGTATATAATACATTAAATAAATTTTTTTTTCAAATAAAGGCTCGTGAGCCAACTTGTGTCTTGAGCTTGAGAAGTGAAGCCGGGCTCGGGCTTTGTTTATCAAATAAGCTTATTTTAAGGCTTGAGCTTGGCTCGTTTCGACTCACGAGAGTTTATCCCGTGAGTCCTTTTCTTCAAGCTTGAGCTTTGTTCGTTTGTTATTTATTTATTAATTTATATACATATTTTTATATTTTTATAGTTATAATTTTTTATGTTTAACAAAATATATATTATTTTTATTTATCATAATATTATGGATAATATATATTATTATAAAAATATATATGATAACTTGAATAAGAGTTTTATGAACAATAGGTTTGTTTAGGCTCGCGAGCCAGCTCGGGCTTCAGTTCGTTTATTAACAAAGCTTATTTTAAGGCTCGGGCAGTTGGGGTCGTTTAAGCTCGGCTTGGTTTGAGCTTCTAACGAGCTGATATCGAGTAGCTCAAGAGCCGATTTGGCTCATTTGCACCCCAAAATATAATAGCAACCAATTTCAAATTAAGCGGAAAATATTTTTGTTACCAATTTTTTAATATATGGGTTTTCTTTAAAATAACTAATAAATTGTAAGTTGGCTTCTAGTTTTGCGCATAATCAAAGTTGTATAATTTACCCTTAAATCTTATTTAATCTTATTTTCTTTTTTCTTTTTATTATTCTGTGTGTCAAACTGTCAATGGACATAAGTTTGTACAAGCTTTACTTGAGTTTCCTTCTAAAAGTTGTATACTACCCGTTTGATTTACAGAAAGCAGGAACTGGCCTGAAGAATAATTCAACACCCGTGGTCAAAGATAGTCAAAGCGGGGCCAGCTGGGCATTCGAAGTAGGAGGCGATTCAACAGTATGCCCCATACTCGTTGAAGATCTTCAATATCCTGGTCACATGGTTGTAGAGGTCTGTATGTTAGCAGTTAGCACTTCCTGTATTTCTAATATTTTTGTTATTATATATATATTTTGTTTCTCGTTACAGATGATATGTGACGATAGCATTCGTTTTCTTGAGATAGCTGAGGTGATACATGTTCTTGAATTGACAATTTTACACGGAGTGATGGAGAAACGGTCTGGAAACACGTGGGCCCGCTACATTGTCGAGGTATGCACTTTTTCTAGTTTTTTTGTTTTTTTTAAAGTAATGATACATTACAAGACATTAAAAAGTTGTGATCTGTTTTTTTTATGTGTGCAGGCTCCAAAGGGATTTCATAGATTGGATATATTTTGGCCATTGATGAAGCTTTTGCAGCAACAACCTAGTACGATATCTACCAAAATATGATGCTATGTGAATGTCTTTAAGTCAACTTGTTAAAGTTTAATGTTGTGCTTATTGTATGGTAACCACTTAATATCGACTGTTAGTTTGAGTTGGTTTGTAGCATAAATCATATTTGTGACGAACATGTACATGCCGGATTTATTGGTCTGTGAATATTTATGTCAACGACTCAACGTACTGTTTAGGGTGTTTAAGATCAGGATAAGAAAATGGTGGATAAGTAATTTTGATAGGACAAAGATAAGGGAGGTTTGTAAGTAATGTTTCGTTTTTTAAAATCACCAACGCGTTTTGGACGTAATGGTAGTAGATGAGTGGAGAACTCCAAAGTTAAATATGCTTATATGTGAGTAGTACTGTAGTAGTAGGATGAGTGACCTCTTGAGAAGTCTCCACATGGGTAACTAAAAACAAATTTGTGAGTTTTTTGTGGGCAAAGCGGACAATATTGGTGGTACGAGGGGTCGGGTGTTTTACGATAAGTCCTTAGATTACGATAAATTAAGGGTAAATATGTAATTTTGTTTAGTTTGAAAGATAAGTTGTGTTGTGATTGGTGAGAAATTTAATTACATATATTTTATATTTGACATAAGTCCACTTATTTTTTCTCTCTGTTTTACATAACTGAATGTTTTTGTCTATTTTTTCGGTTTGACAATCTTGCTGTAAAGTGTGGGTTTGACGCCCTCTCTTTAATACATGGGTTTGATAAAACGTTTTTAACATTTACTTTTCATATTGTTTTACGTCCCGTTGCAACACAAAAACCTAAATACTAGTTGCATACAAGTGTAAATGGGTTATGGCTATGGCTACGTAGAAATAAAACTCTTTTATCTATTATAGCTGCCAGAGATTCAAGTTAATAAAATAACAATATAATACATCTGACGCCTTTAGTTCTATCAATATCTGAAAGTTAATAGTTATCTTTTAGACAAACCACAATAAGAAGGTACAAAAACATACATAGTCAGCTTTCAGCCTTTCACGTTATAAAAACATAATTCTGTAAAAACACCCAATAAGAAATTCTAAAAACACCTAAAAACATTGTCACTTTTTTATCCACTACCCAACCCCCACCCAGCCCTACCATCCGCAAAAGGGCCATCCAACTCATTTTTTTTAGTTTTTGGTGAAGAACTTCTTTGAAAAACGTCTCCTGAAAATTAAACCCATAATAGAGGAAACGAATAACGTGTAAAAACTCCAGAAGAAAGCTTTTAAAAACACCTTATTGTGAATGGTATCAATAATGCAACTTATGTTTTTTAATCCTTTAATAAACATAAATATAAAATCAAAACAAATAAAAGGTAATAAGTCCACGATTGTGGTTGTTTGGTCAAATTTTAGTGGCGTCTTAATTTATTGCTGCTCGCTCGCCTCCAATAAAGGAGTTGTTAAAGTTATTTTAATGTCTAAATTTGAGTATTTAATAAAATAATATTATTTAATTAGTTGAGAAGAATTTCCATGTGTTATTTTTTTAAAAGTAAATAATTATTGTAATTTGAGGAGTCTTATTTGGGAGGATTTATGTCGGTTTAAAGTGTAAAGTTGAATGATTTTGTATATAGGAGTGGTGTTGTATTATTCCTAGCTTCTTGCTAGTTCTAATATATTTATCTTTATTCGCCGTTAAAAAAACAAAAAATTATTATACTTTAAGTTAGAATATTTCTTTATTTGTTTTTGAATAACCATCTATATCTAGAATATCATATTTATCTATTACTTAATTGGATAGTTAGTTTTATCGTCTAGTCATTGTAACTTGAGATAATAAAAAAAGAATATAGCCACAAATCTTCTTATATGCCATATTTTATTATATCTAATTGCCATTAGTTAGTATCATGAAACACTACATAATAGCTTATAGTATACACCTCTGAGTTCAATTGTTTAATAGTACATCTAATGTAAAAGATTACCCAAACAAGAATCATAACTTAGCTTTAGAAATGTGAAATTAATCTTATATTCATAATTATATATATATAATTGTAGCCGTTTTAACCTATTTTTGCATATTTCTTAAAATTTCAATAACCTTTACCTAAGTTGCCAACCTTAGGTCTTAACGCCCACAACAATTTAAACTTGATAAAAGTCACCCTTCAATGTCTACCCAAACATGCACGGTTTAATTGACCACCCCTTGCTTTATATCTACGTACTCAACATGCACGCCCACACACATGAGGTCAAGCATCTAACCTTTTTGTGTGCGTTTATGAAACAATGATACAAGTTTTGGGATTTTACTCATTTTAGTTTTCTTGCACGAATTGATTTCACATACAATACAAACACCAGTAAGATACATAATCGGCCTGGATTTAACATTTTGTAATTTAAGCTTGAGTTTAGCATATACTTATTTAAAAATTTATTGTACAAACATCGATTTAATCTTAAAAAACCATTCGAACAAAACAGTCGTTTAGATTTGCAAGTCTTGTTTATTATTTTAACAACTTAATAATTATAGTCTCGAGTACGGACTCAAGCATATTTAAGCTCGACTCATTTCAAACTTTTAACTGGTTATATTAAATTGAGCATTAGTCCCCAACAACTACTACAACTAATACCAACAGTGTAGTGAGCAAAGGGGATCAAAATCCATGGGCGGCCGTTGCATTTGCATGACCAATAGAGATAGAGATACTTTATTATTGGTCTGGTTAGGTAGGCGTGACCATCTATGTGTATATATATATATATATATTGATACACGTATACGAAGGCAGGCTTCCTCCAAATTTTGACTCATCTACTCTGTTTATTTCTCACACTACACTCTCCGGTACGTACGCTTCAGTTGTCTTCTTCCAATTACTACTACTACTACTACTAATTGATTGATTGATTGATTGTTGTTTAATTTCTGGTTTTGATCACTAACTGGTGGCAAAATTGGAGGTAGATTTTAAATACTTTCCTATTTGCATTTCGATATCATAAGTGATTCATTGTGTATTATTAGGTTTAGATACAGATACTTTATTTTTATCACCATAATAATTAATCGATTGATTGACTTACAAATGTGCTAAACCACCTCATCGAATCGAATGTAGCAGCTAGCAGATTAGACTAATTACAGCATGCACTTAACTAACTTTACATCATTATAAATAACATTCACTACACTAGGCATATACGTGTACCTGAATCTGGTGTTTTGATGTATAAATTATTGCCAATCACCTATTATAGACAAGCATTGTTAGTCACATTGTCTAATTTCATTATACACATTCACACATATAGATTATCGCTTTTCTCTCGAGTTTTTTTTTACAGAGTTTCATTTCCTTGAAGTTATAAGTTATTTGTTTCAATGCACACTAGACACAAATGAAACCGAAAATATCAGTGTATCTTCATAAGTGTTACAAACATGTTTTATCCCTTGAATACATGTAATATGTTTTGCAACTTAGAACTTATAGTTTCTTGGGGCATTTTTGTACATATCACGTTATCGTACAAACATACATGTAAAAACTGAAAAGAATTACCTTCGGTGCACATTGCACTAGTGTAGAATCATTAATGCATTATATGCTTCTTGTTCCGAGAACTTAAAGCATTTGAAGAAGGTGTTATAATTAGTCCATGTTTATCGTACCAACAACTTCTCTTTTGTGATGAATATTTCAGACAAGATTGATCACGGATCATCATAGCAAAATTCAATTCTTTGCTGAGCTATGAATTTCCTAGAACAAAATGAGATCCCGATAGTTATTGCTGTTTTTGCTGTTGCCATTGTTGCATTCTTACTTCTTTCCAAGAAACCTAAAGGTTCGATATACTCACTCTGAACCATTATCCTTTAGGTTCATCAATTGCGGCTACAGAAAATCTGATTATAAAATGTTTTTTTTTGTGACCAGGGTGTATAGATCCGGATAACTTTAGGGAATTCAAACTTGTGAAACGCACGCAGCTTAGCCATAATGTGGCCAAATTCAGATTTGCTCTTCCTACACCCACTTCAGTTTTGGGACTTCCTATTGGACAGCATATTAGTTGCAGGTATATGACTCTTGAAACTTTATCTTGCCGAAAAAAATAGATACACCATGTCGTCATTTGCTTACTAAAAACTGACAAAAATTTACGACTCCCCTGATAAATATTGAGAATTACATTGAACCTTATACAGGTGGTAGAAATGAAAATCTTGGTTTTTAACTTGTAACATATGCATATTAATTTTGATCTCAAAGTTGAAATGTATCATTGTTACTTAGATCTGGAAAAATGGTGTGGTATAACTCATTTTTTACAAGTATGCCTAATGTCTTACAACCAAATGGTTGTAGGTTCTAGCCTCACTTGAGACATGGGTAAAAGGTGGGAAAAAATTAGCTGTTAAAAAACAATGTAACGAACCAAACTTTCAATGAACCGTTTGGCGGGAAGTTCGTTTATTTTCAGTTTATTTAATAAACAAACGAACATATACTGATATACATAAGTTTTTGTTCATTTACTTAAACAAACGAACATGAGCATATGTCCTGTTTGTTCATTTATGTTTGTGAGCATTCGTTCATTCATGTTCGTGAACGTCCGTTAGTTTAGATTTGTTTGTTTATGTTCATGTATATCATTTAAATTTCTTAAGCGTATTACAATTTAGTCTTGTTTTATGAAATTAAAATATCATCCATTACAATTTAGTCTATTTTATTATTTTTTAAGCCCAACAAGTTGATGTTCACTTTTAGTTTTAATTGGCGTTTGCTAAGTTATGTCCGTTTATGTTCGTTCACCTGTGTTTCATTTGCGTTCGTTTACGTTTATGAACCGTTCTATTATACTATTAACGAACGAACATAAAAATGTTCTTTAACTTAACGAATGAACATGAACAAGAAAACCACGTCCGTTTAATTGTTTGTTTTCGATCGTTTGTTCAAAATGAAAAAAAGATGACCAATCACTTTGCTTTTTTTAAATTTCATAATTTAGGGGTAAGGATAGCCAAGGTGAAGAGGTTATTAAACCATACACGCCAACCACTTTGGATTCCGATCGTGGATATTTTGAGTTGGTTATCAAGGTATATATTCATAAATCTTTAAAATTCTTTCTTATTCTTTTAATTGATCATTTCAAATTAATCATATTTTATATTCCATATAAATCATGAAATTATGCTACTCTATTATAGATGTATCCACAAGGTCGTATGTCCCACCACTTTAGAGAAATGAAAGAAGGTGACTTTTTGTCTGTGAAGGGACCTAAGGTATGATCATTTTTAACTTATATATATTAGAGATAATATATTATTAGTGTTTATTACTACATTATTATCATGTTTAGAAGATATCATCTGATTAGGTTTCTTTTGTAATCATCCTCATTGTATCTCTATATAGTTGACCAGTAATTCATAATACCTCATGGGGTTTTCATTATTCCACAATTTATTGTTCAAAACAATCTGTATTTGTATTTGTTAGTATACATAATATTATATTCTATTAGTCATTCATCTAACTAGTAATGCATAATGTGCTTCCTGCTAATCTTAAACGTTTAACTTGCCGTTAAATTTGTTAATTTCAGGGACGATTCAAGTATCGACCCGGTGACGTGAGAGCCTTTGGAATGATTGCTGGTGGCTCGGGCATCACCCCAATGTTTCAGGTGTTAATTAGTATTATATCTTGAAAAGTTAGAAGATATTTCTTTTAAAATATGTTGAAAATTTATATTTTTAAACCTAGGTTGCTAGAGCTATTCTAGAAGACGAATCAGACAAGACCAAGTTGGATCTCATCTACGCTAACGTCACATATGATGACATTCTTCTTAAGGTTATTTATTATTTGTCTTAAGGTGTATATGCTCTTGTTTTTAGTAACATTTACTTAATCAACTCATTGGATGACTTACAGGAAGAATTAGACGCACTTGCCACTAAACACGCAGGCCGCTTCAAAGTTTACTATGTATTAAATGAGGTAATAAAATTTACATATGATTTAAGGTTGATCGGTTTATTTATTTTTAACTTTGGTCTTTTCATCATATTGAAAACTTTTATCTCAATGATTTATATATTGCAAATATACTTAACAATATCAACCTTAATACATTTTTACGCCCTGCTTGCGGTGCTCGCATATAATGTATATATGTGTGAACCCTCGGGTGGGCAAAAGTAAAAGTGCACTAATTTTGACGTTATTTTACTAATCTCGTGAAAATAACGTTAAAAGTGGCGGAAGGTTAATCAGGCATCATGCGGTGGCGTTGATAGCCGAAAGACAAGGGCACATGCACCAATTAGCCGGTGTCCCTGATGATTGAGTGCTATGTGCCTTATGTCCAAGGCTTGATGCAAAACTACTATCGAGCCGGGGGTCTCACCGGAAGCAGCCTCTCTATCCCTATGGGATAGAGGTAAGACTGTCTACATCTTACCCTCCTCAGACCCTACCATAGCATTGCTATTGGTGGGATATACTGAGTACGATGATGATGATGATGATGATGAACCGTCAAATTTTGCAAGTGAACAATTATTTTCTGAAAGATGTTTATATAGAAATGTGGATACAACGTGTAACGGTATGTTTTGTACTTTTGAAGCCACCTGAGGGATGGACAGGTGGCGTGGGATTCGTAACGAAGGAAATGATTGAAGAACATTTTCCTGCTCCTGCTTTTGATATCAAGGTATGCTTTCAATGTTTCTAACTTTTTCATAAACAAGTAGCTGTTTCTAACTTTTTACAAATGTAATAACTGTAAAATAATTTATATGGCTTTCAACAAATGAACCTGCAGATTCTAAGGTGTGGTCCGACACCAATGAACAAGGCCATGGCTGCTCATCTTGAAGCTTTGAACTATGAACCAGATTTGTTGTTTCAGTTTTAATTTTATTTTTGCATCTGTTGTATTTGAATAAGGTATGATAGGACCTGGTTGTGATTGCTATATTTAATTTTATTCCGGCATTTGGAATTCTTACCTCATTTTTAGAATATGCTATCTTTAACGGATCAACCCGGTAAAAATAAAAGCTACGTATTAGCTAAACATGAAATGAGCCGTAAGTCACCAAAAAAGTTGGGTTCATTTCATATACGAATAATACTTGGTAACTATAGAGTCACCAAGTTATTTACTATAAACTATAAAATTAGGAATCAATCTGGTACTCTGGCTTGACCCGTTTCTACATATACAAAAACTATCCGTCCGTTATCAAACACGTGAGTGTAATTAATTGATAGGCAAAAAAATAAATAATCTATTTTTTGAGAAAACGGGGTTGCCTTGTTAGACGTTACACTACAATACAGTTATAACTTGAAAGTACATGTGAAACAAAGACAGTTGCTCGACTGCTCGGCTATTGACTAGTGACCTCGATGCAGTTAGAAACTCAGAATCTCTAAAAATAATATTAACACATATATAAAGTAATTAATATTTGGGCGTTACCTCGGACCTATAATATGAAAATAACTTTTGTAAATAACTAGATCAATGATCTGGTGTTAGACATTTAGTCTGTTTTGCATATAGGTGTGTTGGTATTAGAGATTAAATGCAGGAGATAAAAGAACACAATTGAAAGCTCAATGGTAATTTTGATTTAGGTAAATTCTTGAGTACAAGGACCGAATACAACTGAACTATAAATAGGAAAGCAAACATAACGAACTAGAGGTTTTTCAGTTTGACTACAACTTACTTGACCTATTATTCAGCAACCTAACAACCAAATACTAAAATAACAAACTGAACGTTAACATGCACGTGGGCATATCAACAGTATTATTGAGCTTAAGTCCATGCACATGTACCATGTGAGCTTTAACCACTGAGTTTGAATTATTCTTCATTATGCCCCCTTGATTCAAACTCCATAACTCCAAGTTGATGTCGGAAGAACACAAACTTCTCTTTTGTTACTTGCTTAGTCAGCACATCAGCAACTTGTTCATGGGTGCTACAGAATTGAAGAACCACTTTTCCTTGCTCCACCATTTCTCGTATAAAGTGATATTTTAGCTCGATATGTTTGGCTCTGCTGTGATGACTAGGATTCTTTGACAAGTTGATAGTTGACTTGTTGTCACAGAAAATAACAGTGGGACCCTCCTGTTGTAGGTCAAGATCTTCTAGAATCCTTCTAAGCCAAATTGCTTGGCATGCAGCACCTGTTACAGCAATGTATTCGGCCTCCGTACTTGATAGAGCGACTGTAGTTTGTTTCTTGGAGCTCCATGACACAACCCCACTTCCCAAAGTGAACACATAAGCTGATAAACTTTTCCTGTCATCAACATTGTTGGCCAGTCACTGTCACTGAACCCCTTCAAGTTGACATCTTGATTCTTTGTATACCATATCCCATAATTGCTAGTACCTGCAACATACTTAAGAATTCTTCTTGCAGCACCAAGATGAATTCTGGAGGGCTTTTGCATAAATCTTGAAACTACACTAACCGAATGAGATAGGTCAGGTCGTGTATGAGTGAGGTAAATGAGACCTCCCACCATGCTTCTAAACACTCTTCATTCACTTTTTCTGCATTGTCTTGCATGGAAAGTTTTTCATTACAATTCATAGGGGTACCTTCACTTTTACTTGTCACATGAAACCTTTGGAGTAAGTTTTATGCATACTTTTGCTGATGCAGAAAGATTCCCTCTTTGGTTTGCTTGACTTCTAGGCCCAAAAACAGCTTTAGATGACCCATGTCAGTCATTTCAAAGGCTTGCTTCATACTTTCTTTAAACTCTTGAATTAATTCATCATGAGAGGAAGTACATATGATGTCATCCACATAGAGACATACATATATAATTCCTGATTGAGTTTTCTTGACATAAAGAGTTGGTTCATTTTGACTGCGTTTGTAACCTTGCTCACTAAAATACCAATCAATCTTCGAGTACCAGGCTCGTGGAGCCTGCTTCAACCCATACAAGGCCTTCCTCAATCTATATACCTTCTCTGGACTTGTTTCAGACACATAACCCTCAGGTTGTTCTACATAAATTTCCTCGGACAATTCCCCATTCAAGAAGGCTGATTTCACATCAAGTTGGTGAACAAACCAACCTTTGTGAGCTGCAACTGCCAAAAATACTCTGATAGTTTCAAACCTGGCCACAGGAGCAAACGTTTCCTGATAATCAATACCAGGAAGTTGAGAATACCCCTTCGCGACCAACCGAGCCTTGTGCTTTAATAAATTTCCATCGACACCCACTTTGGTTTTGTACAGCCACTTAATACCAACCACATTCTTCCCCGAAGGCAAGGTAACCAGTTCCCAGGTGTTGTTCTTCTCAATAGCTTGTAATTCATTTTCCATTGCCTTAACCCACTCATCATTCTTGGCGGCTTGAGTATAAAGAATAGGATCCGTAATACTCAGTGCAAATTGACATGAGAGTAGCTCATTATCACTGTCTGAAAGACCTTCACCACTGTGGTAGTCATTAAGCCAAGTAGGAGGTTTGAGAGGTCGTTTGGATGAGGTGGCAGTTGGGTTTTGTTGAGAAGTATGGTGCAAAGTAGATGAGGTATTCGAAGTATTTGAGGTATTGACAATATTTGGTGTTAAATTTTGTGAGTGTTGAGGATTTGTAGGATTAGTATAGGTAGGTTCAAGGGTAGTTGCATGTGGTGGAGTAGGGTCATTGTCATGTGGTGGAGTAGGGTTACTGTTTGAGGTTGTATCAAGTTGTACTTCTGCATGGTTATAAGGAAAAGGGTCAACAAAGGCATAAGTGTCATCATTACTATCTTTACTTGGTTTCCAAACCCATTTTTGACTTTCAATGACTTCCACTCCTTTATACCTTTTAGTGAAAACTTGTTTGCTAACTGGATTATAGAGCCTATACCCATAAAGTCTATGACCTTGGGTATTATATCCAATGAGGATATATCTGCCAGCTCTATTATCAAGTTTCCTTCTCAGTTGAGAGAAGGTGCAAGACCATATGCAATACTACCAAACATTTTCATTAGTGACACATGTGGTTTGGTACCTGTCCAGGCATGTAGTGGAGTTTGATTCACGAGAACTTTTGTCGGTGAGCGGTTAATCGTGTATACTGCAATAGAGACCGCTTCAGCCCATAGAAAATTGGATAGTTCTTTCTCTTTCAACATGCTTCGAGTCAGATTCATTATGGTCCTGTTTTTCCTCTCCACAACACCATTGTGTTGGGGAGTATAAGGGGCCGTAACTTCTCTTCTTATGCCAGCCTCATCACAAAAATTATAGAATTCTGTTGAACAGAACTCACCCCCCTCTATCAGATCTTAGAACTTTGATCTTATAGTTGCTTTCATTCTCAACCATACTTTTAAAGAGTTTGAATTTTCCAAATGCTTCACTTTTGTGATGCAAGAAATAAACCCAACACATACGAGTCAAGTCATCAATAAACAGTAAATAGTAAAGACTGTTACCTTGGAGTTTGCATGGGTCCACACAGATCAGTATGCACTAGCCCCAGTTTAGTAGATGCACGCCAGGAGGTAGAGTTGAAAGGCTTTCTTGTTTGTTTGCCAACAATACAAGATTCACACTTGAGAGTAGCATAAATCTTAGGCAGCCCAATTACCATCTCTTTTTCGTGTAGCTGTTTGAGTGCATCAAAGTTAAGATGGCTGAACCTTTTATGCCATTTGAAGGCTTCTTTCTCCTGCTGAGTGGGAACTGAATTGTCTTCTACTGTCATAAGACTGGTTGCATCAAACACAAACATATTATTAGTAGCAAAAAGGATTTCTATAATAGCATGACCTGTTGTCTTGCTTTTGATCGCACATTTTCCATCATCAAAGCAAACTGAGTAGCCCTTCTTCATCAACTGACCCACACTCAGCAAGTTGTATTCAAGTTTTGGAGCATAATAAACATCTTCAAGAAGCTTGAAGGTGTCATGACCTGTCTGGATTCTGACTACCTTCAACTTCTAGTCTTTTCTTGTCACCAAGTTTTACACCCAATTTGAAACTTTCATCCAAAAAGGTGAAGCTATTCTTTGACCCTGTCATGTGGTTGGAACAACATGAGTCAACAAACCACAGGTGTGATTGTGTTCCAACCTCTTCGGTTTTGGTCATCAACATGAATGTTCTTCATGACATGTTAGTAGTAGGTGTTGAGTTTCATTTTCTTCTGTGTGATTCACCTCTTCATCTTCAGCAATATTGACCTGAGCCTCATCATTGTACCAACAGTCCCTCTTAAGGTGACCATATTTTTTGCAAACATGGCATTGGGGAACCTTGGATTTGTCAAAGGTACCTCTGCCACGTCCAGCACCTTTTCCTCTAAAGTTTTCACGACCACGTCCTCTTCCACGTGTGACTCTGGAAGGGTCTTGGAATACTTGTAGGGCTTGTTCATCTTGGTGCTTCACCCATTTAGTGTTTTTCTCTGTTGATACGAGCCGTCTATTGATACGTTCTTCTTGTGATTGAAGTAGACCCATCAGCTTCACGGGTGTAACTTCAGATAGATCAAACGTAACCTCAATAGACGGTATAACATAATCATACTTTTGTGATAGGCTTCTTAGAATTTTTTCAACAATCTTCTGGTCAAGCAACTCTTCACCATAGGACCTTTGAAGCCCTACATTGTTCATGACTCGAGAAAAATATTCACCTACGGCTTCATCATCCTTCATACTCAAGTTCTCAAACTCACGTCTGAGTCCTTGAAGCTTGACTGATTGGACTTGTGAATCTCCCTAGAACTCCACCTGCAAAATATCCCACGTCTCCTTGGCAGAGTTGGCTGCAGCAATCCGAGAAAAGAGGTGGTCATGCACCCCTTGTTGAATCAACGACATGGCTAGTGCATCCTTCTTTCGAGATTCTCTACGACCTGGTGATTCATCATGGAGTGCTGTTACACCAAGGTAAACAACATCCCAGAGTTCACGAGATCGAAGTATGGTTTTCATTCGGAGGCTCCAGTGTTCGTAACATTCTCCCTTAAACACTGGAATGATAGGATTAGGGTTAGAGTTTGAAGCGAGTGCGGTGTCAGCCATGGAGGTGATTAGGGTTTTTTAAGAGAGTGATCGGAAAGAGCTGTGCTCTGATACCACAATTGTTGGTATTAGAGATTAAATGCAGGAGATAAAAGAACACAATTGAAAGCTCAATGGTAATTTTGATTTAGGTAAATTCTTGAGTACAAGGACTGAATACAACTGAACTATAAATAGGAAAGCAAACATAACGAACTAGAGGTTTTTCAGTTTGACTACAACTTACTTGACCTATTATTCAGCAACCTAACAACCAAATACTAAAATAACAAAATGAACGTTAACATGCACGTGGGCATATCAACAGTATTATTGAGCTTAAGTCCATGCACATGTACCATGTGAGCTTTAACCACTGAGTTTGAATTATTCTTCATTAAGGTGCACAAACCGATTTAAAACTCAAAACCGTTTATGAACCTACGGTTTCAATCGGTTCCAAACCGATTTCTACATAATCAGTTTCATACTGATTCGGTTTCGGTTTTCAATTTTATGATCGGTTCGGTTTTGACTATAACCTTCGCATATGAAAAGCTATGTTTAAACTTAATTTGATCAATGTTTGAGCTATACCATCGACTATGGTTTAAGACAGTATAATAAAATACTAAAGCGGAACCCCTACCTTACACGGCTATTTGGAGTTAGACGCCTAAGGTTGATCGGACAACACTTCTACTTCACTTTGTGTACTAACGATTACACCGTCAGAACTTCGGCTTTGGGAACCGGCTCGTGGCACGACTTCCAATGTGAAGTGTGTGTATTAGAGGGTGTTGTGGGATGCTGTTGTGCAGGGCTCAAACTCCTCTTTTATAGGCAAAACTTCAGAGTCCATCGCGTATGGCGATGACATTTCTGAATGGTCATCGCGTATTCGCGTAGGCGCGTAGCGCGATGACTAAGCACCATCGGGCGCTGTCACGTGTGCCCGGTTACTTAACCTAGTCGTTGCGTATCGCGATGACTCAAAGGGGTGTGGCCATCGTGTAGTGGATGGGAAAAACTCAGATTTTTCTCCTTTAATTTTTGAAGTTGACAGTTGCGATCCGAAAATTTGAAATATTACACGGTGAGTCCAATGGGTATGCAAAATTTAAGACTTCATACTAAAGAAATGGACCGAGTGATTTAAAAAATAAATAACATTGATAATATTACTAAAAATATATTAAAAAATAAAATAAAAAAGGTTGTTTAACATAAAAAATTTGTATTTTTTTTAATACATTGTTCCTAATTTACCTCGGCTCCACTTCACTCCTTCAGTACCGTTGATTAGTTACTTGAAGTGAGATAATATATATGTTGTAATGGAAATTAATAAATTTTATTCTTTTCGAGTGTGCGTACGAATGTTTTAACTTTTAATAATGTAAGGGTTCATTATTAACAAGGGTGTTGTGAATAATCAATTGTTATTGAATTAGCACGGATTCCTCTGTTGTCTTTTTGGAATGATTACAAGTTGAAAACAAAAAAAGGATTAAGAAAGGGAGAACATATGACAAAGTCTATATATATATGACAAGTAAATCAAACAAATATTAGTAGAAAGATGATCATAGATTGAAACTATTTTCATATATACTGAAATAACTAACAATATATATCTAGTAAAAAGTTGATATGCGAGTACCCTATAGTGCCTAGATGAAACACGAGTGAATGAACGTAGATATAGAGATAGCTAGTAATAGCTAGCTAAAATATCAATATGAATTTCAAAGTTATCTTTATAGTTAGTTAGCTGGTTCAAAGAAAGAAGTGGGTAGAAGAACACAATATGATTACACAATTTATATGGTTCAAAGATTCTTTTTAATACCTAATATTCTTCTTACAAAGTTTATATAGTCAAAGAACTGATTACACAGTTCATATGATCAGTGATAAATTGATTGATTAAATGTTGAAACATGATTCCTGCAAAAGTAATTGCTCAATTTTAAAGATTCTTTGGCATACGTTTCGTATTCTTTCTTATGCAGTTCGTATTGATTACTTTTTTTTTTTATGATTTTTCAAAAAACTACATGCATACGATTTGTATTCTTTCTTATACAGTTCATATGGTTATGTTAGATTTATATGATTCGTATGAAATGTTATACGTCTCGTCTTCCATATAATACGAATTGCATGTATACAAAAGAATATGACTCATATATATAGTTTTTATAGTATACAACTCGTATAGTTTTCCATATGATTCGTATGTAGCCTATGATAAAACGGGAAAATAACGTCAAATGTGTGTAAATGGTGTATCTATAGCAGAACCCTTTATATATATATATATTATATCTAGTTTGAGTCTTTTCACAAATATCATCATCAGAAATCTACATCAATGCACGAAACACATGTACCAGGAGTGCTATCTTTCGTGAATAAATTGCGTACTTCAACTTTTAGACATGATTTAATTAACATAACACGTACGAAAAGGATCCCGGCCTCGTGGACCCAACAATTTCTCATGATCGTACATGTCAAAACAAGTTGTCTGGTAGGTAAATTAAATTAATAAAACCCTAGCTAGCTAGCTAAACTATAAAAATACTTGGAAAATTAATTAACACGTGATATGAAGATCAATCGAATCTCCGAGTACGTATTTTTAAACATGAGCCAGAAATAAAACATATATGTAATGTAATTTAAACATGAGATCTTATTATTATACGACATCTACGTACTCCGGAGCACTTTCGTTTATCTCCGTTAAATTGATTTCGGGTACCGCAAAATACGTGGGTTTGGCATCTCCGGGCATGATTACCAAACACGACTGATCTTGCGTATCCGTCCGGTTGTAATTAGCAGGTTGATCAGGAGGTGAGATAATAATAATATCATGATCATCTAAGTAGCCGGAGCGCTTCCGGAAAGAGAATGCGAGAAGCAAGAGTGCAAACGTGATCAGGGCCACCCAACAAGTATAGTGACGGTGGTTGATAAGCTACCGCCGGCGACGGTGCTATAGCGTAAACTGCAGCAGCCTGCATTGAGGGATTATTATTATTATTATTATTATTATTATTATTATTATTTTGTTATTTGGAAATACAGATATAAGACATACACCAACTAATTAACTTTATAGGAATGCAACATCAAATTAAATTAAATTAAATAAGGGGCTTCGAGAAGCCATCGAAGACATAGTTGTATGTGGATGCCCGTTCTTTGGTGATCTTCAGTGGCGACTTGCATCTTTACCGATGCGCTTAGGGGGTTTAGGCCTTTTTTCGGCTCATGATGTTGGGGTTTACGCTTTTGTAGCGTCGAGGGCTCAGTCTTGGAAGCTACAGAATCACATCTTAAGGAATAGCGGAGTTGTCGACCTGGACTCAGACTACGTGCAGGCCCTGGAACGCCTAAATGGCGCTCTCCCAGACTTTGACATTGCCGGTTTCTCTAATAAGGACACCGCCCCACCAAAGCCTCAAAAAACTTTGGCGAATACCCTTTTTGGCAAAATCGCTCAGAGCCTGGGAGAAGTTTTTGGATTGTCCCCCCGACAGAAGGCGGTTATTGAATGCTTACAAGGTCCTCATGCCCAAGATTTTCTGACCGGTATCCCGATTGATGGCTTGGGCCAAAGCATGTCTGTGGTCGAGTATAGGGCCATTCTTAAGTACCGTTTGATGGTCCCAATGTACCCAGAAGACGAAACATGTCCGATCTGCCGTAAGGCTTGCCTAGATAAATTCGGAGAGCATGTGGTTCATTGCAAGGAGATGCATGGGTTCAAATACCGACATGATTGGGTGCGGGACGTTCTTTGGGACATCTTAAGGTGAGCTGGGATATCAGCTAAGAAGGAAGCCCCAGTAAACTTCCTTACAGACCCCACGGAAGGGAGATCCACTCTACGACCGGCAGATTTGCTCGTCTTTGGTTGGGCCGGGGGAAAACACGCTTGTGTTGACCTCACAGGGGTATCTCCCTTAGTTGGTTTGAGGGATAATAGGTTTGTAGCTGGGCAAGCAATGAAAAGGGCTGAAACGAAGAAGGTGGAGAAACATACTAAAGCCTGCAAAGAGAACCAACATGTTTTTGTCCCTCTGGCTTTTGATACCTTTGTCTTCTTGGCACCGGAAGCTATCCGTTTTCTAACCAGGGTCCAACGGGTTGTGTATAGCAATGTGTCGACTCCTAAGGGGCAGAGATATGTCTTTAGCATGTTAGGGTTTGCAATTCAGAAAGGGGTGACGGCGCAGCTTGTTGCCCGCCTACCTGCCATGTTGATGTAATATATATGTTTCTATATAATGAAAGAAGTATTTATAATTAAAAATAAATAAATTAAATTAAATTAAATGATTTTGTAATGTCAATGGCATTATAAGCCTATAAACTTTTGAAATAAGCATAATTGAATGTGTAAACATAAAATATATTATTGAGTTTAGTTAATTTAGTAAATTGATTGCTGATTGGTTGAATTTTATTTATTTTTCTTTTTAGATTATTTTATAACTGGTCAGATTTGTTTAGTAAGTGTATAAATTAAGTATAGAAGAAAAAAAGAAATAATAAAAACGAATACATAGTAAATATAAAGTCCTATATGATGCATTAATAGGGCATATATATTGGTTTATCATCTTTTACAATTTTTTGTTTTGATATTTTTTTAAGTCATACCAACCACACAACTAACGTACTCTCTACTGTCATCAATCATATGAACTTGAATTTACATCAATATGACTAATCTATCAATTTCATTATCGTTCTCTCTTTATACCAAAAAATAACAAAAGACAATATCTCTAATAAACTATTTTCTTCACCTGTCTACCTTCAAATATATTTTTTCATTTCCCGCTTTTTAAATAAAACTGCAAGCGATGAACATGATCCTAAGCAAAGACCCCTTCTCTAAAAGCAAAACTACATAATTAACACTGAAGAAACACTAATCGGACCCCGGGCAGATTACGTGTAACCTGGTGGTTAGATAGATGTTTCCCACGAGGGGTTAGACCCGGCAAAGATGGTTCTTCTGATAACCTGCAAAACAGACCGTGAGCTCGTCACTGAGAAGGGGGGGGGGGGTTCCTCCTTGTGACCACCCTCCGGCGTGAGAATCAGACTAGATTGCTCTTTAAATATAAATGTATATTAAGAGATTGCTAGAGCAGATATCAGGTATATAATATGATGATAATATGATGGTAATGTGATAAGATGAGATGATCATACCATTTGGGGTATTTATAGCCGAAGGTAGGTTTCCAAGGAGGTGTGGCCGGCTGAATAGTATTCCTGTTCCACCAACTGTGGCCTACGCACGTGCCCTGCTGGTAGTTGGTGGGTAGGCAGCGGCTGACAGTGACCAGGCCTGCTGTGTACTATTCCTTTTCCACCAACTGCCGGCTATGCACGTGGTATGACAGGAGTTGGTGAGTAGGCAGCGGCTAATAGTGACATACAGTACAGGAGCATGCTGCTCGCCATACTGTTGTCAATAAGCTGTCGTATCTTTAGTCAGATCTTTTGCCCATACCTCGTCAGGTACAGTACATAAGATCTTCCCGTATCGTACGGACTGGCTTTTGGGCGGGAGTATTCCCCCTCCCGCCTTCGTGCGGGATTGTTCCCGGCTTTGCTCATTCCTTCAGGTGACACTGAGTGATTGAGAGCTAAGTGCCTTGTGCGTGTAGCCTTGCTGCGCGGGTGGCCTTCCCTGATGGCTTGTATCCGCAGCTGCGGGAACAGGTAGAGTCCACCATTGGGAGGCATTTCCTGCGGGAACAGCTTGCGTACTGCGCGTAAGGACGTCACGTCTCTGAGCATGGTGGGTCCTGCGGATCCAGTTGGTTTCTGCGCAGACGTCCCTCTTCAAGGTGAGTCTTGCGGGTCCAACTGGGCTCTGCTGGGACCTACCTCTTCAAGTCCCCCCAGTCCAATGTTCTTCTCATGAATGTTTAATAAAGTGAGGTGAACTTTTGGACTTAATCAAAGGGTTTTGAAAAGGGTTTTTTAAGGTTTTCCATGGGGATTCTTCCCGCGGAAGTCCTTGTCACTTGCAGAAATTCCCGACTTTCCTGCTTGATCTTTGGGTATGATGCGGGTAGGTCTGTAACCTCCTCGCAAGTCAGGAGCGTTGAGTCCCACTTGTGTGGATTCTCCATGGGGTTTTGGTAGTTTTGAACATAGTGATCAATTATGTTAAAACCACCAATTCCATCCTGGAGCTTCAAACAATGTAGTTCTCGACGTTCCCGCTATGCGGGGATGTTATTTCCGTTTCCGCAAGCATTGCCCAGAAGATCCTTCTTGGTTTCAATTCCCTGCGGAGCGCTAGGTATGTGAAGGGTTTTGCCTTAACACTGTACCCGCGCTCGTCTTACGGTTACTTTACTTCCAAGGTATTCCTGGCGTCAATTCCCTGCGAGTGCTAGGTATGTGAAGGGTTTTGCCTTAACACTGTACCCGCACCCGTCTTATTGTTACTTGGTTGCCAAGGTATTCCTGGCGTCAATTCCCTGCAGGTGCTAAGTATGTGAAGGGTTTTGCCTTAACACTGTACCCGCACCCGTCTTATGGTTACTTGGTTGCCAAGGTAAGGGGTATTTTCCCGCTTACTTTTGAATCTTTTTGAATTTTGAAATTCGAAGAGTTGGTGAAAGGATAAGAACAGTCCAAACCTCTGAAACGTCGTGCGACGGTTTCTTCTGACTGTGTCAGGACGTGCAGGAAGTTATGGTGACGTGACAGTACATGGTCATTCCAGACGCTTTTTCAGGCGCGTGGGCGCGATTTTCCGGGCGCGTGGCCGCGAAATTAATGGTACGCGTCCTTTCAACAGCTGTTGCCAGCTTGCTTTTTGCCACGTGTCATAGTTTCATTGCACCTTTGATTTCTCTCTCTTCCGCATTAAATTCATCGCATTAATTGCGATTACTATATAAAGGGGGAGAGGGTTCTTTGTAATCCACACTTTTCACTTTTCTCTTCATCTTCTAAACGATTTCCGGCGAATACTCATCTTTTCAGGCAAGCATTCTCTTGAAATCGTTTTTTTCTTTCATCTGTAAGATGTCTTCTCATGATCTCGAATCTACAGCCGATGACAAGAGTACTGCTGGCGAGTGCCAGTGTGCTCTGCCTGTCGATCTGTATCAGTACATCGTCAGGAAGTTCATGCTCGAGTCTCTCGAGCCTGAGTTTCCTGAACCCCATCAGACGGTGTATGATGCCCCCAGAGGCAAGATCGGGGTATATGCCGCATTCTTTGTTTATGGGAATCTTAGGTTCCCATTGACAAAGTTTGTGTACCGTGTCCTGGAGAGGCACGGCGTGCACCTGACCGAGGTGCATCCGATGGCGATCGCCAAGATTCGCCACTTCGAGTGGGTGTGCCGGATTCTGGGCATTGAGCCTATGTCGACCGCCTGATGACCTTCTACACTTGGAGGTGCATCCAGGGGTGGTATACCCTGATAACCCGGATTAAGGGTTTGAAGATTTGCGCAACCGAGCGCAGTCTTCGTTCGTGGAAGCGGGAGTTCTTCTACATTTCCGCTCGCGCCATCCCCCTTGCCATGAAATTCAAGAATGGGCAAGCACTTCCCAGCCTTCACGCCTCCAACTACCAGGAGGCGGAATGGTTTTCGAAGATATCCCGAGTCCAATCTCCGGTTTACCGGTTTGCGGAGTCCGGGATGGTGATGCTGGGGATGAGCCGGGTGTGGAAGGATGCGGAAGCGCAAAAGATCCCAATCGTCCTTGAATACGGTTCGAACTCTGTTCCTTACGGTATGCTCTGTTTCTTTTTGTTAATTTAGAATTTATTCTAACTTCTTTCCTGTTTATTTCAGAGGGGAACGACTTGCAGTCGCTCATGTACCCGCGGGAGGCTGACGGTCCCGCTCGGATGGGTACTCGCGCTCTAGACGAGAACGAGTTGCCCATCCTAGAACAAACGGCGGATCGGTTCGTGGAGGTCTACCCGCTAGGCCACGAGATCCTTAGCGCCAGGCGGCCAGGTATGGCGCTATTCAACCCTCGACCCCTCAATGTTGAAACCTCTGCTGGAATTCCTCTAATCGTATGTTCTGATGAGGAATCCGCAGATGGTCCTCCGTTGGTGCGGAAGAAGAAGGCTGCCGGCGGGAAGGGGAAGGAGAAGGAGAAGGTGGCCTCCACTGCCGATCCGGTGCCTCGGTCTGACTCGGAGACCGAGAGCGAAGAGGTGGCGGGGAATCCCGGTGGTGATAAGACCACCATTCCGGAGGCTGTGACAACTGTCACCGGAGAGCCCAGGATGACAATGGTGAGCGGCGTGAAGAGGCCGGCTCCATCGGGTTCATCCCCGCCTGTCCGTACATTTAGGCTCAAGAAAACCCGTAAGTACAAACTTCCTTTATCTTTAACTTCATAGCTTAATATCATTAACACTTATCTTCTTTGTGCAGGCGTGGATGTTGACGCATTCCAGGGTGGAGCGCAGAGGAGTACCCCTCCGCCCATGACGGTAGGCTTGGTCAGCCTACCTGAGGCGACGACCCAGGCGGCTGCGCCTGCGCCTGCTTCCACTGGTTCAGTTGCTCACTCCGTTGAGCCGACTGTTCCAGCTGTGATGACGTCACCGCCGGCTGTCAGTGCCATTTTTACCGCATCTTTCACTGAGCCGGCGGTTACTTTTGCTGCGGATTCCGCGGCGGCGACCGCGGCGGCTGTTACCATGCCTCCTCCGTCATCGGCAACGACGGCCGAACCTTCAGGTATGCATGGGGCTTATCGCCAACCTCTGCCTCCTTCCCATCTGCCTGACCTCTTGGATGGATTTCCCTTAGGTTCAGGTGATGGGTTTGGCGGCTATCGGCTTGTTATTTACCCTACAGGTGCGTAGGGTTCTTTTGGCCCATTTTATATATTTTTTTATCATCTTTTCCTAACTGCTTTTTGTTTTTTGGAGTGTCGGATTCCAATGAAGTGTATGTTCCACGATGGAACATCCGCCGAGGAACAACCCTTCGCACCCCTGTGGAGTGCGTGGAGTGGGCTCGTCACGCTGCTCCCAGTGGTGCGTTGGGGGAAGCCATGGCTAGCTACCAGGAGGGTAGGCTAACCAATGAGCTTCGGGTTCTCCTGGCCAGGATGCAGCCGCGCGTCGAGCTGCTTTGTCGTGAAAACGACAAGTTAAAAGCAGCTCGCATTAAAGAAGTAGCTCAGGCGCGGGCTGTCCGGGAGGAGAACCAAAGGCTTACCGCAGTGGCTGCAGAAAAGGAGAAGGCCTTCAAGGCCCTCGAGGTTGAAGTTCAGGCCCGGCTCGAGGCCCGTTCCAAGGCTGCCCAAGCTGTTAATGAACAGCTTCGGCTGGCTAAGGAAACTGCAAGGAACGCAACCGAGAGGGCCACCAAGGCTGAAGCTGTTGCTGAGCCTCTACGCGTGGAGAATGAAGAGCTTAAAGCCAAATTAGAGGCTCTCCAGCAGGCTCATGATGCCTTGGCGATGGAAGACTCCAAAAAGCTCCAAGAGATCTTGGACCAGAGGGGGGTGCTTGACCACACTGAGCGGAAGCTAAAGGGCGTCAAAGAGGCTGCGGCTAAAGAAGTGTTGCTTGCCAACCTCAACAAGAGTGACGCCGAACGCGCCCGTAACGAAGCTCAAGCTGCCCTCCAAGAAGCTCTGGTTGACAAGGAATGGCTTCTTCGAGAAGCGTTGTCTCAGGTATGCTTTTCATGTCTTTACGCTTTTCTTTGTAAATAGAAAAGGTTTTGATACTTGTATATTTTCTTGTAGGTTGTGCATCGGGTCTTCACGGAGACGTCTTATGACGATGCTATGAGCGCAGCCCTCAACGCTTCTCATGAGGATGGGGAAAAGGCCGGCTTCCTGCTTGGTCTAGGGTTCGTTGAGAAAGGCATCCCGCCTTCCAACTTCCCTTTGTATAATGTTGATACTGAAGCTGTTTACGACCAAGCAGTGAATCAGTATGCCGCCTTCCCGCATCCGGTGGTGGAGAAGGTGAACCAAGTTGCTGCTGCTGATGATGGGCTAGCTATCCTTAAAGCTTTCCTTGAACTGCCACGCTCTACTGATGGTGCTGGTCCAAGTGGAAGTGGCCCTGAAGCTTGATCCTGAAGATCCCTTCCCACTGCTAGGATAGATTTAGCTTGTATAGATTTATTTTCTTGTAGGCGGCTAGTTACCCGGCCATTCTTGTAATGAATCATCGTGAAATATAAATCTTTGTGCGGGTAAGACCGCTACTTTCTCTGGATTCCTTGCTTTGTAAACGTTATGACTTGCATACTTTAGTTTAAATTAGCAATTTTCCAAGTGTAGAATAAGTTAACCTTTGAACGTGGTAGATAATAGGTTGAAGTTTTGCTTCCTCTTTCGTGATTGTGCGGGTAGGACCGTCACTTGCACTTAGTAGGGTGGCTAAACTTTACCTACGTCTAACCTGCGTGGAGGTTTTCCTCATCTTTTTGGAATTTCTAAGTATTTAGGATAAGTTAACCTTTGAACGTGGTAGATAATAGGTTGAAGTTTTGCTTCCTCTTTCGTGATTGTGCGGGTAGGACCGTCACTTGCACTTAGTAGGATGGCTAAACTTTACCTATATCTGACCTGCGTGTAGGTTTTCCTCATCCTTTTGTTAGAAATTCTCTTGGATAAGTTAACCGTTCGACGCGCGGTTGTCAATAGGTTTGGTTTCCTCTCATGATTTGTGCGGTTAGGACCGGCACTTTCATTTAGTTGACCAAAGTTTACCTATTACTGACCTGCGTGAAGGTTTGCCGTTTTTTGGGTTTATGCGGGTTTTGCCGCCTTCCCCACACAACGATTTTCCACGTAATTATGCGGTGAAAACCGGCATATCCGTGTTGAATAAATTAACCGTTCGACGCGCGGTTGTTAATAGGTTAGTGTTCAGTTTCTTCTATCATGATTCATGCGGATAGACCGGCACTTTCATTTAGTGGGATGACTGAACTTTTCCCCTTCAACTGACCTGCGTGAAGGTTTGCCGTTTTTTGGGTTTATGCGGGTTTTGCCGCCTTCCCCACGCAACGACTTTCACACTTATGTATGCGGTAAAAACCGGCATCAGTGTTGATAGTTCATAAAGTATAAATGTAAAATCATCAGCGACGATGTTCTAAGGAGAATCATTTCCATTAGAAGTGGCTCTGGGCCTTTTCTTTACAAATTTGGAATTGATCTACATGCAAACTGTGTAATTGAGCTCCCTTCCATGTTGTTGGGATGGGAGTGCCATTGAGCCGATATGCACCTGGTTCGGGATCTCGTTGTTTGCGCAGTATGTAGTCTCCAACATTGAAGCTGCAATTTTATTCGTGTTTTCCCCAACTGGGGTTCTACACGAATCAGCCTGCTCAGCGTTCATTGCGCCACGAGGTGCGCGAGTGTCCCATCTCTGACAAATGCTTCGACCATGTCCTTTACGTCTGTGCATTCTTCAGTGTTGTGGCCTTTTGTCCTGTGAAAGTCACAGTATTTGCTCCGATCAGCATTGGGACGATGTCGGATTATTGGAGCCTTTGGCCATGGGAGCTCCTCATTGGCGAATATCTCGGTGACGCTTTTGGTGAGTGGCGTCCATCTGGAGTTCTGGTTCGACCGTACGTTATCCCTTCCGCCTAACCGATGTTGCAAGCCGGATGGTGTCAAAGTTTACCCTTGACTGCCAAATGCCTAGCTTCCGCTTTTTGTTTAATCGGGCGGTAAGGACGTTGTCTTCTCTTGTTTTCTGGGTGTAGAGGTTTGTGCTCTGTGGGAGATCTCTACCCAGTTGCTTCTCCGTTTCCGCAAAGCGTTTTGCTGCTGTCATGATGGCATCCCATGTGGATGGCATGCCATCTTTACCCGTTAAGGTGCGGATGAGCTCTGGGTCGTTCGCGCCCTGGATGAAGGCAGCGCGATCAAGATCTTCGCTGATATTACCCAGACTTAGCTTCTTTGAGTTGAAGCGAGTGATGAAGTCTAGCAAAGATTCATCTTCCTCTCTAATGCATTTGAGGATTGTCCATTGTTCCTCGGTATACTTTCTTTGTTGGCTGAAGTGTTGGCTAAACTTCTGTTGGAAGTCTGCCCAGTCGTAGATGTGGTTGACCGGTAGACGATCGAACCACGCTCTAGCTGGCCCAACAAGCGTCATTTGGAACATGTAACACCACGTAGGTTCCGTCCAATTGCTGACGGTTGCCCCCGCTATGAATCTGTTCAAATGATCGTCTGGGTCAGATATACCATCATAAGTGCCGATGTTGGACATCAGTTTGGCACTTTTTGGGGCGATTGCTTCCGCAATGTCCCTTGCAAATTTGGACGTTCCCGCATTTGCCACAGTTGGTCTGAATGTTTTGGAGAAGTCACGTGAGCTTCCACCTGTGTTTTTTGGTTTGAAGGCTTCTCCAAAACGCATTCTCGGTTGGGAGTCCGTTTCCTTACGCTTCCCTTTTGCCCTATGGCGAGGGTTCGCGTCGGTGTCGGATTCCTCCGAGTCATCGTCCAAGTATTCTTCGAATTCGTCAGCCTGTTGGACGGAACGCAAGCGTTCGTCCAACTCGGCTTGGAATTCCTTCTGACGTGCCTCCGCCCATGCCTTAACTTCATCGAGTGTTTGGCGGGGGAGTCTTGTTCGTTTCTCTAACTGGGTATCGGTGATTCCCAGTGAGCGATTATTTACTGCACTTGCCCCAGCTTGGGTAACTGGGGTAGTGTTCGTAAAATTTACTTCAGTTGCCCCGGCTTGGGTAACCGGGGTAGTGTTTGTAAAGACTGTGTAGCCGGTATTCCCCCCAGTAGCTGGGGTTGTGGTTACCGGAGTTTCTTTAACCATCTTTCCAGAAGTTTGAAAAAACTGAAAAGAAATGAAGTTCTAGCTTTTATGCACGGATGGCGCCAATGAAGAAACACTAATCGGACCCCGGGCAGATTACGTGTAACCTGGGGGTTAGATAGATGTTTCCCACGAGGGGTTAGACCCGGCAAAGATGGTTCTTCTGATAACCTGCAAAACAGACCGTGAGCTCGTCACTGAGAAGGGGGGGGGTTCCTCCTTGTGACCACCCTCCGGCGTGAGAATCAGACTAGATTGCTCTTTAAATATAAATGTATATTAAGAGATTGCTAGAGCAGATATCAGGTATATAATATGATGATAATATGATGGTAATGTGATAAGATGAGATGATCATACCATTTGGGGTATTTATAGCCGAAGGTAGGTTTCCAAGGAGGTGTGGCCGGCTGAATAGTATTCCTGTTCCACCAACTGTGGCCTACGCACGTGCCCTGCTGGTAGTTGGTGGGTAGGCAGCGGCTGACAGTGACCAGGCCTGCTATGTACTATTCCTTTTCCACCAACTGCCGGCTATGCACGTGGTATGACAGGAGTTGGTGAGTAGGCAGCGGCTAATAGTGACATACAGTACAGGAGCATGCTGCTCGCCATACTGTTGTCAATAAGCTGTCGTATCTTTAGTCAGATCTTTTGCCCATACCTCGTCAGGTACAGTACAGAAGATCTTCCCGTATCGTACGGACTGGCTTTTGGGCGGGAGTATTCCCCCTCCCGCCTTTGTGCGGGATTGTTCCCGGCTTTGCTCATTCCTTCAGGTGACACTGAGTGATTGAGAGCTAAGTGCCTTGTGCGTGTAGCCTTGCTGCGCGGGTGGCCTTCCCTGATGGCTTGTATCCGCAGCTGCGGGAACAGGCAGAGTCCACCATTGGGAGGCATTTCCTGCGGGAACAGCTTGCGTACTGCGCGTAAGGACGTCACGTCTCTGAGCATGGTGGGTCCTGCGGATCCAGTTGGTTTCTGCGCAGACGTCCCTCTTCAAGGTGAGTCTCTTCAAACACACTCCAACAGCTCTCTCACCAACAAGTCATGTATGCGAGGAACTTTACACTAAATAGAAATAAAGTCCCAACCCATGGCAGCCACTATGCATCTAGTGAACACATCGTCTATCATATCGTTTCACGATCTAACTCGCACAAAGCACATTCGCGATTTGAAACCGGAATGGTTCTGGCTTCTAAAGCCTCTTGACTTACAAGAATTTATACATCTTTTAGCAGTAAAATATCTCCAAATAAGCGTAATATCGATAAATATATTAGAAAAAATAACCACTAATGTTTATAATTTCTATCTATAGGTAAGTATAGCTCTAAAGATTAAAATCAGCTGATATATGAAGAAAAACAGAGATAAACGGTGAAAACAGACTCAACATACCCCATGGTAAATCAAAACATGACCATGCTTAGAACATACGACTATAAATTAAGGTTTGATGATTCTTAGTCATTAATATAAGCTTAATGACTAAGCTAAGGCTTTACTTATGGCTTCTAGCTTCTGATAACACTTGGTCAAAACCTTCTTATGGTTCTTAATTGGTTAAACTTGCAAGTACAAGATTCTGTGTGGCTTTCTTAGCGACGAAACAAGGTAGAACTTCAAGAACACATGATTTGGGATTATGTGTGTGTTTTGGATGATTAAAAACTGATTTAAATGCTTATATATGAAGGTCCATGACATCTTTATTTACAATGCACGAAGTCTGGATAGAAATAATCGGAGATATCAAATCGCTCGTTTTCTTTGGTTTAGAAATAGATCCAAATATGGATCGATAGATTGGTTAAATCGGTGTAAATTTACTTTCATGTATTTGTCTCTCTTTGTTTGGTTGTGCACTGCTCTCCAGCTTGTGGAGGCAGGGTGTGGTTCGGTTGTTTTTGTTGGGTTATAAAAGGTCATTGTTTGTTAAAAAAAGATATGATGTTGGTATATGCAAATAAAAGCTGCTTTTTAGACTAACATAGGGAAACTCAAAGTAAACCTATGCTTCATCTTTCTTCTACATCTCCTTCTTAGAACTAGTTACAGAAAGTTTAAGTTGCACGCACCCATTCTTCTCTCTGATGAGCTAGTGTTAATGATTTTCCATTTTCTTAATTACTTCAGAAGTTTAATTAAGGGTGCAATTACAAAGTTTTATGAAAGGGCTCTCAGGCTTTAGGTCCGCCCATATAATATAATGTTGCATTGTTGTGTATAAAATAAAATATAATCATTGTTGTGGACCAACTCACATGGACGGTGGACCCACTACCTTATGTATCAAATGCTGTACCAAAAGCAAAACATGCTGTACATCAAGTTGGTTACTGTTATTATTAGATTAGAATAGAATATATATATATATAGTTCACTTTTATTATATAATAACAACGTACAATACACACGTTCTTTGTGAAATTAATGCAACACCCTATGTCAAAGCGAACAAACCATCGAGTTTTCACACAAAAGAGAAACATTTAAACCTATTTAATATTGCAATAACCAAGATATTTAAGCTTGTAACAAACGGGCTTCATTTGTCTTAAATTGGAATTTAAATGCACAATATTTCTTTTCATGACATTAATTGAGAAGGCTATGGGAGCGACAAGTGAAAACCACACCTACGCATGGTGACAATCAGGCAAAACAAATAAGAATCACTGTTAATTGTGCATAGAAGCGGGTACATTTACTGCCTGAGCCACCTAGCTTGTTGATGGGAAAATTCACCGATTGAACCATTACCCAAGCAACTGACGCGGCATTGGCAGCTGCAACACACCCGTATGGGTGGCGCTGAACCATTGCCATAATTAATCGTAAGGTCATCCACTAACCGAACCACTTCTTAGTGGTTACTAGGCCGATTCGAGCCATGACCACGTCGATTAGTTAGAATATTAAATGTTTAGACAAGACACTTCGGTGTTTGGTTTTATAAATTAATTTACTAATACTCTTAGAAAACTAAAATTTAAAAATAAAAAGACTTTTAGAACATAGAACTTATTACGTACTTTTAACAGAAATAAATAAACATTTCAGACACGATTGTTAAATAGTGATACTTATGTTAGATATAACTAAACATTTCTAACACGATCGATCGTTTATATATATGACCGCCCGTTAGAAAAAACTGGTGTTCTTTAAATTAATTATTTTCCAAAAAAAAAGGGTCATTTCTTACAGTCAGAAAATAGTATTTTCACAAATATAAAGTGTCCTTTTTGTTAATGTTTAAAACCGGAGGGGTACCTGGTAGTTTCTTCAGAATTTAATATACATATATATTTATAGTATAGGGTTGTGAACTTATGATACGAGTACTAATTTTTGAGTTGTGTCACTTGTGAGTTTAAAAGAATTGAAATTAATGGCGAAAATCACTGAGATGTTTAGACAGAGCTTACCATTTATATTAGTTATCTTTCTGCAAGTCGGATATTCCGGCATGGATATCATTTCGAAGGTGGCGTTAAACGACGGAATGAACTCGTACGTGTTTGCCGTGTACCGGCACGCTCTGGCCACCATTGTGCTTTGCCATCCTTCTAGACCGGTCTCTCTCTCACTCTCTCATATATATATATATACCTGAATTTTTTTGTTGATTTAATTAGTTTTGGTAATTATATATGTAAGTTAATTTTGTTGTAACAGGGAAAGGATCCCGCCAATGACCCTTGGTATCTTTGTTACGCTGGTGTTCCTTGGCTTACTGGAGTAAGTATAAATTAACATTTTCCTTTCCTAAAAGCAAGAAATTAATTATTAAGTTATTTGATATGAATTATTTGTTTCACAGACCAGTTATAAGCCAGAATTTATATGTTCTCGGAATGAAAGCGACAACAGCAACCTTTGCCGTCTCAATGATGAATGTTCTCCCTCCTATGACCTTCGTCATTGCTTGGATTTTAAGGTTAAAAATAATAATTGATAAACAAAAAATATATATATAAATTAACTGTACGCATTATAAACAAAATTCTCCTGGTATAAACACGTACAATATTATAAACAAATATACACCTTATTTATTTGGTTTTTATGTCTTTTTATTATATTCATATATTCTAGCTTTCTTACTATTTGTAGTGGTTGACTCCTTGTTATTTGGTTTTTATGTCTTTATATTATATTCTAGCTTTCTTACTATTTGTTGTGGTTGACTCCTTGTTACGGTCATTAACCGGGGTGTTAACCCGGTTAACATGCAGGCCGGGTTTCGGGTTTTTAAAAACAAAAAACTAATTAACATGCAATCTGACCCTATTAAGGTTCAGATCTAGATTTTAAGGTTAAATAATAAATATTGATTGAAAATGTCACTTTGAATTGTTTGGGACTTATTCAAGTGTCACGTACACACATAATATAAAGATGTTCTTTTATTAATTAATTAAGTATCTTATCAAAAGATAATGAAATCGATCTGTTTTAAGTATCATTGCAAATGGCATAATCAAACATACAAAATTATGAAATCTGTTTTAAGTATCCCTGCTACACATTCAAGAATCTAACGGAATTTATTTATAAAAGTTTATAGTATAATTGTTTCTGCATTTTATATAATGAATGCCCATCTACATATATTAAGGTACTAGACGGGTGCTCGCGCGATGCAGCGGGTGTTTGAACCTGTTAATAACGTACAAATATAAGTGTTTATGGTTCGGTTAAAACCTTGAAATCGTTTAAATCGGTCATTTGTTTAACTTCTTTTTTCTTTTTTCTTTTTTACTTTCGGTCTGTTGGTCGGTTTCAAAATTTTCAAAACGTAGTGAACGGTTGGTTCGCGGTTTATATCGGCAACCGGCATATGAAACCAGAAAAGACTGTAAATAAACCTAATTGCAATATGATTCCTTTTGTAATCTTTGTTGTTATTATTTCACGTCTTAGATCTTCTATTAATATTTACCGTTTATCTTGCTAAAATTATCATTTTTTTTTATTTATGATCATCTCAAGTATCATATTATGTTGGTTTTTAGTTAAAATTGATGGTACATTTAAATTACTAATTATTTTAAACTAAATTTATTATTAAAGTTTAAACTGTGAAATCAAACTGGAGCCAGACCGTTAGTAACAATTCACTTTCAACTTTCAATGGTTGAGTTTGGTTTTGGACGACAAAAAATCAGTATTAACGGTTGGACTCACAAGTTTAACTTAAAAAACCATCAAAACCGACACTGAACATCCCTACGTAACATATTAATTTATTTAAAATGAGAAAAATTACAACAATATCATATCCAAATTAAAGAGAATAAAATGCTCGTTTTTATGGTGCAATTTGTTTATAAAAATATTAACTTATTAATTATGTTATTGAAGTATTTAATTGGTAAGTGAAATATTATAAGAAATTGTAATATATATATATATATATATGTATAGGCTATAACTTTAAAAGCTTACCCGGCGGAGTTGGGTTTAACGGTTTGGATATGCTTCCTTGGAGGGAACTATCGCTGGGTTTGTCATGGAGAGGGGCATCAGCTGGAACTCAACACTGTTCGCTACAGTATACTGTGTAAGCAATTAAGCATCTCTACTCTAATTACATTTGTTACCGTAATCTGTACTTAACATATATAGCTAGGTTGGGATAACTATATATTATTGTGACATAATTAAGGGCCGCTGTTGGTCATAACCATCTTTGTCAGTTAAGCGTGCCAAAGAGTCACAATGATTGGGGAAAACCAAATTCTTGTACGTACGTATATATATATGTATTGTAAATCACAAATTAGTTAACTGACAGTATTCATGTACGTTGTGGCAGGGAATAGTATGTTCGGGACTTGCATACTACATTCAGGGGCTTCTTATGAGAGAGAGGGGTCCGGTGTTTGTGACCGCCTTCACACCTCTCAATATGATTATCGTCGCCATTCTAGGCGCGCTGGTTCTGGGCGAGAAACTATTTGTCGGAAGGTAATTAAAAGATTAAAAGGAACTCATATATATAGTTCATAGTCATCTTTATAAATACATATGCATTTAATCGTTGATTTGATTGTCTGGCATGCAGGGTTGTTGGAGCAATGGTGATTGTTGCAGGACTGTATTTGGTTGTTTGGGGCAAAAGCCAGGAACACAAACTAATTTCGTCACCTGAATTGCTCCATCAAATCACCCGAGTCCCCTCCTGGAGCGCATGATCAGGAGATTACCAAGGATATCGAATCATCCAACGAAATTCGTGTTGTTGGATCAACATGATAATTTAGATATTAATGCATTTTATCGGTAATTAATTGGTTTTAGCATTACTCAACTTTGAATATTGTACGTCTATGTTTACTGCTGCCTAATTAATTAATAGATCGCTTGAAAAACTTCTTCTATACTGGATTCAGCATCGTTTCCGTATCGATTTATGTTTCATAAGTGATTTTATTACATGCACGTATTTAAAATTGACAAAATTTGTTGTCAAATTTTGTTTTTATTTTCGATAATAACAATTTTGTACATGAATACTAATTCATCTTTTACTGGTGTATGTTGTAAACAATATCCAAATTAGCTGTTAAAAAAGCCTTGTGTATACCGAAACTAAAACACACTAATTTTCGAAAACGACTTTGACACATATTTTAATGCGAAAAATACGGTCCTAAAAATTTCTTCTAACAAATACCACAACTTGCACATACAGACCTTAAACAATAATTGACAAAACCCAGGCCCGGCTTCGAGAATTGAAAAAAAAATTGGGCCGAAGGCGAAAAATATTTTGGGCCTTAAGTAAAAAAGAGGATTTTGTTGGGTTTAAACAATTTAATTTTTAATTTGGCTTCCTTAGTTATGATTTATGATTTGGGTTGTATAAAAAACTATTGTATAAAAAATAGGCTTAAAAATGCCTCAAATGAGACTTAAAACCACAACCTTTGGGTTGGAAGTCATACCCCTTTGCCACTATACCAAGTTAGTTGTTATCTAATTAAATTTAAACATTAAATATACACATCGTTTTTCATAAAAATACACAATTTTTTTTAAAAAAAAATTTCGGGCCTAACGGGTAGTCGGGCCTATGGCCGTCGACCACCCTGCCATAGGCCATGGCCGGCCTTGACAAAACCTCTCTAAGACAATGCATAGTAGAGCGCTTCCCCAACCCAAAACGCCCCCAAAGCGGCAAGAACAACCCCCCCCCCCCCCGGCGGGGGGGGGGGGGGTGAGGGCTTCCCGCAAAGTGTCGGAAGGGGAAAGATTGGTGATGATTGAGTGGTGGTTGATTTATTTGTTTTTTAAATAATAAAATAATAATAATAATGGGATAATGATTGGGAGGGGGCGTTATATATCCACTACACAACTTTTGTGTATAATGCCCCGATGATGATGCGACACCATATGACGCACAACACTCTCATATGGGCATTATTTACGACACACGGTCTAAGAGGTTTTTTTTTTCATAAATGCATAGAAAAGCAACATAAAAAATATTCCACAAGTATGTTGATTAGAGTTGACTTGTGTATTTTAATGTCCGTCCCGAGCACTTGATCTTCGTCATACGATTCCAACATTGGAACGTCACCTAAGGTATTATAACATCATGATAGGTATTAGTATTACTAAATCAACGTATAACATCTCTAACAAAAATTTCAAGAAATGTCAAAAACATACTTTGCCCGACAAGGTTGAGTCATAGATTTTAGACTTCAAGAATAATCTAAATTTGACAAGTTTACGACTACCACAACACCAGAGGTACCATTATGATCAAGTCATTCCCTTTTAAATGCCAACTCGTTAATCAAGCATATCACCTTTTTCAGAAAAAGAAAAAAGAATATCATATGAATATTTGCATGCTACATAATTTGTGGACCCAATACCAATCCATATAGATCCAGTGAAAAAGTTGACAATTGATAAACTGGTATAACATTTGTATGTTAAATCAACTATATTATGGCCTTGATTAATCTCCTTAAACATACTTGTTGGACAACAACTCTAGCAACTCATGTAACTCGTTAAATTTGTGGACCCAATACCAATCCATGTAGTGTTTGAAAACAAAAGAACTCAAGTTTGAGAGCTAGCTTTCTCACTTTCCCTTTTCTTTCACTAAAATTTCCATTTTTTTACTTCTTGGTGGCCCATATATGATATATTTATTGTTGTTAATCTCTTTGTTTATATTAAGATTCTTTTATATATCTTGTATATAGTTTTCTTTAAACAAAACCATAAAACCCAACTAAAAATGGCAACATAAAAGCCTACTTAGCCAAATAGACTACTTATGGGTCATCTTTTGGTTTAATTTTAAACATAATTTTATATTTAAGGTTCATTTTTTTTAACCTTTGTACAGGGTCCTCGTGGTCCCTCGTTTTCTCAGAGACGGTCATGCAAATAAAGTGTTATCAATTAACGTCTCATAACTAATTTGCATATTGTCACACCCTCAGCCATAGCGGCGGAACATGTCGGGCGTGAAGTTGATTGCTCTTTTTCAACTCTTTAATACATATATTTTGCAACTCGTTTTCATTATACATTGTCACACATGACATTATATAGTACCAATAATTAATCAACTCTTTTTCGATAAATGGGTCATTTTGAGAATTTCCCCTTAAAATTACCCATGCATGATGGTGTCTAAAGACATAATTGCCCCTAGAATGTCTTAATCTTATGCATTATGACTTGTACCTAAAGCAAAAATCTTACACCTCTTAAATTGGCAATACACCATATCGATCATGATATTGATATGAGAAGTTTAACTCTTTCTGCACCGATGAGGAAATGATTACAAGTCAACTTAGAATGGTTGTGAAAGACTTTATAAATGATTGCATTGAAGGTAGATTTTACACAACTGAAGTAGTGGGTTACCAGTCAACATAAAAAGTTTGTGAAAGACTTTACTAATTCAAAGTCAATAAATTTAAAGACAAACTAAAAAGCTACTAAACATCAAGAAAGCCTACATATTCAAAGCCAATAAATTTACTAATTCAAAGCCAATAAATTTATCATAAAGATTTGTGTATGTTTTATAAGGTATTCAAAGTATGTTCATAATTACTTGTTATGACATTTAGATTTGCATTAAACAATGCATTCACCAATAATCTTCACATGAGCAACAACCATCTCTAAAATGATGAAACCGGCTCGAATCCCTTACTACAACATCCCTCCCAACAATCTTGGAAATAATCTTGATTGCAGCGTGACAGTCGACGCATGTTCTCAAGTTCTTCATCACAACAATTGGTGATCCTTCTGGTGCATTAACTAGCGCAAACGCGATTGCTAGCCTCTCACTATGATATTTAACAGATTCCACCTTAACTTCCTCATTCACATTTTGAAGAATCACACTTGTGTCGGGTCTATACCCTTCTTCTTCCATCTTCCTCCATAAAGCATCAATCTTTTTCCTAATAACCTCAATTTGAGGATGTGTTCTATCATTTGCAGTAAAAACATGAACATTATGGTTAACTTCAACCCAACTGTAAGCAGTTACCTTCTTAACCCCCCTATCTTTCATCGCCTTTTTAACTTTACTAACATCTTCCCATTGTCCCGCTTCTGCATATATATTAGACATATTCACATACGGTGCAGCATCCCTCAAAACCTCCATTTTAAATAACGCATCCGCGACCCGTTTAGCAAGATCTTGATTCTTGTGAACCCTGCAAGATCTCATAACAGAAGACAACATGATTTCATCCGGCTCAAACTGCATTTCATTCATTAACTTCTCTGCTTCATCAAACTGTCCACATCTGCATAATAGATCAACCATGGATGCATAGTGTTCTCTTTTCACATCAACTTTATATCTTTTCATAGATTTAAAATGAGCAAGGCCTTCATTAACAAGCCCACGATGGCTACAAGCGGTTAAAACACCCAAAAAGCTAACCGAGTCTGGTTTAAGTCCCGACTCAATCAGCCCATCATACGTCCTTAACGTGGCTTCACCGTTACCCTCTTGTGCATAAGCAGAAATCATTGCATTCCATGAAACAATATTTCTAACCGGCATTTCATTAAACACTTGTATCGCATCTTTTATGTACCCACATTTCGCATACATGTCTAATAAAGAGCTACCACAAAACACATTCGACATACAACCTAATGTGATCATAACAGAATGTAACTGTTTACCTAACGAGAGAGATGTCAAGTTAGCAGAAGCTCTTAAAGTGCTTGCAAAAGTTGCTTGATCACCATAAACGTAAGCCTCACGCATTTTCTTGAAAAGATGAAGAGCTTCATCATAACAACCTTTTTGAACATATGCAGAGATTATAGCAGTCCATGGAACCGAGCTGCCAATGGGTAGGCTTGCAAAGATCACATTCGCATCCTCAAATCTATCACATTTTGCATACATGTCTACTAACGCATTGCCGACTAAAACATCCAAATTGGCCTCTGTAACCACGGTCTGCGCATGAATTTGTTTACCTAAATTCAGATTCATTTCAGTTGCTGCAAGACTCAACATTGTTGCAAACGGGAACTGTTTTCGGTTAAAGTCAGTCCACTGTAACTCACTAAACACGTTTAAGGACTCGTTTAACCGTCCAGCCCAGACGAATCCAGTGATGATAACATTATACGACACGCAATCTCGAACCAACATCTCATCAAAGAGTCGTTTTGCATCGTGTAGGGAATCATGCTTTGCGTAGAAGTCAAGAAAGGCGTTCGATACAAACACATTCCACACAAAGTTTGATTTAATAACAAGCGCGTGAAACTGTTGACCAAGCGGAACATCATTTAGGCCCATACAGGCACACACGACTGCTGCAAAAGTGAATTCAGACGGCCTTACATTCCATCTTTGCATTTGTATAAACAAGTCTATCGCTCGAGAGTTAAGTCCGTTATTCGAGTATCCTGTTATCATTGCATTGAACGTAACGGGATCTTTTATCGTCGTCTCCATGAAAAGTCGATTAGCCAAGTCAAGGGTGCTGGTTTTACAATACGCGTCGACTAAACTGTTGCAAACTATAAGCGTCGAATTAAACCCGAGTTTAACGATATGGGAATGCACTTGAGTTAATGTTTTAGTTTTCACCAGTGTTTCATGACAACAAGACAATAGTGTTGCAAATGTGACATAATCTGGAACAGTTCCCCACCTGCACATTTCAGCATATAATTTAAAGGCTGCAACAGGCTGATTATGCTGCGAATACTCCGATTAATATCGTCCAAGAAACGACGGTTCTGACCGGCATTTGATCGAACAGGTGTCGGGCATGATCGAGATTGCCGGTTTTACAATAGCCGGAGATTAAGGTGTTGAGAGAGTAAGTGTTGGTGTGAGGCATTTGGTCGAACAGTTGGTGTGCCTGGGCTAGTTGGCCTGAGTGGACAAGGTGATTGAGGTGGAAGTTGGAGTGTGAGGTGTGTGGGTTGAAGCCTGTTTTGACTGCTGTAGCATCAACTGAATATGTGACCATGGTTTTGGTGTGTAATAATAATGATAATGATCGGCTGCTTCTTTTCATATTGTAAGCAAATTATATTTACTCATTGCGGGTAATGGTTCGTTCCATTAGGGATGCTTCGGTAGGCAATGTTTCCGAATGCTCAAAGATCAACAAATGGGAGCGGAAAACACGTTTGTCTGGACCTTGCTAAGCAAGTGGCATTGAAGGCAGAATTAGGGAAAGTACGAGAAAACTTGCTTGAAGAATCAGCACGTTTTTGTCCCTTTCGCTTTTGATACATTTGGCCCCGGCGGCTTCGGAACTTTTAAGCCGTGTTCAACGGGCTTTGTTTTAGTAAGATTGGTTTACTATCCAAAAGGGGGTTACGGGCTTGCGGCGCAGCTTGTTGTTCGTTTACCTGTCACTATGTTGTAATCAGTTTATTTTTTTTTAATTGAAAGTTTCCGCGGTTAATGGATTTTGTTAGGTTTTTTGCTCGATGGTCACTACAAGTCCAGTTTTCACCGCTCGTTCGGCAAATATCATGAGTTCGGCAAATCACAACATTTTTTCAACTAATGTCATGAATAGAAATTACAATTTTGCTAACTACTTAAATTCTAGTTTAATACAAAAACTAAACTATTGTGTGAAAAAAATTAACAAAGCTATATCATTAAAATATTTTTACCAATGTTTCAGCTATTATTAATAAATTTTCATACACATTAAAATATTTTTACCAATGTTTCAGTTTTTATTAATAATTTGCATACAAATGCTTATGTTATATACACTAAAAACACATATAAGCTAATATGCTTATATGATATATTAACCTTTCACAGTTTATGTATGTAATGTAACCTACCGAATACAAGTTCTCTAATCAAACTAAATCTATTCATAACCTTTATCTAGATTTCAGCTGAGCAAATAAACATTGCATATCAACAACTTTCGTATATTTTTGCAGGTTTCAAAAAGTGAATCATTCATTTTATTTTCATCTGATCTACTGTTTATCAATATATAATCACCTCTCATTTGTACTTGGGTGGTGTTTTTTTAACCTGAACCTGTTTTGAATCGAACCCAAACATGCTTTTGACCTTCATACACTCAGTAACTAAGAAAGGTGTACTTGACAAGAAGTCGAACCACATTTAAGTTTGTACAAATTAAACAACGACCAATCCATTACTTGTTTCTACTCTCTTTTTCAAATGTGAAATTTACCACCATCAACCTCCTACCAGGTAATGTTATATCAATGTACAGACACTGTCATTTTCATCATCTCAACAGATTGTAGGCTGGTAAATCTTTCACACTTGTCGCATCTTCGATTGCAAGCTCCCTCTCTAGTTGTGTCCTTGTGGATTTTATAACCTCCTACAAAAAGCATAGAAATAATCAGATACATGAAATATAATAGTTTTAACCGAAACAAAAATGAGTCAAACGTAACTAAAACTGTATTATTTTATGCATACCATCTCCTAACTCATTTTTGTTAAAAAAAACAAAAAAGGACCGTTATTGTAATAATAATGCGTCACTAATCATATATTTTTTTTGGGGAAAATGGACAAAAATGAACATTAAGAAATTTCGCAATTGCTTACATTAAATTCCATATATGAAGCACGCCTCGCAAGCCAATGAGCATCCATGAGCTTAAAAGCCACACAATAAAGCTCATCAAAAGCCGATTCATCATTACTAAGAAATTGCAAGAAACGCACCCCCGATAAAGATGTTGGTAATCCTGAAGACAAATTAGTATAATACATTAACAAACGTGTGATTATATCAAATCATAATTCTACTAGTTCACCGAATATATTAATACATTATACAATCTTAAAAAAAAAATACAGTAAATAGTATGTTGAAGTACTTAGAAACTTATACCTGATTGAATATCCAACATTTGCACCAACATGAACGAAATATTGATACCGGCTACAGCAAAAGGATACTCCCATTCAGCTCTGTTTCCTTCTTTTTTGTTTAAAAGGTTTTGAAAAGCTTCCTGTTTTCAACAAAATCACAATTATATTACAAATTCCACCCTTCTACTTACACACAAATTATAATAATCTGCACATAAGTTATCGAAAATAGTATTCAAGTAACGAACCGGATACGTGTGGGCAAAGAAGATAAGATTCTCTAGAGATATGAATCCTCCACCCCTGCAAATAATACTCAATGTTTATTAACATAACTAACTTCGAAATAAAATTTAACATATAATTATATACATTACCTGAAGTCGGTCGAAGGATCGTTTCCTTGCCACCCCATATCTTTCCAAGCCTCTGATTTAAGTCCTGGGAGTTCTCGATTTGGATAAGCTGACCGCCATAACTGTCTAAGTGCATCCTGCCACCCGAATTGAATAAATTAGTTCTAAAAGATATAAGAAAATGAAAATTAAAGGCGAACAGTTTGGGTCTACTTATATTTGTATTTATAAAATTAAAGGCGAAAGTGAAATTGCACTAATTTTGACGTTATTTTACTAATCTCGTGAAAATAACATTAAAATCAGGCATCATGTGGTGGCGTTGATAGCCGAAAGACAAGGGTACATCATACATGCACCAATCGGAGGTGTCCCGATAGTTGAGTGTTATGTGCCTTATGTCCAAGGCTTGATGCAAAACTACTATCGAGCCGGGGGTCTCACCGGAAGCATCCTCTCTATTCTTAAAGGGTAGAGGTAAGGCTGTCTACATCTTACCCTCCTCAAACCCTACCATAGCTTTGCTATTGGTGGGATATACTGAGTACGATGATGATGATGATGATGATGATGAAAGGCGAAAACTTCGTATCAGATCGTTTGTTTGGTTAAAGTTAGACGAACATACACGAACATGCTCTGTTCGGTTCGTTTACAAGCCTACAAAAAGTACCAATTTCTTACATTTTAAAGTAAAAAAAAATAAGAAATATCTTTACTTATAAATACACCAATTCAGGTTTTGATTTGTATTTAATTTATAAAAAATACATCTTTATGGCGTTACTTTTTTGGAATACGAAAAATACCAACTTCTTACATATCAAAGTAAAAAAGAAACATCTTCACTTATAAATAGGCCAGTTCGGGTCATGATGTGTATTTAGTTATAAAAATTGCATATTTTTGGCCTGTATTTTTTGGAATATAAAAATTAACATTTTCTTACATATTAAAGAGAAAAGAAACTTACTTGATGCTCCAAGCAAGAACCGTCAAAAGGGACCTTCAATCTTTTCTGCAGACTTCTGAGTCTTGATTCCTGCGCAGAAAAGAAAGTAAAATATTAAAAATGAATAAGCGCTTAATAAATGATAGATGTAGCTCTATGATTCAAATTGAAATATGCTCAAATGAATTCAGAGCTAGCTTTGTTTGATGACAACTGACATCTTATGTTTCATGATTAGTTGTTCGTAAATGTTTGCATCACATATTTGAGTATACCTGTAACGGGGTGAGTGATGGTGGAAGAAACTTGTTTGTGGGTCCACTTCCTATGGTTGAAGGTAAAGTCAACACCCGTGCAAGAAATGATCCGGATCCAAGCACAACTCTTGCTACAAAAAACACATTGCTCAGAAATTATCACTAGATATTGCACCAGAAACACATGGTTTTATTCAAAAAAATAGGATACTAAAAATGCAAAACGCCTGTCCATTTGTTTTGTTAGAAAATTGAAGTAAGTAATGAATACCTAACCATTGAGCCCATTCGGAAATGATGTTAGAGAATAGAAACGTCCAGTGGAGGCGTTGTTTCCTTTTCTTATCATACAAAATATCTTCAAGCTTTTGTACCTGAGATGCAAAGATACTGATTATATATACTTGTTTATTTCATTCTTCTCATAAGAATATGAGGTTTAAATGATCTACTTCTAATGAGAATGAAAATTAAAAAAAAGTAAAATAATAATAACAATAATAATAATAATAATAATAATAATAACCTGCAAGTGGTTAGGTTTGTAGTCATCACTTGTGCCTAGTAAAGGTTCTTTTAGGTCATCTAAATCTGCAGCAGCTACAAAATGGTCGTTCTTTTTACCATCAACATCCCCATGATGTAGTCTTCTCCTCATTGTTTTTGATGTCATTAGTACTTCAATTTTGAATTTGCTTTTTTTTTCTGAAGCCTGTACAGATGAATGAAAAGTAAAATAAGGACCTAAAAATTCATGTAATAAAGATGAGATGAAGTGTCAACAAAGGAACATTGACACTTGATATTATTTTTCGAGACAGAATGTGGTTGATAAAGAATAATAATGAATATGATATGGTTTGTAAAGAAGATTAATTAAGATAGTAATTTTGATCCCCTTAGAAATAAAATTAAAATTAGAAGCAACGTGGTGATGATGTTAGTGCAAGCGAAAGAAAGAATTAGTTTGTAAGATGAGAAAGTTGAATTATTTAAAAGAGGTATTATTATTATTATCCCCCCAACCAAATCAACTAAAACTAAAAGCATTATAATTGATAAGGAAGCAGCAGCAGAAATCTAGTAATAATTAGAAGCCACCCAGTTGAGAAAATGAGAAAGATGGAAGGTAGATTAAAAAAACAACTGATATTGGGGGAAAAGAGTTTGAAGTTAAGGATGAAGTAGAATTGAGTTGGCAATGAATGATTGATTGATTGATATTCATATGATATAGAAGAAAAAGCAATTACGAGGAAAGAAAGATCTTACTTACCTTATAGCACAGATCAGATCCACCAAACCCTATTCCTATTCCTATTCCTATTCCAAGAAGAGAAAGAAACCCAACCCCTTTCTTCTTCTTTCTCTCTCACCTCAACCAAAGCTATTTATTTTATATATATTATACTGACAAATAAATAATAGCAAGGTATCTTTGGAACAACATACACACACTCCCTAATTATACACCATCTTTATCCATCTATAAAGATCCATTTCCACGATAAGGTTACTTGGAACTCTTACCATTGAGAGAATTCAGATTAAACAATGCCTTTTGGTTTTGGCCGAAAGCTTCATGGCAAAAGCAAAGCTACTAATTCTCTCATTTACATGATTAAACGTTTATATTAATGGTTCTTAATTAAGCGCCCCATCAGTGCCCACACGCTAAGTAACATTTATATCCATGGATACATATGTCATACTAGCGTTTACATTCACGATTTTTTTTTGGCAAACCAAATAAAACTAAAACGGAACCACTAATATAAGAGACAATTATATGAGTTGGGCAACTCAAATACTTGTTTGTCATCATACATAAAAAAATATAGTGTTGAATATCTTAAAAATACCAATACCAATACCAATACCAATATCAATACCAAAAAACAAAGTTACAGGACATTGTCTCTTCTTTTACACAAAACAGACCAACAGGATTGTTAAGCAGCACCTTGATACCCACGCCCACCGCATTCTGAACACATAATATTACCGCTTCCTCCACAACCTGAAACCAAAAAGCCTGTAAATACAACATGTTTTTTCACCAAAAAAAATGGTCATGCATGTGGCCAGTCACACCTTTGATGTCCAACTTCCCTTTGTATAATGTTGATACTGAAGCTGTTTACGACCAAGCAGTGAATCAGTATGCCGCCTTCCCGCATCCGGTGGTGGAGAAGGTGAACCAAGTTGCTGCTGCTGATGATGGGCTAGCTATCCTTAAAGCTTTCCTTGAACTGCCACGCTCTACTGATGGTGCTGGTCCAAGTGGAAGTGGCCCTGAAGCTTGATCCTGAAGATCCCTTCCCACTGCTAGGATAGATTTAGCTTGTATAGATTTATTTTCTTGTAGGCGGCTAGTTACCCGGCCATTCTTGTAATGAATCATTGTGAAATATAAATCTTTGTGCGGGTAAGACCGCTACTTTCTCTGGATTCCTTGCTTTGTAAACGTTATGACTTGCATACTTTAGTTTAAATTAGCAATTTTCCAAGTGTAGAATAAGTTAACCTTTGAACGTGGTAGATAATAGGTTGAAGTTTTGCTTCCTCTTTCGTGATTGTGCGGGTAGGACCGTCACTTGCACTTAGTAGGGTGGCTAAACTTTACCTACGTCTAACCTGCGTGGAGGTTTTCCTCATCTTTTTGGAATTTCTAAGTATTTAGGATAAGTTAACCTTTGAACGTGGTAGATAATAGGTTGAAGTTTTGCTTCCTCTTTCGTGATTGTGCGGGTAGGACCGTCACTTGCACTTAGTAGGATGGCTAAACTTTACCTATATCTGACCTGCGTGTAGGTTTTCCTCATCCTTTTGTTAGAAATTCTCTTGAATAAGTTAACCGTTCGACGCGCGGTTGTCAATAGGTTTGGTTTCCTCTCATGATTTGTGCGGTTAGGACCGGCACTTTCATTTAGTTGACCAAAGTTTACCTATTACTGACCTGCGTGAAGGTTTGCCGTTTTTTGGGTTTATGCGGGTTTTGCCGCCTTCCCCACACAACGACTTTCCACGTAATTATGCGGTGAAAACCGGCATATCCGTGTTGAATAAATTAACCGTTCGACGCGCGGTTGTTAATAGGTTAGTGTTCAGTTTCTTCTATCATGATTCATGCGGATAGACCGGCACTTTCATTTAGTGGGATGACTGAACTTTTCCCCTTCAACTGACCTGCGTGAAGGTTTGCCGTTTTTTGGGTTTATGCGGGTTTTGCCGCCTTCCCCACGCAACGACTTTCACACTTATGTATGCGGTAAAAACCGGCATCAGTGTTGATAGTTCATAAAGTATAAATGTAAAATCATCAGCGACGATGTTCTAAGGAGAATCATTTCCATTAGAAGTGGCTCTGGGCCTTTTCTTTACAAATTTGGAATTGATCTACATGCAAACTGTGTAATTGAGCTCCCTTCCATGTTGTTGGGATGGGAGTGCCATCGAGCCGATATGCACCTGGTTCGGGATCTCGTTGTTTGCGCAGTATGTAGTCTCCAACATTGAAGCTGCAATTTTATTCGTGTTTTCCCCAACTGGGGTTCTACACGAATCAGCCTGCTCAGCGTTCATTGCGCCACGAGGTGCGCGAGTGTCCCATCTCTGACAAATGCTTCGACCATGTCCTTTACGTCTGTGCATTCTTCAGTGTTGTGGCCTTTTGTCCTGTGAAAGTCACAGTATTTGCTCCGATCAGCATTGGGACGATGTCGGATTATTGGAGCCTTTGGCCATGGGAGCTCCTCATTGGCGAATATCTCGGTGACGCTTTTGGTGAGTGGCGTCCATCTGGAGTTCTGGTTCGACCGTACGTTATCCCTTCCGCCTAACCGATGTTGCAAGCCGGATGGTGTCAAAGTTTACCCTTGACTGCCAAATGCCTAGCTTCCGCTTTTTGTTTAATCGGGCGGTAAGGACGTTGTCTTCTCTTGTTTTCTGGGTGTAGAGGTTTGTGCTCTGTGGGAGATCTCTACCCAGTTGCTTCTCCGTTTCCGCAAAGCGTTTTGCTGCTGTCATGATGGCATCCCATGTGGATGGCATGCCATCTTTACCCGTTAAGGTGCGGATGAGCTCTGGGTCGTTCGCGCCCTGGATGAAGGCAGCGCGATCAAGATCTTCGCTGATATTACCCAGACTTAGCTTCTTTGAGTTGAAGCGAGTGATGAAGTCTAGCAAAGATTCATCTTCCTCTCTAATGCATTTGAGGATTGTCCATTGTTCCTCGGTATACTTTCTTTGTTGGCTGAAGTGTTGGCTAAACTTCTGTTGGAAGTCTGCCCAGTCGTAGATGTGGTTGACCGGTAGACGATCGAACCACGCTCTAGCTGGCTCAACAAGCGTCATTTGGAACATGTAACACCACGTAGGTTCCGTCCAATTGCTGACGGTTGCCCCCGCTATGAATCTGTTCAAATGATCGTCTGGGTCAGATATACCATCATAAGTGCCGATGTTGGACATCAGTTTGGCACTTTTTGGGGCGATTGCTTCCGCAATGTCCCTTGCAAATTTGGACGTTCCCGCATTTGCCACAGTTGGTCTGAATGTTTTGGAGAAGTCACGTGGGCTTCCACCTGTGTTTTTTGGTTTGAAGGCTTCTCCAAAACGCATTCTCGGTTGGGAGTCCGTTTCCTTACGCTTCCCTTTTGCCCTATGGCGAGGGTTCGCGTCGGTGTCGGATTCCTCCGAGTCATCGTCCAAGTATTCTTCGAATTCGTCAGCCTGTTGGACGGAACGCAAGCGTTCGTCCAACTCGGCTTGGAATTCCTTCTGACGTGCCTCCGCCCATGCCTTAACTTCATCGAGTGTTTGGCGGGGGAGTCTTGTTCGTTTCTCTAACTGGGTATCGGTGATTCCCAGTGAGCGATTATTTACTGCACTTGCCCCAGCTTGGGTAACTGGGGTAGTGTTCGTAAAATTTACTTCAGTTGCCCCGGCTTGGGTAACCGGGGTAGTGTTTGTAAAGACTGTGTAGCCGGTATTCCCCCCAGTAGCTGGGGTTGTGGTTACCGGAGTTTCTTTAACCATCTTTCCAGAAGTTTGAAAAAACTGAAAAGAAATGAAGTTCTAGCTTTTATGCACGGATGGCGCCAATGAAGAAACACTAATCGGACCCCGGGCAGATTACGTGTAACCTGGGGGTTAGATAGATGTTTCCCACGAGGGGTTAGACCCGGCAAAGATGGTTCTTCTGATAACCTGCAAAACAGACCGTGAGCTCGTCACTGAGAAGGGGGGGGGGGTTCCTCCTTGTGACCACCCTCCGGCGTGAGAATCAGACTAGATTGCTCTTTAAATATAAATGTATATTAAGAGATTGCTAGAGCAGATATCAGGTATATAATATGATGATAATATGATGGTAATGTGATAAGATGAGATGATCATACCATTTGGGGTATTTATAGCCGAAGGTAGGTTTCCAAGGAGGTGTGGCCGGCTGAATAGTATTCCTGTTCCACCAACTGTGGCCTACGCACGTGCCCTGCTGGTAGTTGGTGGGTAGGCAGCGGCTGACAGTGACCAGGCCTGCTATGTACTATTCCTTTTCCACCAACTGCCGGCTATGCACGTGGTATGACAGGAGTTGGTGAGTAGGCAGCGGCTAATAGTGACATACAGTACAGGAGCATGCTGCTCGCCATACTGTTGTCAATAAGCTGTCGTATCTTTAGTCAGATCTTTTGCCCATACCTCGTCAGGTACAGTACAGAAGATCTTCCCGTATCGTACGGACTGGCTTTTGGGCGGGAGTATTTCCCCTCCCGCCTTTGTGCGGGATTGTTCCCGGCTTTGCTCATTCCTTCAGGTGACACTGAGTGATTGAGAGCTAAGTGCCTTGTGCGTGTAGCCTTGCTGCGCGGGTGGCCTTCCCTGATGGCTTGTATCCGCAGCTGCGGGAACAGGCAGAGTCCACCATTGGGAGGCATTTCCTGCGGGAACAGCTTGCGTACTGCGCGTAAGGACGTCACGTCTCTGAGCATGGTGGGTCCTGCGGATCCAGTTGGTTTCTGCGCAGACGTCCCTCTTCAAGGTGAGTCTCTTCAAACACACTCCAACAGCTCTCTCACCAACAAGTCATGTATGCGAGGAACTTTACACTAAATAGAAATAAAGTCCCAACCCATGGCAGCCACTATGCATCTAGTGAACACATCGTCTATCATATCGTTTCACGATCTAACTCGCACAAAGCACATTCGCGATTTGAAACCGGAATGGTTCTGGCTTCTAAAGCCTCTTGACTTACAAGAATTTATACATCTTTTAGCAGTAAAATATCTCCAAATAAGCGTAATATCGATAAATATATTAGAAAAAATAACCACTAATGTTTATAATTTCTATCTATAGGTAAGTATAGCTCTAAAGATTAAAATCAGCTGATATATGAAGAAAAACAGAGATAAACGGTGAAAACAGACTCAACATACCCCATGGTAAATCAAAACATGACCATGCTTAGAACATACGACTATAAATTAAGGTTTGATGATTCTTAGTCATTAATATAAGCTTAATGACTAAGCTAAGGCTTTACTTATGGCTTCTAGCTTCTGATAACACTTGGTCAAAACCTTCTTATGGTTCTTAATTGGTTAAACTTGCAAGTACAAGATTCTGTTTGGCTTTCTTAGCGACGAAACAAGGTAGAACTTCAAGAACACATGATTTGGGATTATGTGTGTGTTTTGGATGATTAAAAACTGATTTAAATGCTTATATATGAAGGTCCATGACATCTTTATTTACAATGCACGAAGTCTGGATAGAAATAATCGGAGATATCAAATCGCTCGTTTTCTTTGGTTTAGAAATAGATCCAAATATGGATCGATAGATTGGTTAAATCGGTGTAAATTTACTTTCATGTATTTGTCTCTCTTTGTTTGGTTGTGCACTGCTCTCCAGCTTGTGGAGGCAGGGTGTGGTTCGGTTGTTTTTGTTGGGTTATAAAAGGTCATTGTTTGTTAAAAAAAGATATGATGTTGGTATATGCAAATAAAAGCTGCTTTTTAGACTAACATAGGGAAACTCAAAGTAAACCTATGCTTCATCTTTCTTCTACATCTCCTTCTTAGAACTAGTTACAGAAAGTTTAAGTTGCACGCACCCATTCTTCTCTCTGATGAGCTAGTGTTAATGATTTTCCATTTTCTTAATTACTTCAGAAGTTTAATTAAGGGTGCAATTACAAAGTTTTATGAAAGGGCTCTCAGGCTTTAGGTCCGCCCATATAATATAATGTTGCATTGTTGTGTATAAAATAAAATATAATCATTGTTGTGGACCAACTCACATGGACGGTGGACCCACTACCTTATGTATCAAATGCTGTACCAAAAGCAAAACATGCTGTACATCAAGTTGGTTACTGTTATTATTAGATTAGAATAGAATATATATATATATAGTTCACTTTTATTATATAATAACAACGTACAATACACACGTTCTTTGTGAAATTAATGCAACACCCTATGTCAAAGCGAACAAACCATCGAGTTTTCACACAAAAGAGAAACATTTAAACCTATTTAATATTGCAATAACCAAGATATTTAAGCTTGTAACAAACGGGCTTCATTTGTCTTAAATTGGAATTTAAATGCACAATATTTCTTTTCATGACATTAATTGAGAAGGCTATGGGAGCGACAAGTGAAAACCACACCTACGCATGGTGACAATCAGGCAAAACAAATAAGAATCACTGTTAATTGTGCATAGAAGCGGGTACATTTACTGCCTGAGCCACCTAGCTTGTTGATGGGAAAATTCACCGATTGAACCATTACCCAAGCAACTGACGCGGCATTGGCAGCTGCAACACACCCGTATGGGTGGCGCTGAACCATTGCCATAATTAATCGTAAGGTCATCCACTAACCGAACCACTTCTTAGTGGTTACTAGGCCGATTCGAGCCATGACCACGTCGATTAGTTAGAATATTAAATGTTTAGACAAGACACTTCGGTGTTTGGTTTTATAAATTAATTTACTAATACTCTTAGAAAACTAAAATTTAAAAATAAAAAGACTTTTAGAACATAGAACTTATTACGTACTTTTAACAGAAATAAATAAACATTTCAGACACGATTGTTAAATAGTGATACTTATGTTAGATATAACTAAACATTTCTAACACGATCGATCGTTTATATATATGACCGCCCGTTAGAAAAAACTGGTGTTCTTTAAATTAATTATTTTCCAAAAAAAAAGGGTCATTTCTTACAGTCAGAAAATAGTATTTTCACAAATATAAAGTGTCCTTTTTGTTAATGTTTAAAACCGGAGGGGTACCTGGTAGTTTCTTCAGAATTTAATATACATATATATTTATAGTATAGGGTTGTGAACTTATGATACGAGTACTAATTTTTGAGTTGTGTCACTTGTGAGTTTAAAAGAATTGAAATTAATGGCGAAAATCACTGAGATGTTTAGACAGAGCTTACCATTTATATTAGTTATCTTTCTGCAAGTCGGATATTCCGGCATGGATATCATTTCGAAGGTGGCGTTAAACGACGGAATGAACTCGTACGTGTTTGCCGTGTACCGGCACGCTCTGGCCACCATTGTGCTTTGCCATCCTTCTAGACCGGTCTCTCTCTCACTCTCTCATATATATATATATACCTGAATTTTTTTGTTGATTTAATTAGTTTTGGTAATTATATATGTAAGTTAATTTTGTTGTAACAGGGAAAGGATCCCGCCAATGACCCTTGGTATCTTTGTTACGCTGGTGTTCCTTGGCTTACTGGAGTAAGTATAAATTAACATTTTCCTTTCCTAAAAGCAAGAAATTAATTATTAAGTTATTTGATATGAATTATTTGTTTCACAGACCAGTTATAAGCCAGAATTTATATGTTCTCGGAATGAAAGCGACAACAGCAACCTTTGCCGTCTCAATGATGAATGTTCTCCCTCCTATGACCTTCGTCATTGCTTGGATTTTAAGGTTAAAAATAATAATTGATAAACAAAAAATATATATATAAATTAACTGTACGCATTATAAACAAAATTCTCCTGGTATAAACACGTACAATATTATAAACAAATATACACCTTATTTATTTGGTTTTTATGTCTTTTTATTATATTCATATATTCTAGCTTTCTTACTATTTGTAGTGGTTGACTCCTTGTTATTTGGTTTTTATGTCTTTATATTATATTCTAGCTTTCTTACTATTTGTTGTGGTTGACTCCTTGTTACGGTCATTAACCGGGGTGTTAACCCGGTTAACATGCAGGCCGGGTTTCGGGTTTTTAAAAACAAAAAACTAATTAACATGCAATCTGACCCTATTAAGGTTCAGATCTAGATTTTAAGGTTAAATAATAAATATTGATTGAAAATGTCACTTTGAATTGTTTGGGACTTATTCAAGTGTCACGTACACACATAATATAAAGATGTTCTTTTATTAATTAATTAAGTATCTTATCAAAAGATAATGAAATCGATCTGTTTTAAGTATCATTGCAAATGGCATAATCAAACATACAAAATTATGAAATCTGTTTTAAGTATCCCTGCTACACATTCAAGAATCTAACGGAATTTATTTATAAAAGTTTATAGTATAATTGTTTCTGCATTTTATATAATGAATGCCCATCTACATATATTAAGGTACTAGACGGGTGCTCGCGCGATGCAGCGGGTGTTTGAACCTGTTAATAACGTACAAATATAAGTGTTTATGGTTCGGTTAAAACCTTGAAATCGTTTAAATCGGTCATTTGTTTAACTTCTTTTTTCTTTTTTCTTTTTTACTTTCGGTCTGTTGGTCGGTTTCAAAATTTTCAAAACGTAGTGAACGGTTGGTTCGCGGTTTATATCGGCAACCGGCATATGAAACCAGAAAAGACTGTAAATAAACCTAATTGCAATATGATTCCTTTTGTAATCTTTGTTGTTATTATTTCACGTCTTAGATCTTCTATTAATATTTACCGTTTATCTTGCTAAAATTATCATTTTTTTTTATTTATGATCATCTCAAGTATCATATTATGTTGGTTTTTAGTTAAAATTGATGGTACATTTAAATTACTAATTATTTTAAACTAAATTTATTATTAAAGTTTAAACTGTGAAATCAAACTGGAGCCAGACCGTTAGTAACAATTCACTTTCAACTTTCAATGGTTGAGTTTGGTTTTGGACGACAAAAAATCAGTATTAACGGTTGGACTCACAAGTTTAACTTAAAAAACCATCAAAACCGACACTGAACATCCCTACGTAACATATTAATTTATTTAAAATGAGAAAAATTACAACAATATCATATCCAAATTAAAGAGAATAAAATGCTCGTTTTTATGGTGCAATTTGTTTATAAAAATATTAACTTATTAATTATGTTATTGAAGTATTTAATTGGTAAGTGAAATATTATAAGAAATTGTAATATATATATATATATATATGTATAGGCTATAACTTTAAAAGCTTACCCGGCGGAGTTGGGTTTAACGGTTTGGATATGCTTCCTTGGAGGGAACTATCGCTGGGTTTGTCATGGAGAGGGGCATCAGCTGGAACTCAACACTGTTCGCTACAGTATACTGTGTAAGCAATTAAGCATCTCTACTCTAATTACATTTGTTACCGTAATCTGTACTTAACATATATAGCTAGGTTGGGATAACTATATATTATTGTGACATAATTAAGGGCCGCTGTTGGTCATAACCATCTTTGTCAGTTAAGCGTGCCAAAGAGTCACAATGATTGGGGAAAACCAAATTCTTGTACGTACGTATATATATATGTATTGTAAATCACAAATTAGTTAACTGACAGTATTCATGTACGTTGTGGCAGGGAATAGTATGTTCGGGACTTGCATACTACATTCAGGGGCTTCTTATGAGAGAGAGGGGTCCGGTGTTTGTGACCGCCTTCACACCTCTCAATATGATTATCGTCGCCATTCTAGGCGCGCTGGTTCTGGGCGAGAAACTATTTGTCGGAAGGTAATTAAAAGATTAAAAGGAACTCATATATATAGTTCATAGTCATCTTTATAAATACATATGCATTTAATCGTTGATTTGATTGTCTGGCATGCAGGGTTGTTGGAGCAATGGTGATTGTTGCAGGACTGTATTTGGTTGTTTGGGGCAAAAGCCAGGAACACAAACTAATTTCGTCACCTGAATTGCTCCATCAAATCACCCGAGTCCCCTCCTGGAGCGCATGATCAGGAGATTACCAAGGATATCGAATCATCCAACGAAATTCGTGTTGTTGGATCAACATGATAATTTAGATATTAATGCATTTTATCGGTAATTAATTGGTTTTAGCATTACTCAACTTTGAATATTGTACGTCTATGTTTACTGCTGCCTAATTAATTAATAGATCGCTTGAAAAACTTCTTCTATACTGGATTCAGCATCGTTTCCGTATCGATTTATGTTTCATAAGTGATTTTATTACATGCACGTATTTAAAATTGACAAAATTTGTTGTCAAATTTTGTTTTTATTTTCGATAATAACAATTTTGTACATGAATACTAATTCATCTTTTACTGGTGTATGTTGTAAACAATATCCAAATTAGCTGTTAAAAAAGCCTTGTGTATACCGAAACTAAAACACACTAATTTTCGAAAACGACTTTGACACATATTTTAATGCGAAAAATACGGTCCTAAAAATTTCTTCTAACAAATACCACAACTTGCACATACAGACCTTAAACAATAATTGACAAAACCCAGGCCCGGCTTCGAGAATTGAAAAAAAAATTGGGCCGAAGGCGAAAAATATTTTGGGCCTTAAGTAAAAAAGAGGATTTTGTTGGGTTTAAACAATTTAATTTTTAATTTGGCTTCCTTAGTTATGATTTATGATTTGGGTTGTATAAAAAACTATTGTATAAAAAATAGGCTTAAAAATGCCTCAAATGAGACTTAAAACCACAACCTTTGGGTTGGAAGTCATACCCCTTTGCCACTATACCAAGTTAGTTGTTATCTAATTAAATTTAAACATTAAATATACACATCGTTTTTCATAAAAATACACAATTTTTTTTAAAAAAAAATTTCGGGCCTAACGGGTAGTCGGGCCTATGGCCGTCGACCACCCTGCCATAGGCCATGGCCGGCCTTGACAAAACCTCTCTAAGACAATGCATAGTAGAGCGCTTCCCCAACCCAAAACGCCCCCAAAGCGGCAAGAACAACCCCCCCCCCCGGCGGGGGGGGGGGGGGGGGGTGAGGGCTTCCCGCAAAGTGTCGGAAGGGGAAAGATTGGTGATGATTGAGTGGTGGTTGATTTATTTGTTTTTTAAATAATAAAATAATAATAATAATGGGATAATGATTGGGAGGGGGCGTTATATATCCACTACACAACTTTTGTGTATAATGCCCCGATGATGATGCGACACCATATGACGCACAACACTCTCATATGGGCATTATTTACGACACACGGTCTAAGAGGTTTTTTTTTTCATAAATGCATAGAAAAGCAACATAAAAAATATTCCACAAGTATGTTGATTAGAGTTGACTTGTGTATTTTAATGTCCGTCCCGAGCACTTGATCTTCGTCATACGATTCCAACATTGGAACGTCACCTAAGGTATTATAACATCATGATAGGTATTAGTATTACTAAATCAACGTATAACATCTCTAACAAAAATTTCAAGAAATGTCAAAAACATACTTTGCCCGACAAGGTTGAGTCATAGATTTTAGACTTCAAGAATAATCTAAATTTGACAAGTTTACGACTACCACAACACCAGAGGTACCATTATGATCAAGTCATTCCCTTTTAAATGCCAACTCGTTAATCAAGCATATCACCTTTTTCAGAAAAAGAAAAAAGAATATCATATGAATATTTGCATGCTACATAATTTGTGGACCCAATACCAATCCATATAGATCCAGTGAAAAAGTTGACAATTGATAAACTGGTATAACATTTGTATGTTAAATCAACTATATTATGGCCTTGATTAATCTCCTTAAACATACTTGTTGGACAACAACTCTAGCAACTCATGTAACTCGTTAAATTTGTGGACCCAATACCAATCCATGTAGTGTTTGAAAACAAAAGAACTCAAGTTTGAGAGCTAGCTTTCTCACTTTCCCTTTTCTTTCACTAAAATTTCCATTTTTTTACTTCTTGGTGGCCCATATATGATATATTTATTGTTGTTAATCTCTTTGTTTATATTAAGATTCTTTTATATATCTTGTATATAGTTTTCTTTAAACAAAACCATAAAACCCAACTAAAAATGGCAACATAAAAGCCTACTTAGCCAAATAGACTACTTATGGGTCATCTTTTGGTTTAATTTTAAACATAATTTTATATTTAAGGTTCATTTTTTTTAACCTTTGTACAGGGTCCTCGTGGTCCCTCGTTTTCTCAGAGACGGTCATGCAAATAAAGTGTTATCAATTAACGTCTCATAACTAATTTGCATATTGTCACACCCTCAGCCATAGCGGCGGAACATGTCGGGCGTGAAGTTGATTGCTCTTTTTCAACTCTTTAATACATATATTTTGCAACTCGTTTTCATTATACATTGTCACACATGACATTATATAGTACCAATAATTAATCAACTCTTTTTCGATAAATGGGTCATTTTGAGAATTTCCCCTTAAAATTACCCATGCATGATGGTGTCTAAAGACATAATTGCCCCTAGAATGTCTTAATCTTATGCATTATGACTTGTACCTAAAGCAAAAATCTTACACCTCTTAAATTGGCAATACACCATATCGATCATGATATTGATATGAGAAGTTTAACTCTTTCTGCACCGATGAGGAAATGATTACAAGTCAACTTAGAATGGTTGTGAAAGACTTTATAAATGATTGCATTGAAGGTAGATTTTACACAACTGAAGTAGTGGGTTACCAGTCAACATAAAAAGTTTGTGAAAGACTTTACTAATTCAAAGTCAATAAATTTAAAGACAAACTAAAAAGCTACTAAACATCAAGAAAGCCTACATATTCAAAGCCAATAAATTTACTAATTCAAAGCCAATAAATTTATCATAAAGATTTGTGTATGTTTTATAAGGTATTCAAAGTATGTTCATAATTACTTGTTATGACATTTAGATTTGCATTAAACAATGCATTCACCAATAATCTTCACATGAGCAACAACCATCTCTAAAATGATGAAACCGGCTCGAATCCCTTACTACAACATCCCTCCCAACAATCTTGGAAATAATCTTGATTGCAGCGTGACAGTCGACGCATGTTCTCAAGTTCTTCATCACAACAATTGGTGATCCTTCTGGTGCATTAACTAGCGCAAACGCGATTGCTAGCCTCTCACTATGATATTTAACAGATTCCACCTTAACTTCCTCATTCACATTTTGAAGAATCACACTTGTGTCGGGTCTGTACCCTTCTTCTTCCATCTTCCTCCATAAAGCATCAATCTTTTTCCTAATAACCTCAATTTGAGGATGTGTTCTATCATTTGCAGTAAAAACATGAACATTATGGTTAACTTCAACCCAACTGTAAGCAGTTACCTTCTTAACCCCCCTATCTTTCATCGCCTTTTTAACTTTACTAACATCTTCCCATTGTCCCGCTTCTGCATATATATTAGACATATTCACATACGGTGCAGCATCCCTCAAAACCTCCATTTTAAATAACGCATCCGCGACCCGTTTAGCAAGATCTTGATTCTTGTGAACCCTGCAAGATCTCATAACAGAAGACAACATGATTTCATCCGGCTCAAACTGCATTTCATTCATTAACTTCTCTGCTTCATCAAACTGTCCACATCTGCATAATAGATCAACCATGGATGCATAGTGTTCTCTTTTCACATCAACTTTATATCTTTTCATAGATTTAAAATGAGCAAGGCCTTCATTAACAAGCCCACGATGGCTACAAGCGGTTAAAACACCCAAAAAGCTAACCGAGTCTGGTTTAAGTCCCTACTCAATCAGCCCATCATACGTCCTTAACGTGGCTTCACCGTTACCCTCTTGTGCATAAGCAGAAATCATTGCATTCCATGAAACAATATTTCTAACCGGCATTTCATTAAACACTTGTATCGCATCTTTTATGTACCCACATTTCGCATACATGTCTAATAAAGAGCTACCACAAAACACATTCGACATACAACCTAATGTGATCATAACAGAATGTAACTGTTTACCTAACGAGAGAGATGTCAAGTTAGCAGAAGCTCTTAAAGTGCTTGCAAAAGTTGCTTGATCACCATAAACGTAAGCCTCACGCATTTTCTTGAAAAGATGAAGAGCTTCATCATAACAACCTTTTTGAACATATGCAGAGATTATAGCAGTCCATGGAACCGAGCTGCCAATGGGTAGGCTTGCAAAGATCACATTCGCATCCTCAAATCTATCACATTTTGCATACATGTCTACTAACGCATTGCCGACTAAAACATCCAAATTGGCCTCTGTAACCACGGTCTGCGCATGAATTTGTTTACCTAAATTCAGATTCATTTCAGTTGCTGCAAGACTCAACATTGTTGCAAACGGGAACTGTTTTCGGTTAAAGTCAGTCCACTGTAACTCACTAAACACGTTTAAGGACTCGTTTAACCGTCCAGCCCAGACGAATCCAGTGATGATAACATTATACGACACGCAATCTCGAACCAACATCTCATCAAAGAGTCGTTTTGCATCGTGTAGGGAATCATGCTTTGCGTAGAAGTCAAGAAAGGCGTTCGATACAAACACATTCCACACAAAGTTTGATTTAATAACAAGCGCGTGAAACTGTTGACCAAGCGGAACATCATTTAGGCCCATACAGGCACACACGACTGCTGCAAAAGTGAATTCAGACGGCCTTACATTCCATCTTTGCATTTGTATAAACAAGTCTATCGCTCGAGAGTTAAGTCCGTTATTCGAGTATCCTGTTATCATTGCATTGAACGTAACGGGATCTTTTATCGTCGTCTCCATGAAAAGTCGATTAGCCAAGTCAAGGGTGCTGGTTTTACAATACGCGTCGACTAAACTGTTGCAAACTATAAGCGTCGAATTAAACCCGAGTTTAACGATATGGGAATGCACTTGAGTTAATGTTTTAGTTTTCACCAGTGTTTCATGACAACAAGACAATAGTGTTGCAAATGTGACATAATCTGGAACAGTTCCCCACCTGCACATTTCAGCATATAATTTAAAGGCTGCAACAGGCTGATTATGCTGCGAATACCCGCCGATTAATATCGTCCAAGAAACGACGGTTCTGACCGGCATTTGATCGAACAGGTGTCGGGCATGATCGAGATTGCCGGTTTTACAATAGCCGGAGATTAAGGTGTTGAGAGAGTAAGTGTTGGTGTGAGGCATTTGGTCGAACAGTTGGTGTGCCTGGGCTAGTTGGCCTGAGTGGACAAGGTGATTGAGGTGGAAGTTGGAGTGTGAGGTGTGTGGGTTGAAGCCTGTTTTGACTGCTGTAGCATCAACTGAATATGTGACCATGGTTTTGGTGTGTAATAATAATGATAATGATCGGCTGCTTCTTTTCATATTGTAAGCAAATTATATTTACTCATTGCGGGTAATGGTTCGTTCCATTAGGGATGCTTCGGTAGGCAATGTTTCCGAATGCTCAAAGATCAACAAATGGGAGCGGAAAACACGTTTGTCTGGACCTTGCTAAGCAAGTGGCATTGAAGGCAGAATTAGGGAAAGTACGAGAAAACTTGCTTGAAGAATCAGCACGTTTTTGTCCCTTTCGCTTTTGATACATTTGGCCCCGGCGGCTTCGGAACTTTTAAGCCGTGTTCAACGGGCTTTGTTTTAGTAAGATTGGTTTACTATCCAAAAGGGGGTTACGGGCTTGCGGCGCAGCTTGTTGTTCGTTTACCTGTCACTATGTTGTAATCAGTTTATTTTTTTTTAATTGAAAGTTTCCGCGGTTAATGGATTTTGTTAGGTTTTTTGCTCGATGGTCACTACAAGTCCAGTTTTCACCGCTCGTTCGGCAAATATCATGAGTTCGGCAAATCACAACATTTTTTCAACTAATGTCATGAATAGAAATTACAATTTTGCTAACTACTTAAATTCTAGTTTAATACAAAAACTAAACTATTGTGTGAAAAAAATTAACAAAGCTATATCATTAAAATATTTTTACCAATGTTTCAGCTATTATTAATAAATTTTCATACACATTAAAATATTTTTACCAATGTTTCAGTTTTTATTAATAATTTGCATACAAATGCTTATGTTATATACACTAAAAACACATATAAGCTAATATGCTTATATGATATATTAACCTTTCACAGTTTATGTATGTAATGTAACCTACCGAATACAAGTTCTCTAATCAAACTAAATCTATTCATAACCTTTATCTAGATTTCAGCTGAGCAAATAAACATTGCATATCAACAACTTTCGTATATTTTTGCAGGTTTCAAAAAGTGAATCATTCATTTTATTTTCATCTGATCTACTGTTTATCAATATATAATCACCTCTCATTTGTACTTGGGTGGTGTTTTTTTAACCTGAACCTGTTTTGAATCGAACCCAAACATGCTTTTGACCTTCATACACTCAGTAACTAAGAAAGGTGTACTTGACAAGAAGTCGAACCACATTTAAGTTTGTACAAATTAAACAACGACCAATCCATTACTTGTTTCTACTCTCTTTTTCAAATGTGAAATTTACCACCATCAACCTCCTACCAGGTAATGTTATATCAATGTACAGACACTGTCATTTTCATCATCTCAACAGATTGTAGGCTGGTAAATCTTTCACACTTGTCGCATCTTCGATTGCAAGCTCCCTCTCTAGTTGTGTCCTTGTGGATTTTATAACCTCCTACAAAAAGCATAGAAATAATCAGATACATGAAATATAATAGTTTTAACCGAAACAAAAATGAGTCAAACGTAACTAAAACTGTATTATTTTATGCATACCATCTCCTAACTCATTTTTGTTAAAAAAAACAAAAAAGGACCGTTATTGTAATAATAATGCGTCACTAATCATATATTTTTTTTGGGGAAAATGGACAAAAATGAACATTAAGAAATTTCGCAATTGCTTACATTAAATTCCATATATGAAGCACGCCTCGCAAGCCAATGAGCATCCATGAGCTTAAAAGCCACACAATAAAGCTCATCAAAAGCCGATTCATCATTACTAAGAAATTGCAAGAAACGCACCCCCGATAAAGATGTTGGTAATCCTGAAGACAAATTAGTATAATACATTAACAAACGTGTGATTATATCAAATCATAATTCTACTAGTTCACCGAATATATTAATACATTATACAATCTTAAAAAAAAAATACAGTAAATAGTATGTTGAAGTACTTAGAAACTTATACCTGATTGAATATCCAACATTTGCACCAACATGAACGAAATATTGATACCGGCTACAGCAAAAGGATACTCCCATTCAGCTCTGTTTCCTTCTTTTTTGTTTAAAAGGTTTTGAAAAGCTTCCTGTTTTCAACAAAATCACAATTATATTACAAATTCCACCCTTCTACTTACACACAAATTATAATAATCTGCACATAAGTTATCGAAAATAGTATTCAAGTAACGAACCGGATACGTGTGGGCAAAGAAGATAAGATTCTCTAGAGATATGAATCCTCCACCCCTGCAAATAATACTCAATGTTTATTAACATAACTAACTTCGAAATAAAATTTAACATATAATTATATACATTACCTGAAGTCGGTCGAAGGATCGTTTCCTTGCCACCCCATATCTTTCCAAGCCTCTGATTTAAGTCCTGGGAGTTCTCGATTTGGATAAGCTGACCGCCATAACTGTCTAAGTGCATCCTGCCACCCGAATTGAATAAATTAGTTCTAAAAGATATAAGAAAATGAAAATTAAAGGCGAACAGTTTGGGTCTACTTATATTTGTATTTATAAAATTAAAGGCGAAAGTGAAATTGCACTAATTTTGACGTTATTTTACTAATCTCGTGAAAATAACATTAAAATCAGGCATCATGTGGTGGCGTTGATAGCCGAAAGACAAGGGTACATCATACATGCACCAATCGGAGGTGTCCCGATAGTTGAGTGTTATGTGCCTTATGTCCAAGGCTTGATGCAAAACTACTATCGAGCCGGGGGTCTCACCGGAAGCATCCTCTCTATTCTTAAAGGGTAGAGGTAAGGCTGTCTACATCTTACCCTCCTCAAACCCTACCATAGCTTTGCTATTGGTGGGATATACTGAGTACGATGATGATGATGATGATGATGATGATGAAAGGCGAAAACTTCGTATCAGATCGTTTGTTTGGTTAAAGTTAGACGAACATACACGAACATGCTCTGTTCGGTTCGTTTACAAGCCTACAAAAAGTACCAATTTCTTACATTTTAAAGTAAAAAAAAATAAGAAATATCTTTACTTATAAATACACCAATTCAGGTTTTGATTTGTATTTAATTTATAAAAAATACATCTTTATGGCGTTACTTTTTTGGAATACGAAAAATACCAACTTCTTACATATCAAAGTAAAAAAGAAACATCTTCACTTATAAATAGGCCAGTTCGGGTCATGATGTGTATTTAGTTATAAAAATTGCATATTTTTGGCCTGTATTTTTTGGAATATAAAAATTAACATTTTCTTACATATTAAAGAGAAAAGAAACTTACTTGATGCTCCAAGCAAGAACCGTCAAAAGGGACCTTCAATCTTTTCTGCAGACTTCTGAGTCTTGATTCCTGCGCAGAAAAGAAAGTAAAATATTAAAAATGAATAAGCGCTTAATAAATGATAGATGTAGCTCTATGATTCAAATTGAAATATGCTCAAATGAATTCAGAGCTAGCTTTGTTTGATGACAACTGACATCTTATGTTTCATGATTAGTTGTTCGTAAATGTTTGCATCACATATTTGAGTATACCTGTAACGGGGTGAGTGATGGTGGAAGAAACTTGTTTGTGGGTCCACTTCCTATGGTTGAAGGTAAAGTCAACACCCGTGCAAGAAATGATCCGGATCCAAGCACAACTCTTGCTACAAAAAACACATTGCTCAGAAATTATCACTAGATATTGCACCAGAAACACATGGTTTTATTCAAAAAAATAGGATACTAAAAATGCAAAACGCCTGTCCATTTGTTTTGTTAGAAAATTGAAGTAAGTAATGAATACCTAACCATTGAGCCCATTCGGAAATGATGTTAGAGAATAGAAACGTCCAGTGGAGGCGTTGTTTCCTTTTCTTATCATACAAAATATCTTCAAGCTTTTGTACCTGAGATGCAAAGATACTGATTATATATACTTGTTTATTTCATTCTTCTCATAAGAATATGAGGTTTAAATGATCTACTTCTAATGAGAATGAAAATTAAAAAAAAGTAAAATAATAATAACAATAATAATAATAATAATAATAATAATAACCTGCAAGTGGTTAGGTTTGTAGTCATCACTTGTGCCTAGTAAAGGTTCTTTTAGGTCATCTAAATCTGCAGCAGCTACAAAATGGTCGTTCTTTTTACCATCAACATCCCCATGATGTAGTCTTCTCCTCATTGTTTTTGATGTCATTAGTACTTCAATTTTGAATTTGCTTTTTTTTTCTGAAGCCTGTACAGATGAATGAAAAGTAAAATAAGGACCTAAAAATTCATGTAATAAAGATGAGATGAAGTGTCAACAAAGGAACATTGACACTTGATATTATTTTTCGAGACAGAATGTGGTTGATAAAGAATAATAATGAATATGATATGGTTTGTAAAGAAGATTAATTAAGATAGTAATTTTGATCCCCTTAGAAATAAAATTAAAATTAGAAGCAACGTGGTGATGATGTTAGTGCAAGCGAAAGAAAGAATTAGTTTGTAAGATGAGAAAGTTGAATTATTTAAAAGAGGTATTATTATTATTATCCCCCCAACCAAATCAACTAAAACTAAAAGCATTATAATTGATAAGGAAGCAGCAGCAGAAATCTAGTAATAATTAGAAGCCACCCAGTTGAGAAAATGAGAAAGATGGAAGGTAGATTAAAAAAACAACTGATATTGGGGGAAAAGAGTTTGAAGTTAAGGATGAAGTAGAATTGAGTTGGCAATGAATGATTGATTGATTGATATTCATATGATATAGAAGAAAAAGCAATTACGAGGAAAGAAAGATCTTACTTACCTTATAGCACAGATCAGATCCACCAAACCCTATTCCTATTCCTATTCCTATTCCAAGAAGAGAAAGAAACCCAACCCCTTTCTTCTTCTTTCTCTCTCACCTCAACCAAAGCTATTTATTTTATATATATTATACTGACAAATAAATAATAGCAAGGTATCTTTGGAACAACATACACACACTCCCTAATTATACACCATCTTTATCCATCTATAAAGATCCATTTCCACGATAAGGTTACTTGGAACTCTTACCATTGAGAGAATTCAGATTAAACAATGCCTTTTGGTTTTGGCCGAAAGCTTCATGGCAAAAGCAAAGCTACTAATTCTCTCATTTACATGATTAAACGTTTATATTAATGGTTCTTAATTAAGCGCCCCATCAGTGCCCACACGCTAAGTAACATTTATATCCATGGATACATATGTCATACTAGCGTTTACATTCACGATTTTTTTTTGGCAAACCAAATAAAACTAAAACGGAACCACTAATATAAGAGACAATTATATGAGTTGGGCAACTCAAATACTTGTTTGTCATCATACATAAAAAAATATAGTGTTGAATATCTTAAAAATACCAATACCAATACCAATACCAATATCAATACCAAAAAACAAAGTTACAGGACATTGTCTCTTCTTTTACACAAAACAGACCAACAGGATTGTTAAGCAGCACCTTGATACCCACGCCCACCGCATTCTGAACACATAATATTACCGCTTCCTCCACAACCTGAAACCAAAAAGCCTGTAAATACAACATGTTTTTTCACCAAAAAAAATGGTCATGCATGTGGCCAGTCACACCTTTGATGTCTAAGTTTAAAAAGTTTACATGTTTGGGACTTTGGGTTAAGTGGTTATCATATTGCAACATATTTGGAGTCTAAAACTAACTTCCTTAAATATGTTAGTGGGGCTATTTGTGTAATTATAAACTATAAGAAATAGAAGTTGAGTAGTTCAAACTCATTCGCTGCATGCAATTCTAAAGCTTCAAATACATATTCTCTACTCTTTTATTAGCCAGTTCAAACACATTATTATTAATTTCGATAAATCAATACATTTATTGCCATATTGCCTACAAAGGTTAACTGCCAAATGAGGTTAGCTATAGGGTTGACGTTTTTTTTTTTACCAAACCTGTACTATGCATCCATTATATGCAAACCTCATTATTTTTAAAGTCCATATATCACTTAATATCAACATATAATTTTCAATGTAATCAATGGTGTGGTCAAAAGTAAAAACAAAAGATAGAGGTTTACCTAGGCATCGGACTTTGACTATGATACCTTGACTTTCCAATATAGAGTCAACATATAATCCAGATCCAGAACAAGTGGCACAAAGGATAGCACCCTTAGCTTCACAACATATACACCGTGCTTTATTGCCAATATTCTTTTCACTTAAAGATAATCCAACAGGTTTCTCAATTATTTCCTCAGGCACAGATTTATCATAGCAAAAAAGTGACTCAAGACTGCTTAATTTTCTGTGCATATCACCTACGGCATTCGATGAAGACTGCAAATTTCAAAATATTATCAGCTACTTTTTCTTTTTCACTAGAATATCCTGAATATTGAATTCATGGAAATAGGCCAGTATACAAAACATCTGTTCAGTGTACTGTTCGTGAACCGTTCGGTGGGAAGTCCGTTTATTTAACAAGCAAACGATGTTTTGTTATATTTGTTCATCACTACATCCATGTTCAGTTATATTTGTTCATCTATGTTTGTTTATGTTCACGAACCGTTTGTTTACACCATTTATGAAACGAACATGAACACTTTCATTTTCTTAACAAATGAACACGAGCAATACAACCGTGTTCGTTTAACTGGTTTGTTTGCATTTGATCGTATGTTCAGTTAAAGTTAAACAAACAAACACTTCGTTCGGTTTGTTTACAAACCTACATGGAAATTACATGCCATTCATAATATACAATGGCACATACATAAACAAAATGGATTCGTGCATAAGTAACTGAACTTATGTTTGGTTTTGTGCCTTGAAACTCTGATTATTATGATTAAAGTTGCAATAATCAATTACTCAGAAAACAAATTTAAGTACATGTCCAAATTATGTTGAGTACAGGCCAGAAAAAAAAAAAAACCTGATAATTTTCATGTCACACCTATCAATTACTACTTGACATTTGATTATCTTATTCTTACAATCGATCAACTGATTCTAGCTATTCAATATCATAATCACTTTCAAATGCAGGTACAAACTATGTTGTCTAAAGCCCCTCGGCGCGTGCCTAAGCCTTCAAGTAATGTGAGTCGCAGAGAAAGGGCCATCTAAGCGATCCAGCGACCTTCGGGCAAGATTCCAGGCAGATTTTGGTCAGATTCCATCCAAATATTAAAGCCCTAAATGGTATGGGCGTTGGACAACTATGGGTGGAAAGTACAGCTACTCGTATATTCTAACAATAATAATAATTAATAAGGTTAATGCAGAGTGTATAGGTAATCTAATGATCCAAGGAGATTATGCAAGCAATCGACTACTAGTGTTAGTGTACAATTTAAACTCCGTATTTCTTCTTCTAGGGTTTCGAAGTTAAAAAAACTATAGTGGTGGCTGGCTAAACTGAACTTATAATAATGAGAATGAACAAGTAAAATTATATAATGAATGGAAAACGCAATTGTGTTGTGATATTAATAATCTCAGATAAGAAAAGAATACTAACATATTGCTGCTGCTGCTGAGAAGCAGAGGGAAAAGCTGCTGCAGCTGCACCGTTGTCTGAAGAAGCAGCAGATGCTTGGATCTTCAGGCGTGTTGTTGTTGTTCTGTCAATCGATGACTTCCGAAGAAGATTATTAGTATGATAATTGGAAGACGGAATCGGAGCAGATAATTTTAATAAGGATGGTGAAATATTCAAAGCGCAATCCATTTTATATGATATCATGAAGAAGAAGAAGAAGAACAGTAATTGTAATTGTTTGTGTTGTTAGGGTTCCAACTATTGATCGATGAAATGAAGGTTATGTTTCCCTCGGAGTTAACGGCCACAAGGAAGGACGGACGGACGGACGGACGGACGGACGGCACAACTTTAGAATACAAGAAAATGACCCAACCAACCAACCAACCAACCAACCAAATGGCTTGTGTCCATTTAACTAACTCGACCGCTTTTTAGGGGTAGTTATTAGCATTAATCCAACTGAACCGATCGGTTATCGGTTCGGTTTGGTTAATTTTGGTTAATAATCAGTATTAAACTTGGGCTAAATTTTTGTTTAAAAATACATGAAATGAATGTTTAAATACATAAAATCAATGCATAACTACATGAAATGAATGTATAAATATATGAAATTGAGATAGTAGTACATGAAATGAATATATAAATACATGCATGCCCTTAGCAGGGGGTGCAAGCATGCTGATGGTGTCTATTCTTTTTCTGTGGATTCTGGAGATGCTGGAGAATTCATCGTTGGGATCCAGAAACCTAATCGTGTGTCTGTGGATAGGGACCCAGGTCCATCTGTAGGAGTGGTTGGGGATGTATCACTTTTGGAACGGGTTTTCTCCCTTCCCATTCAAACGGTTAAGAGCATCCCCCAAGTTGTCGTTTGGCGTTTGCTCTGACTTTGGCATGCGCTTTACGCAAGGTAGTGGATTCACCAGGCTCGATTGAGAATTGGGTCAAATTACTATTGTTGTCGCGTTGTACTTTAAGGGTGGTGAAACCTTCCACTAGGCAGGAACGCAGGTCAGGGAATCGAAAGTCTTTGCAATGTAGTAGCATTCAGCAAGCACTTGCGGTATGGAAAGATGGATCTGGTTTTGCTGACTTGGTTCTTTCTCTCTTTGATAACGTGGGGGGAAGCACTTTTTCTAAAAGAGAGGTGGGAGGGGAGGAGGGTTCTGAAAACAGCATCAATATTAAACAATGTCTCAGGAAAGTCAGGGATGGTCATTTCACAGCTGCAGTCAAGGTATTATGCTCAAGTGGGGTTGCCCCTCTCGGAGATTCAACCATGAAAGCCCTCATTGATAAACACCCAGTGGTGCCGCCTCCGTCCTTGCCTTCTAGCTCTGTCGCCCTGCCTACTCTCTCTGTGGATGGGGACTGTGTGCTTAAATGTATCCGATCATTTCCTAAAGGGACCTCATGGGGGAGAGACAGGATGCGGGCGCAACACTTGTTGGACGCTCTTAGTGGTGAGGGATCAGTGACTTCCATGGGTCTGCTCTCAGCCATCACTGAAGTCGTCAACTTATGGCTAGGGGGTCTGTGCCCAAGGTGCTCGCTGAGTTTATTGCTTCGGCCCCCTTACCCCTTTATTAAAGCCGGATAATGGAATTCGGCCCATTGCTGTTGGGGCTATCTGGCGTAGGTTGGTTTCTAAAGTGTCTATGAAGATGGTTGGGAAGGAAATGACTCAGTATTTAGGGGACTTTCAGTTTGGGGTGGGGACCCCTAATGGGGCAGAGGCGGTACTTCACAGCGCGAACCGGTTTCTTAACTCCTTTCACGCGGACGGTTCTTTAGCTATGCTTACCGTGGACTTCTCCAACACCTTCAATATGGTCGACCGCACAGCCCTTCTCCGAGAGGTTCATCATCATTGCCCGTCTATCTATCTATGGGTCCAGTTCCTTTATGCCCAGCCGGCTAGGTTGTACGTTGGTGATGACTGTATAGGGGCTACTACTGGGGTTCAGTAGGGAGACCCCATTGGCCCCTCCTCTTTGGCTTAGCATTACACCCTCTTGTTCTCCGGGTACAAAATGACTGGAACCTCCCATTTCATGCTTGGTACTTGGATGACGGGACTATTATTGGTGGTGCCAACGAAGTCGCTAAAGCCCTAGACATTATCAGCTCGGAAGGGCCATCATTGGGGCTGCAACTTAATATTAAGAAAACCGAGGTTTTTTGGCCAGCGTGTAATGAGGTGAAAGTCAAAGATGGGCTCTTCCCTAGTGGGATTGGTAGACCAGAGAGAGGGGTAAAGCTCCTTGGAGGGGCTGTTAGTCGAGATCCCTACTTTATTAAGGAGTTGGCGAGGCGGAGAGCATCTCGTGCGGTTGATTTTATGAAACTCTTACATTGCCTTAGGGATCCCTAGATCGAACTCCTCCTGCTTAGGTCTTGCATGGGGGTTGCTAAGTTGCTTTTTGGGTTACGAACATGCCACCCCCATATGATGGATGATGCGGTATCCTGTTTTGATAAGGGGCTTCGAGAAGCCATCGAAGACATAGTTGTATGTGGAGGCCCGTTCTTTGGTGATCTTCAGTGGCGACTTGCATCTTTACCGATGTGCTTGGGGGGTTTAGGCCTTCTTTCGGCTCATGATGTTGGGGTTTACGCTTTTGTAGCGTCGAGGTCTCAGTCTTGGAAGTTACAGAATCACATCTTAAGGAATAGCGGAGTTGTCGATCTGGACTCAGACTACGTGCAGGCCCTGGAACGCCTAAATTGCGCTCTCCTAGACTTTGACATTGGCGGTTTCTCTAATAAGGACACCGCCCCACCAAAGCCTCAAAAAACTTTGGCGAATGCCCTTTTTGGCAAAATCGCTCAGAGCCTGGGAGAAGTTTTTGGATTGTCCCCCCGACAGAAGGCGGTTATTGAATGCTTACAAGGTCCTCATGCCCAATATTTTCTGACCGTTATCCCGATTGATGGCTTGGGCCAAAACATGTCTGCGGTCGAGTGTAGGGCCATTCTTAAGTACCGTTTGATGGTCCCAATGTACCCAGAAGACGAAACATGTCCGATCTGCCGTAAGGCTTGCCTGGATAAATTCGGAGAGCATGCGGTTCATTGTAAGGAGATGCCTGGGTTCAAATACCGACATGATTGGGTGCGGGACGTTCTTTGGGACATCTTAAGGCGAGCTGGGATATCAGCTAAAAAGGAAGCCCCCGTAAACTTCCTTACAGACCCCACGGAAGGGAGATCCACTCTACGACCGGCAGATTTGCTCGTCTTTGGTTGGGCCGGGGGAAAACACGCTTGTGTTGACCTCACAGGGGTATCTCCCTTAGCTGGTTTGAGGGATAATGAGTTTGTAGCTGGGCAAGCAATGAAAAGGGCTTAAACGAATAAAGTGGAGAAACATGCTAAAGCCTGCGAAGAGAACCAACATGTTTTTGTCCCTCTGGCTTTTGATACCTTTGGCTCCTTGGCACCGGAAGCTATCTATTTCCTAACCAGGGTCCAACGGGTTGTGCATAGCAATTTGTCGACTCAAAAGGGGCAGGGGTATGTCTTTAGCAGGTTAGGGTTTGAAATTCAAAAAGGGGTGGCGGCGCAGCTTGTTGCCCGTCTACCTGCTATGTTGATGTAATATCTATGTTTCTATTTAATGAAAAAATAAAATTTGTAACTTTGAGATAATAAAAAAAGAATATAGCCACAAATCTTCTTATATGCCATATTTTATTATATCTAATTGCCATTAGTTAGTATCATGAAACACTACATAATAGCTTATAGTATACATCTCTGAGTTCAATTGTTTAATAGTACATCTAATGTAAAAGATTACCCAAACAAGAATCGTAACTTAGCTTTAGAAATGTGGAATTAATCTTATATTCATAATTATATATATATATATAATTGTAGCCGTTTTAACCTATTTTTACATATTTCTTAAAATTTCAATAACCTTTACCTAAGTTGCCAACCTTAGGTCTTAACGCCCACAACAATTTAAACTTGATAAAAGTCACCCTTCAATGTCTACCCAAACATGCACGGTTTAATTGACCGCCCCTTGCTTTATATCTACATACTCAACATGCACGCCCACACACATGAGGTCAAGCATCTAACCTTTTTGTGTGCGTTTATGAAACAATGATACAAGTTTTGGGATTTTACTCATTTTAGTTTTCTTGCACGAATTGATTTCACATACAATACAAACACCAGTAAGATACATAATCGGCCTGGATTTAACATTTTGTAATTTAAGCTTGAGTTTAGCATATACTTATTTAAAAAATTTATTGTACAAACATCGATTTAATCTTAAAAAACCATTCAAACAAAAAGTCGTTTAGATTTGCAAGTCTTGTTTATTATTTTAACAACTTAATAATTATAGTCTCGAGTACGGACTCAAGCATATTTAAGCTCGACTCATTTCAAACTTTTAACTGGTTATATTAAATTGAGCATCTAGTCCCCAACTACTACTACAACTAATACCAACAGTGTAGTGAGCAAAGGGGATCAAAATCCATGGGCGGCCGTTGCATTTGCATGACCAATAGAGATAGAGATACTTTATTATTGGCTTGGTTAGGTAGGCGTGACCATCTATGTATATATATATATATATATTGATACACGTATACGAAGGCAGGCTTCTTCCAAATTTTGACTCATCTACTCTGTTTATTTCTCACACTACACTCTCCGGTACGTACGCTTCAGTTGTCTTCTTCCAATTACTACTACTACTACTAATTGATTGATTGATTGATTGTTGTTTAATTTCAGGTTTTGATCACTGACTGGTGGCAAAATTGGAGGTAGATTTTAAATACATTCCTATTTGCATTTCGATATCATAAGTGATTCATTGTGTATTATTAGGTTTAGATACAGATACTTTATTCTTATCACCATAATAATTAATCGATTGATTGACTTACAAATGTGCTAAACCACCTCATCGAATCGAATGTAGCAGCTAGCATATTAGACTAATTACAGCATGCACTTAACTAACTTTACATCATTATAAATAACATTCACTACTGAAGAGGTAGGTCCCCGCAAAGCCCAGTTGGACCCGCAAGACACACCTTGAAGAGGTACGTCTGCGCAAAGACCAGCTGGTTCCGCAGGACCCACCATGCTTAGAGATGAAGACCTTACACGCAGTAAGCCAGCTGTTCCCGCAGGAAAGCCTCCCTTGGTACAGTACCCTACCTGTTCCCGCAGCTGTGGGTACAAGCCAAGAAGGAAGGCTACCCGCACTAACAGTAAGGCTACACGCATAAGGCACTAACTCATACTTCAGCAATGTCACCTGAGGAAAGAATGAGCAAGGCGGGAATATTCCCGCCCAAAAGAGCCAGTCCGTACGCTTCTGGAAGATCTTTTGTACTATACCTGCTAAGGTATGGACAAAATAGACAAGATCTGACAAAAGCAGCCCATGAACCAATCACAGGGTGACAGCTCACCGACAATAGTACGAGGAGGAGCACGCTCCAGTACAAAATGTCACTATCAGCCGCTGCCTACCCACCAACTCCCATCGTGGCACGTACGTAGCCTGTAGTTGGTGGAAAAGGAATATTATATACAGCTGGCCGTACCTGCTTGGAAACCTACATTCGGCTATAAATACTCCAACACCTTGGAACGGTATCATCATCTTATCTTCTCTCTAGCTATTTCTCTCAATATACACTTATATTCAGAGCAATCTAGTCTGATTCTCACGCCGGAGGGTGGTCACAAGGAGGAACCCCCCCATCTCAGTGACGAGCTCACGGTGTCTGTTTTGCAGGTCGAGAAGAATAACCATCTTTGCCGGACCTAACCCTCGTGGGAAGCATCTACTTAACCCTAAGATTATCCGTAATCTGCCGGGGTCATTTAGTGTTTCTTCATTGGCGCCATCCGTGCATTAAGCTAGAACTAATTCTTCTTTTCTCAGTTTTTTCAAAACTTCTGGAAAGATGGTTAACGTTACTCCGATGCCAAAGCCACCGGGTAACCAAGAAGCTCCGGTAACCACAACCCCAGCCACTGGGAGGAACACCGGCGAATACACGAATGTTACGAACACTACCCCGGTTACCCAAGCCGGGGCAAGTGCAGTAAACAACCCTCCCCTAGGATTCACTGATACCCAGGTAGAGAAGCAACAGACGAGGCTTCCCCGCCAAACACTGGATCAAGTTAAAGCTTGGGCGGAAGCACGTCAGAAAGGATTCCAAGCTGAGTTGGATGAACGTTTACGTTCACTCCAACAGGCTAATGACGAATTCGGAAGCACTCGACAACAGCTCAACATGAGCAATGATTGCGAGTATTCGGATTATGAGTGGGAAGAATCTGACAGTGACGCAAACCCTCGTCATAAGGCGAAAGGGAAGCGTAAAGAAGCAGACTTCCACTAGAAAAGAAGTTTTGGAGAAACTTTCAAGCCAAAGAGCGCGGGGGGAAACCCACGTGACTTCTCCAAAACTTTCAGATCGACTATTGCAAACGCGGGAACGTCCAAGTTTGCAAGAGACATTGCGGAAGCAATCGCTCCAAAGAGTGCCAAACAGATGTCCAACATAGGCACTTACGACGGCGTATCTGACCCGGACGATCACTTGAACAGATTTATAGCGGGGGCAACCGTCAGCAATTGGACAGAACCCACATGGTGCTACATGTTCCAGATGACGCTCGTCGGGGCAGCCAGAGCGTGGTTTGATCGTCTACCGGTCCACCACATCTATGATTGGGCAGACTTCCAGCACAAGTTTAGCCAGCACTTCAGTCAACAAAGAAAATATACTGAAGAGCAGTGGACGATCCTCAACTGCGTCAGAGAGGAAGACGAATCTTTGCTAGACTTCATCACTCGCTTCAACTTAAAGAAGCTAAGTCTGGGCACCATCAGTGAAGATCTTGTTTGCGCCGCTTTCATCCAGGGCGCTGAGTACCCAGAGCTTATCCGCACGTTGACGGGTAAAGATGGCATGCCATCCACGTGGGATGCCATCATGACGGCAGCTATACGCTTTGCCGAGACGGAGAAGCAACTGGGTAGAAATCTTCCCCAGAGCACAAATCTCTACACGCAGAAGACCAGAGAAAATAACGTCTGTACCGCCCGACAAAATAAGAAGAGGAAGCTTGGAATTTGGCAGTCAAGGATAAACTTTGACACCTCATCCAGCTCTCGCCCTCTCTTAGGCGGAAGGGACAACACACACTCATCAAACAGGAATCCCAGATGGACGCCACTCACCAAAAGCGTCACCGAGATATTTGCCACCGAGAAACTCCCATGGCCAAAGGCTCCAATAATCCGACAGCGTCATAACGCGGATCAGAGCAAATCCTGTGACTTCCACGGGACCAAAGGCCACACCACTGAGGAATGCACATCTTTGAAGGATATCGTCGAAACATTCGTCAAAGATGGGAAACTCACACACCTCGTGGCGTCAATCAAGAACGGAGGGAGGAACGACAATCGGTACAAGGGAAATGGACGAAAGCCCGTCGACATCAGCATCCACATGGTTCATGGCAACGTCAGAGGAAGAAAACGACGAACAACAGAGCCAAGTGCGTGGAAGGAAGCTGAAGTGCGCTTCCCGCGTGTGCCAGGAGGGCCCAGCAAAGAAGGCCCCATAGTCATCAAAAGCCAGCTGGGGCACGACATCACTTCCCGCACTCTTGCTGATAATGGCGCTTCGTCAACCGTCATGTATAGGCAGTTCTTCGACAAACTAGACGACGAAGACAAAGAACGCCTAGAAACGGTTTACGCCTCGATGGAAGGGTTTGACGGCAGCACAAACACCCCCTTGGGGATCCTATCCTTCCCCGTCACTCTCACAGACGGGAAGTACTCCCGCACAGAAGACGTGGACTTCATCGTAATGAGGAAGCCACACCACACGTACGACATTCTCTTCGGGAGAGACGGGATGGCAAGGTTCAATGCTGTGGTGTCGTCGGTCCATGGTATGATGGGATGGCCAACAGCTGAGGGCGTTGCTATGATCACGGGCATTCCCCAGGTATGCATCGCATCTGTCTCATCCAAACCTAAACCAAAGATGGCTAAACCAACAACTTCTGAGCCAGAAGAATGGGCCTTCAATGGCAAATACCCTGACCAGGCTGTTACCATTGGCCCAACGATCACTCATCCCACACGCACCCTGCTCAAACGCTTGTTGCAAAAAAATGCTGACATCTTCGCGTGGACACCAGCCGACATGACGGGTGTACCCCGAAGTAAGGCTGAGCATAAGCTCAAGTGTGACCCGGCGTTTACGCCGGTCATACAAAAGCGTCGTGTGATGGGGACTGAGCAGGCTAACGCGTGTAGAACCCAAGTCAAGGAACTCCTTGACGCAGGCATCGTACGCGTTAGTAAATATCAAACATGGGTTGCAAATCCCGTCATGGTACCGAAGTCAAACAAACAATGGCGCATGTGCATAGACTTTAAAGACCTAAACAAAGCATGCCCCAAAGATTGTTACCCGTTACCCGAAATTGACCTTAAGGTAGATTCGTTAGCACCGTTTCGCCTTAAATGCTTCCTTGATGCGTATAAGGGATACCATCAAATCCACATGGCCGTTGACGATCAGGACAAAACCGCATTTCGGACGCTCGATGTCACATTTTGTTATCAAATGATGCCATTCGGACTTAAGAATGTCGGGTCCACATACCAACGCCTGATGGACAAAGAGTTTCATGCCCAAATCGGGAGGAACTTGGAAGTTTACATGGATGACTTGGTCATCAAAAGCCTTGAGCCAGAAGCGATGTTGAAAGACATCGAAGAAACTTTCAACACGCTCAGACGGATAAACATGAAGCTCAACCCGAGCAAGTGTTCCTTTGGGATGGAAGAAGGGAAGTTCTTAGGAGTCATCCTCACCAAAGATGGCTTCAGAGCGAACCCTGAGAAGGTCGAAGCCATTATGAAAATGGAATCACCTACTACCATCAAACAGGCTCAAACACTGAATGGACGACTAGTCGCACTTAACCGCTTTTTGGCAAACCATGCGGATAGGTCGTTCCCATTCGTGTCAACATTGAGAAATTGCTTGAAGAAAACGCACTTCCGCTGGACACCAGAAGCGGAAACAGCTTTTCAAGAGATTCGGTCACGCTTGATCGAACTCCCAACACTCACAGCACCAGAAGTGGGGGAGGAATTAATTCTTTACCTCTACGCCACAGACAGAGCAACCGGGGCAGTCCTACTAGTAGAACGAAAAGGCATCCAGATGCCCATCTACTATGTTAGCCACGTCTTAACAGATGTAGAAACCCGGTACTCTACCCTGGAAAAATTAGTCTTAGCGCTTGTACAGGCTTCACGCAGGCTAAGACGATATTTCCAAGGCCACCCAATCACCATTCTCACCAACTTCAAACTTGAAAACGTTCTAGGCAAACCCGAGTTGTCTGGGCGCCTAGCCAAATGGCAATTGAATTGGGAGAATACGCGATAAAGTACAAGCCAAGACCAGCCATAAAAGGCCAGGTCTTGGCCGACTTTATTGCAGAAGTCCCCGCTTCTCGGGAAAAAGAGTGCCAGGAAGAGGCTCAACCCTCTCCAGCACAGGACATTGATGATGTCTGGCGACTCTATACTGATGGAGCAGCCAACAACGAGGGTTCAGGCGCAGGGTTGAAACTAACTAACCCAGCGGGCCAAGAGTACACTTACGCTATTCGGCTGGATTTCCCAAGTACGAATAACGAAGCGGAGTATGAAGCATTCTTGGCCGGATTAAGAATTGCGCGTAAGATGGAGGTGAAAAACTTGGAAGCCCACGTGGATTCCATGTTAGTAGCCAACCAGATAAACGGGACGTACACGGCCGTGAACGACACAATGGCCCTGTACCTCGCACAAGCAAAAACCCTTATGCGCGATTTTAACGATTGCAAAGTTATGCACATCAAGCGAAGCGAAAACAAATCTGCGGATGCGTTAAGCAAGCTTGCATCGTTAGCCTTCACCCACTTGGGAAAGGACATCCGCGTTGAACTTCATGGAGCACCATCAGTCCCGCACAAGGATATTTGTGTCATCCAAACCGGCATGGAAACATGGATGACACCAATCATAAATTACCTTGCAATGGGTATATTACCAGAATATAAGACACAGGCAAGAAAGATACGCTGTAAATCACTGAACTATCAACTTGTTGATGACATACTGTACAGGCGTAATTTTCTTGGCCCACTACTCAGATGCGTTGATAACCAAGATGCCGACTACCTCCTAAGGGAAGTACACGAAGGCATCTGTGGAGTACACGCAGGTCCACGCGCATTTGTAGCTAAGCTAAACAACGCGAGATACTTTTGGCCGGGGATGCATACGGATGCGCTGGCCTACATCAGAAAATGTAGGTCCTGCCAGCTCTACGCACCCAACACGCATCGCCCGAAGAACGAACTTGTTCCAGTCACTTCTTCATGGCCATTTCAGAAGTGGGCCATCGATGTGACAGGCCCATTTCCCACAGCAGCAGGGAACGTTCAGTTCCTAGTGGTAGCCATCGACTACTTCACCAAGTGGATAGAAGCAAAACCCTTAGCCCAAACAACCGCAAAACATATCAAAAAATTATTTGGGAATTTATTATTTGTCATTTTGGACTTCCACAGAATTTGGTGAGCGATAACGGCACCAACTTTGCTGACCAGAAGCTACAAAAGTGGCTGAAAGAACTTCAAATCACCCACACCTTTACCTCAGTGGCACACCCGCAGGGTAATGGTGAGGTGGAAAGAGCAAACAAGAGCATCGTCGACGGCATAAAGAAAAGACTCTTGGAACATAGATCCGGCTGGGTGGACGAAGTTCCACATGTCCTTTGGGCGAACAGAACGCTAAAAAAGGCAAGCACGGGCGAAACCCCATTCAGCCTCACCTATGGCACTGAAGCCATGGTCCCGGTCGAAATTGGTCTACCCTCACCAAGAGTCATAACTCAACCAGAAGACAATGATGCGGAAAGACGGTTAGACCTTATGCTGACCGAAGAACGCAGAGACTTAGCCGCAGCGCGTGAAGAGAACTACAAGCGACAAATGCAAAAGTACTACAACACGCGGGTAAAACTCTGCAACTTCAATGTCGGAGACTACATACTGCGTAACAACGAGGCTTCGAACCAAGAACGCCCAGGAAAGCTGGCCCCGGTCTGGGAAGGGCCATACATCATTAAAGAAGTTTTGGGAAAGGGCGCATACCGGCTCGAAAGGCTCGATGGCACCCCCATCCCAAGAGCATGGAATGGAGCTCAATTACGCAAATGTTACATGTAGATCAATTCCAAACTTGTAAAGAAAAGGCCTAGAGCCACTTCTAATGGAAATGATTCTCCTTTATCACATTGTGTTGATAGCCTTACCTTTATACTTATGAACTGACCACACTGATATGCCGGTATTCACCGCATAAATAAGTGTGGGAGGAAGTAAGTCGTTGCGTGTGGAAAGCGGCACAACCCGCATAAACACAAAAACAGTAAATAGTTCTAAGAGGAAGATGAGGAAAACCTTCACGCAGGTCAGATATAGGTAAAGTTTGGTCATCCTACTAAGTGAAAGTGACGGTTCTACCCGCACAATCATGATAGAGGAAACAGAACAATAACCTATTATCCAACACGCGTCGAAAGGTTAACTTATTCAAAACACTTAGAAAATTGCTAAGTTAAACTAAAATATGCATGAGCAATTCATATAATGTTTACAAGGCAAGGCGTTAACAAAATATTTATATTTACAATAAAAATTCAAACATTACAAGAATGGCTAGGTATTTACCCGCCTACAAAAATACAAATCTATCCTAACGGTTGGAAGGGATCTCAAGGTTCAAGCTTCAGGACCACTCCCTCCAAACCCACTCGAACCCGCACCATCAGTTGTCTGCGGCGGTTCGAGGAAAGCCTTGAGAACAGCTAGCCCGTCATCAGCAGCCGCAATTTCATTCACCTTCTCCACAACCGGATGCGGGAAGGCAGCATACTGGTTCACAGCTTGGTCGTAGGCAGCTTCAGTGTCTACATCGTGTAAAGGAAATTTGGAAGGCGGGATGCCCTTCTCTGCAAATCCTAGACCAAGCAGGAAACCAGCTTTCTCCCCATCCTCATGAGAAGCGTTGAGGGCTGCACTCATGGCATCGTCATAAGATGTGTTCGCGAAAATCCGATGCACATCCTACAAAAAAAAAGTATATATAAAGGAACTTTTCTAAGTATAAAAAAAAGCGTAAAGAAATTATGGAGCTACGCGTACCTGCGGCAACGCTTCTCGTAGAAGCCATTCCTTAGTGATCAGAGCTTCTTGGAGGGTAGCTTGAGCTTGATCGCGGGCGCGTTCGGCTTCATTCTTGTTGAGGTTGGCAAGCAACACATACTTAGCAGCAGCCTCTTCAACGCCCTTGAGCTTACGCTAAGTGCGATCAAGCATACCCTTCTGATCCAGGAGCTCTTGGAGCTTCTTGGCATCTTCTAAAGCCAAAGCATCATGAGCCTGCTGAAGCTTCTCTAGTTTGGCTTTGAGCTCTTCGTTCTCAGTGCGCAGAGGCTCAGCAACGGCTTCAGCTTTGGTGGCCCTCTCGGTCGCATTACGCGCAGTTTCCTTGGCCAACCTAAGCTGTTCGTTAACAGCTTGGGTAGCCTTGGAACGGGCCTCATGCCTGGCCTGAATCTCGACCTCAAGGTCCTTGAAGGCCTTCTCCTTCTCCGCGGCGGTAGCAGCAAGCCTCTTGTTCTCCTCCCGCAATGCTCGCGCCTGAGCCACTTCCAGGCTACGCGCAGTCTTTAACTTGTCGTTTTCACGAAAAAGTAGCTCGACGCGCGGCTGCATCCGGGCAAGGAGGATTCGGAGCTCATTGGACAGCCTACCCTCCTGGTAGCTGGCCATTGCCTCCCCCAACGCACCGCTTGGGGCGGCATGGCGCGCCCAGTCGACGCAGTCCGCAGCCGTTCGGAGGGTTGTTCCCCGGCGGATATTCCACCGTGGAGCGTACACCTCATTGGAATCCGAAACTGCAAAAACAAAAAAACAGTTAGGAAAAAAATGACAAAAATGGGTAATAGGCCCAAATAACCCCACGCACCTGTATGGTCGATAACAGGCCGGTAGCCGCCGAACCCGTCACCCGAACCTAAGGGATATCCATCCAAGAGGTCAAGGAGATGGGAAGGAGGCAAAGATTGGCTAGAGGTCCCAACCCCAAACATACCTGAAGAACCGGCCATGGACGAGGTAGTCGCTGACACCGGAGGGGGCATGGTAGAAGCCACCATGGTAGAGACCATCGGAGGTGAACTCATTGGAGATGAACTCATAACCGTGGTCGCCGCTGCGGATGAGCTTGCAGAAAAAGTCACTGCCGGCCCAGTGAAGGATGTGGTAAAGATAGCACTGACGGCCGGCGGAGATGAAGTCATAACTGGAACAGTTGCCTCAACAGTAGGGGCAACTGAACCAGCACCGAAAACAGGCGCAGCCGCCTGGGTCATCGCCTCGGATAGGTTGACCAAACCTATCGTCGTGGGTCCTGAACTGCTTCCTCCTGCACCGCTCTGAAAAGCAGATAACTCCACTCCTGCATAAAGAACAAAATATTAAAAACAATGGCGAAAAGAAATGCGGGAAAGGTAAAAAATTATACTTACGGGTTTTCTTAATCTTGAAAGACCTGACGGGCGGAGACGAACCCGATGGAACTGGCCTCTTCACGCCAGTCACCGTCGCAACGCTTGGTTGCTCGGAGGTGACAGCCGTCTCAACCTCCGAGACAATGGTCTCGCCACCACCAAGGTCCCCCGCCGCCTCCTCACTCTCAGTCTCGGAATCCGACTGATTCCCCAGGTCGACGACGGAAGCGACCTTCGCCTTGCCCTTCCCGCCAGCAGCCTTCTTCCTCACAACAGGCCCATCTGCGGATTCCTCATCAGAAGATGACAAAATCAGAGGAATTCCAGCAGAAGTTTGAGCATGAAGAGGACGAGGATTGAAGAACTTATTACCTGGCCGAGTGGCGCTTAGGATCTCATGACCTGCCGGATAGACTTCTACGAACCTATCCGCAGTTTGCTCCAAGATGGGCAACTCGTTCTCGTCAAGATCACGAGTACCCAACCGTGCGGGACCACCAGTCTCCCGCGGATGCAGGAGCGATTGTAAGTCGTTCCCTTCTGAAATAAGAAAAGATAACAGTGTTAGTAGAAAAACCCTAAACCAACACAAAAAATGGAGCATACCGTAAGGATTAGAGCTCAAACCGTATTCAAGGACGATGGGTATTTGCGGCGTCCCAGACCCGGCATCCTTCCACACGCGGCTCATCCCGAGCATCACCATCCCAGACTCCGCGAAGCGATAAACCGGAGTCTGGATCTGGGAGATCTTGGCGAACCATTCCGCCTCCTGGTAATTGGAGGCGTGAAGGTTAGGGAGCGCCCTCCCGTTCTTGAACGTCATCACGATGGGGACGACGCGAGCGGAGATGTAGAAAAACTCCCGCTTCCAAGACCGAAGACTGCGCTCGGTAGCGCAGATCTTCAACCCCTTGATCCGAGTGACCAGGGTATACCAACCCTGGATGCACCTCCAGGAGTAGAAGGTCATCAAGCGGTCGACGCGGGGCTCGATGCCCAAAATACGGCACACCCATTCGAAGTGGCGAACTTTAGCAATCGCATCGGGTGCACCTCCGTCAAATGCACACCGTGTTTCTCCAAAACACGGTATACGAACTTCGTTAATGGGAATCTGAGATTCCCATATATGAAGAATGAGGCATAAACCCCTATCTTGCCCTTAGGGGCATCATACACCGTCTGGTGGGGCTCCGGAAACTCAGGCTCGTAAAGATCGAGCATGAACTTCTTGACGATATACTGGTATAAATAGACAGAAAGAGTACACTGGCATTCGCCAGCAGTACTCTTATCGTTCTTATCAGACGTGGACGTCGGGTTCTCGAGGTATACATCGGACTCCTCGACGTTAACCTCGGGATCATGTGTAAAAGAAGACATTTTTTAGATGTTAAAGAGAGCGATTTCAGGAGAATGCTCGACGGAAAAGTTAGAGTATTCGCCGGAAATCGCTTAGAAGAAGAAGAGTTAAGTGAAAGTATGGAATGAGATACACCCTCTCCCCCCTTATATACTCATCGCAATGAATGCGATGAATTTAATGCGGAGGAGAGAGAGAGCGCAGGTGAAATGAAACGGCGACACGTGTGGATAAAGCAAGCTGGCTACAGGTGTCAGGATGGCGCGTGACATGAAACTCGCGCCCACGCGCCTGAAAAAGAGTCCTGATTGACCACATACTGTCACGTCGTCATAAATTCCTGCACGTCCTGAAACCGTCAGAAGACGCCAACGTCCCTTTAGCCGTTTGGACTGTCCTTATCCTTTCACCAACTCTTCGAATTTCAGAAAGATTCAAAAAGATTCAAAAATAAGAGGGAATATACCCCCTTACCTTGGAAAACAAGAAACCATAAGACAAGTGCGGATACAGTGTCAAGGCGAAACCCTTTACATACTTAGCACTTGCAGGGAATTGAAGCCAAGATACCTTGGAAAACAAGGAACCATAAGACAAGTGCGGGTACAGTGTCAAGGCGAAACCCTTCACATACTCAGCACTTGCAGGGAATTGAACCCAAGAAGGATCTTATGGGCCATGCTTGCGGAAAGAGAAATAACACCTCCACATGGCGGGAATGTTGAGAACTAGATTGTTTGAAGCTTCAAGGTGGAATTGGTGGTTTAACATAACTGATCACTATGTCCAAAACTACCAAAACCTCGTGAAGAATCTATACAAGTGAAACTCAACGCTCCCGACTTGCGAAGAGGTTAAACACCTACCCGCATCATAACCAAAGATCAAGCAGAAAAGTCGGGAATTTCTGCAAGTGACATTAGGAAAACTGCGGGAAGAATCCCCACGGAAAACCTTAAAAAAAAACAAAAACCCCTCTTTAAAACCCCTTGCTTAAAGTCCAAAAGTTCACCTCATTAACAATTCATGAGAAGAACAATGGACTGGGGGGACTTGAAGAGGTAGGTCCCCGCAAAGCCCAGTTGGACCCGCAAGACACACCTTTAAGAGGTACGTCTGCGCAAAGACCAGCTGGTTCCGCAGGACCCACCATGCTCAGAGATGAAGACCTTACACGCAGTAAGCCAGCTGTTCCCGCAGGAAAGCCTCCCTTGGTACAGTACCCTACCTGTTCCCGCAGCTGTGGGTACAAGCCAAGAAGGAAGGCTACCCGCACTAACAGTAAGGCTACACGCATAAGGCACTAACTCATACTTCAGCAATGTCACCTGAGGAAAGAATGAGCAAGGCGGGAATATTCCCGCCCAAAAGAGCCAGTCCGTACGCTTCTGGAAGATCTTTTGTACTATACCTGCCAAGGTATGGACAAAATAGACAAGATCTGACAAAAGCAGCCCATGAACCAATCACAGGGTGACAGCTCACCGAAAATAGTACGAGGAGGAGCACGCTCCAGTACAAAATGTCACTATCAGCCGCTGCCTACCCACCAACTCCCATCGTGGCACGTACGTAGCCTGTAGTTGGTGGAAAAGGAATATTATATACAGCTGGCCGTACCTGCTTGGAAACCTACATTCGATTATAAATACTCCAACACCTTGGAACGGTATCATCATCATATCTTCTCTCCAGCTATTTATCTAAATATACACTTATATTCAGAGCAATCTAGTCTGATTCTCATGCCGGAGGGTGGTCACAAGGAGGAACCCCCCCTTCTCAGTGACGAGCTCACGGTGTCTGTTTTGCAGGTCGAGAAGAATAACCATCTTTGCCGGACCTAACCCTCGTGGGAAGCATCTACTTAACCCTAAGATTATCCGTAATCTGCCGGGGTCATTTAGTGTTTCTTCAACTACACTAGGCATATATGTGTACCTGAATCAGGTGTTTTGATGTATAAATTATTGCCAATCACCTATTATAGACAAGCATTGTTAGTCACATTGTCTAATTTCATTATACACATTCACACATATAGATTATCGCTTTTCTCTCGAGTTTTTTTACAGAGTTTCATTTCCTTGAAGTTGTAAGTTATTTGTTTCAATGCACACTAGACACAAATGAAACCGAAAATATCAGTGTATCTTCATAAGTGTTACAAACATGTTTTATCCCTTGAATACATGTAATATGTTCTGCAACTTAGAACTTATAGTTTCTTGGGGCATTTTTGTACATATCACGTTATCGTACAAACATACATGTAAAAACTGAAAAGAATTACCTTCGGTGCACATTGCACTAGTGTAGAATCATTAATGCATTATATGCTTCTTGTTCCGAGAACTTAAAGCATTTGAAGAAGGTGTTATAATTAGTCCATGTTTATCGTACCAACAACTTCTCTTTTGTGATGAATATTTCAGACAAGATTGATCACGGATCATCATAGCAAAATTCAATTCTTTGCTGAGCTATGAATTTCCTAGAACAAAATGAGATCCCGATAGTTATTGCTGTTTTTGCTGTTGCCATTGTTGCATTCTTACTTCTTTCCAAGAAACCTGAAGGTTCGATATACTCACTCTGAACCATTATCCTTTAGGTTCATCAATTGCGGCTACAGAAAATCTGATTATAAAATGTTTTTTTTTGTGACCAGGGTGTATAGATCCGGATAACTTTAGGGAATTCAAACTTGTGAAACGCACGCAGCTTAGCCATAATGTGGCCAAATTCAGATTTGCTCTTCCTACACCCACTTCAGTTTTGGGACTTCCTATTGGACAGCATATTAGTTGCAGGTATATGACTCTTGAAACTTTATCTTGCCGAAAAAATAGATACACCATGTCGTCATTTGCTTACTAAAAACTGACAAAAATTTACGACTCCCCTGATAAATATTGAGAATTACATTGAACCTTATACAGGTGGTAGAAATGAAAATCTTGGTTTTTAACTTGTAACATATGCATATTAATTTTGATCTCAAAGTTGAAATGTATCATTGTTACTTAGATCTGGAAAAATGGTGTGGTATAACTCATTTTTTACAAGTATGCCTAATGTCTTACAACCAAATGGTTGTAGGTTCTAGCCTCACTTGAGACATGGGTAAAAGGTGGGAAAAAATTAGCTGTTAAAAAACAATGTAACGAACCAAACTTTCAATGAACCGTTTGGCGGGAAGTTCGTTTATTTTCAGTTTATTTAATAAACAAACGAACATATACTGATATACATAAGTTTTTGTTCATTTACTTAAACAAACGAACATGAGCATATGTCCTGTTTGTTCATTTATGTTTGTGAGCATTCGTTCATTCATGTTCGTGAACGTCCGTTAGTTTAGATTTGTTTGTTTATGTTCATGTATATCATTTAAATTTCTTAAGCGTATTACAATTTAGTCTTGTTTTATGAAATTAAAATATCATCCATTACAATTTAGTCTATTTTATTATTTTTTAAGCCCAACAAGTTGATGTTCACTTTTAGTTTTAATTGGCGTTTGCTAAGTTATGTCCGTTTATGTTCGTTCACCTGTGTTTCATTTGCGTTCGTTTACGTTTATGAACCGTTCTATTATACTATTAACGAACGAACATAAAAATGTTCTTTAATTTAACGAATGAACATGAACAAGAAAACCACGTTCGTTTAATTGTTTGTTTTCGATCGTTTGTTCAAAATGAAAAAAAGATGACCAATCACTTTGCTTTTTTTAAATTTCATAATTTAGGGGTAAGGATAGCCAAGGTGAAGAGGTTATTAAACCATACACGCCAACCACTTTGGATTCCGATCGTGGATATTTTGAGTTGGTTATCAAGGTATATATTCATAAATCTTTAAAATTCTTTCTTATGCTTTTAATTGATCATTTCAAATTAATCATATTTTATATTCCATATAAATCATGAAATTATGCTGCTCTATTATAGATGTATCCACAAGGTCGTATGTCCCACCACTTTAGAGAAATGAAATGTGACTTTTTGTCTATGAAGGGACCTAAGGTATGATCATTTTTAACTTTATATATATTAGAGATAATATATTATTAGGTGCTGTTTGTTTTTCCTCAGAAACACTTCTCCACCTCTTTTGTCTGCACTGAGAAGAGGGCGCGCAGACGTTGGGCTCTGCAGTGTGTTTGTTTTTTCGAAGACGTTTCATTAAAAAACGTCTGCGCGCCCTCTTCTCCCAGAAGTGTTGGTATTGCTACTTCTCACCTCTTCTAACCCAATTTCTTTCCATCATTCTTCTTATTCCATCAGAACTCCCAAACCCTAATCCCCTCCTCTCTCCACTGCCGCCCAACTCCCCCACCGAACCCCGTCGCTCCACTGCCGCCCTACTCCCCCACCGCTGCAACCCCGTCGCTCCACTGCTTCAGCGCCCCCGCCCCAACGCTGCAACCCTGCCGCCGCCTTTCTACCTCCTCTGGTGCATTCCGACTGTATTCATACAGTAAGGACCAAATAGAAACATATAATAATAATAATAATAATAATAATAATAATAATAATAATAATAATAATAATAATAATAATAATAATAATAATTGTTTCTTCCAGTGCTGAATTGGAAGAAGTCAACGTCATCTTCTTCTTCGTTGACTTACCGGAACACAGTACCTGATGGAGATTGAATGCTTATTAATTGATTTATAGTTTATGTATTGATTTGTTATTCTTTTGATTCAGATTGAAGTTGTTTAATAATGTTATTGATCAATTAATATGTATGTTTCACTCATGCCATTGCTAATTTGCTAACAAAAGAGAAATTATTATTATCAGCTTATTTTAGCAGTCTGCAGATGTTAAAAAACAAACAATCTTCTTGTTACAGACTGCAGAGTTTTGGTCCACCTCTTCTGCTACAGATGTTGGCAGATGTGGTTTCGCAGTCTTCTGACATTTTTCCTCTGAAAAACAAACAACACCTTAGTGTTTATTACTACATTATTATCATGTTTAGAAGATATCATCTGATTAGGTTTCTTTTGTAATCATCCTCATTGTATCTCTATATAGTTGGTGATGACTGTTTAGGGGCTATTACTGGGGTTCAGCAGGGAGACCCCATTGGCCCCTCCTCTTTGGCTTAGCATTACACCCTCTTGTTCTCCGGGTACAAAATGACTGGAACCTCCCATTTCATGCTTGGTACTTGGATGATGGGACTATTATTGGTGGTGCCAACGAAGTCGCTAAAGCCCTAAACATTATCATCTCGGAAGGGCCATCATTGGGGCTGCAACTTAATATTAAGAAAACCGAGGTTTTTTGGCCAGCGTGTAATGAGGTGAAAGTCAAAGATGGGCTCTTCCCTAGTGGGATTGGTAGACCAGAGAGAGGGGTAAAGCTCCTTGGAGGGGCTGTTAGTCGAGATCCCTACTTTATTAAGGAGTTGGCGAGGCGGAGAGCATCTCGTGCGGTGATCTTATGAAACTCTTACATTGCCTTAGGGATCCCCAGATCGAACTCCTCCTGCTTAGGTCTTGCATGGGGGTTGCTAAGTTGCTTTTTGGGTTACGAACATGCCACCCCCATATGATGGATGATGCGGTATCCTGTTTTGATAAGGGGCTTCGAGAAGCCATCGAAGACATAGTTGTATGTGGAGGCCCGTTCTTTGGTGATCTTCAGTGGCGACTTGCATCTTTACCGATGCGCTTGGGGGGTTTAGGCCTTCTTTCGGCTCATGATGTTGGGGTTTACGCTTTTGTAGCGTCGAGGGCTCAGTCTTGGAAGCTACATAATCACATCTTAAGGAATAGAGGAGTTGTCGACCTGGACTCAGACTACGTGCAGGCCCTGGAACGCCTAAATGGCGCTCTCCCAGACTTTGACATTGGCGGTTTCTCTAATAAGGACACCGCCCCACCAAAGCCTCAAAAAACTTTGGCGAATGCCCTTTTTGGCAAAATCGCTCAGAGCCTGGGAGAAGTTTTTGGATTGTCCCCCCGACAGAAGGCGGTTATTGAATGCTTACAAGGTCCTCATGCCCAATATTTTCTGACCGTTATCCCGATTGATGGCTTGGGCCAAAACATGTCTGCGGTCGAGTGTAGGGCCATTCTTAAGTACCGTTTGATGGTCCCAATGTACCCAGAAGACGAAACATGTCCGATCTGCCGTAAGGCTTGCCTGGATAAATTCGGAGAGCATGCGGTTCATTGTAAGGAGATGCCTGGGTTCAAATACCGACATGATTGGGTGCGGGACGTTCTTTAGGACATCTTAAGGCGAGCTGGGATATCAGCTAAAAAGGAAGCCCCCGTAAACTTCCTTACAGACCCCACGGAAGGGAGATCCACTCTACGACCGGCAGATTTGCTCGTCTTTGGTTGGGCCGGGAGAAAACACGCTTGTGTTGACCTCACAGGGGTATCTCCCTTAGCTGGTTTGAGGGATAATGGGTTTGTAGCTGGGCAAGCAATGAAAAGGGCTGAAACGAAGAAGGTGGGGAAACATGCTAAAGCCTGCGAAGAGAACCAACATGCTTTTGTCCCTCTGGCTCTTGATACCTTTGGCTCATTGGCACCGGAAGCTATCCGTTTCCTAACCAGGGTCCAACAGGTTGTGCATAGCAATGTGTCGACTCCAAAGGGGCAGGGGTATGTCTTTAGCAGGTTAGGGTTTGCAATTCAGAAAGGGGTGGCGGCGCAGCTTGTTGCCCGCCTACCTGCTATGTTGATGTAATATCTATGTTTCTATATAATGAAAGAAGTATCATGTTTATTTGAAAAAAAAAACATGAAATAGAGGAAAAAAGGCTTGAAAGTATTAAAAAAATGAAGAGTTCGGTTCGGTTAATTTTGGTTTTCGGTTATATTGGTTCGGTTTCGTCGGTTTTCGGTTAGGTTTCGGTTAACGATTGGGTTATTGCTCACCCCTACCGCTTTTGTTGGTTTCATCACTAATGGCGAATGCCCATCCAACTTCACACTCTCTCGAGTGGGCGCGCAGTAATGGACCAAGGATTTTAGTCTTTTTTCCCGGTGTTCAGATTTCTAACGACCAAATTTTTTGCAATATTATAATAAGAAATATATATGATCATTACTAAGTAAAAAACACACAATAAAAATAACAGGGCCTTTAATCATTCAACAATGTCTCGTTTTGAAAAAACATGACCTTGTGTTTAACATGAACCTCTTGCATTACGGAATCGTTCTTCAGTCATTAACATAGACCCTACAAACCTAACTCAATTTTTTTCTAGAGTCAATCTAACTTAATGACCTTTGTTCTTTAACTTAAACAATCTTCGTATTTTTTTCATTGATCTTGAACACTGAAGCCTGCCTTCGAAAAAATCAATTGGAACAAAATGCAAGTTTTGAAAATCCACTTAAGAGATTACAAGTGACAAGTTGTGAGACTCTTTAGTTACTATCTATCATGTATTAAACTAAAATATGCTTAACATGTGTTCAATAAAAAATAAAACCACATTTCATTTCTTGTTCTTCTCGCTTTTAGCATAAAACTAACAAAAAGTATCTTGAATTGTCTATCAGTGAAGCATACGTACTGGTTTGGTTTAATGGAAGGCTAATCTTGTGTTGGGCATTTTATCTATCATGTATTAAACTAAAATATGCTTAACATGTGTTCAATAAAAAATAAAATCACATTTCATTGCTTGTTCTTCTCGCTTTTAGCATAAAACTAACAAAAAGTATCTTGAATTGTCTATCAGTGAAGCATACGTACTGGTTTGGTTTAATGGAAGGCTAATCTTGTGTTGGGCATTTTATCAAACAAAAATTATGCATATTCTATTTTACATGTAACTTCATTCAAACGTATTTATGGGGAAAAAAAACAATACGTTTTTCATTTGGTATAACACGTTTTCCACGTGTTCAGGTAAAGCATTAAGCTTTTGATACGGTGCAATGAACGCAGCGACATCCTTAACTATAGGTATTTCATCCGAAAAAAGAATTTGTCTGTCAGACAACCGTGAGACGGTGCGAAGACCTATCAGATGAGCCGGCAGCGATCCTCTACTAAGCCATGGTCAAGACCATGAAGCTCTGTTAATCAGAGCTCTGGTCACACGGTCATAGCTCATCAACTAGACATGGGTTTCTGTCTTCTTAGGAATCAAGAATACAGAGGTACGAACCTATAGAACAGATCCTGTTCAAGTAAGATCGTGCCCAATTCTCTCTGTGGTCTATATAAAGCACTGCTGTTTTCCACCTTGCACCGATGTGGGATATAGAATTGAATCTATTTCCCTTGTTGTCTCATTAATTTCAAAAAACGATATAGACTGGGTTGTATAATTAAGTGTATTAAAAGAAGATATATTTTTGGACAAATCATATCTAACAAGTAACAATCATCGATCAGTTGAAAATTCATCAGTTTGTGGCACATTGTCCTTGATTCACCACAAACTTCCACACGTGAAGGCCGTAGCCCGGGGTATGAAGAAGATTATAATAGACTATAAAATAAAATGTACATACAAGACACTCTACAAGAGTCAACGATACTCATACATAGTAAAAAGAAAAGGTAATAAATTTTAAAACTAAAACTAGCAAACATAAATATTAAATCCAAAGTCCCTAAAGGATAACTTTAAAAAGATCTAAAAAAATGCAGGGTTTCTACATAATGATGGACATGAAGAGTGCTAGAAACTAGTTGAACTTGTTCTTCTGAGTTGATACTTTGGCTCAGAGGGTGGTACATATGGCAATGCCTTCTCTGCCTCCTGCAATTAGAAACTACAATAATTAATAAAAACAAAGACTAACAAAAAAAAAACAAATTTTCGATACAAAATAATACCAGGTTTGAATAATGTTAGCTAAACAGTCTCAACTTGTCACACAAGGCAAAATAAGCAGGTGGGGTGGGTTGAGTAATGGGTCAAAACAAACAGGCTTGCAGCAAAAACTTCTTTTGTTTAAAACTTTTATATTATTGTTTTTAATATGAATAAAAAAAATACATACTATTAATAATCCACAAAAAAAAAATATATATATATCTCTAGTAAATCTGTAAATGAGATAAAGTTGGCAATTTTAATCCATAGTTCTAGAAAAAATGGCTGAATTCGGTTATAATTAATTGAGGCTGTATATACAAAAACCTTAAAGAAAGTCATACAGTATGCATATTAGCAATAAGCCAATAACATATTCATAGAGAACTACTGGCACTTAGATGATTACCAAGTAACAATCAACAATAACATTAAACATCAATTAACTAGTTTATCCAACAAACATTAGTGTCAAGACCACAAACAATTATAAAAGAACATAATACAACATTAGTAACCTTAAAACCATACAGAAACAACAAAGAGATAATGATCATGCAGCCTTTCGACCTATTTTATTCTTTAGAACAGAGCCATTTTAAAAAAGTTCAGGTACGTTATATGTCATGAAGTATATGTAAACCTACTCACTCTCTCTGCTAAACGACTGGAATCAACATAATAAAGGAGAAAGGAAAACATTAATTATAATACAAAACATAAGGATATCATAAGTCTGACAGAACTCAGAAGAACATTGTAGAATAGCAAACAATATTTTTTAATAATAATAATAGTACCTGCTCTCTATTAAGTCTTTCGTTTTCCTCTTCCAAATGTGACACTTTGTTCTCCAACGCCTCGGTATATGCCTATCCAAATTCCAACCATATATAACTATCTTATAAACTTTTACAAACCACAATTACTCTTTTACTTTAGAAATAATATATATAGAGGCCGCCCTAATATTCAAACTTTTTCATTAAAGCCACCCAACTATGCATTTTGTTTCGTTTATAACCAAATCCAGCCAACAACATGCGCGGATATTGTAAAATAACATAAACACCATTGATGCTTTTAAACTGACTCGCTGCAAGGGTATTTTGTCTTTTCAAATAAATTTTCATCATTAGGCATGTTTTTTGGCTGAAATTGACATAAACAAGACTAAATAGCATGTGATCACCCACCCAGACAAAAAACGAACACATATTTTGAAATGATACCTGTTTCCTTGCTCTTGATCTTGCAGCAGATTCGCGATTCTTAATCATTCTTTTCTGTCTCCTTTCAATAGTCTTCTCCAACAGATCTCCTCCAGAAGCAGATCTTTTCCTTCCAGGTGTATCAGACGATACTGTCATCTGAGCCTCAGAGTAAGCCATGTCACCGACTATCTGCTGATCCGGATGATGATGATCTGGCATGAACACAGGCTGCTGCTGCTGAAATGGTTGAATTTGATACTGCATCCACTGTGCCAGTTGTTGCTTGAAATTCTGTTGGGACGACAACTCAACCGATTCAGTTGAAGTCTTGTCCTGTGAAAGAATCCCAGCTTTAGCCAAGAAATCCTCCAAGGTCATCTCGCCAAGTGTCGGTGGTTGTTTCGTATTATCGTTACTACTGCTACTATTATTATTATTAGTATCCTCTTCCTTCTTGATATATTGCCACAGTTGATCAACGGTTTTGTTGGTGAAATCGAGCATGGATGATGAAGCAGAAGCAGGTTGTGTGGTTTGATTGTGATTGTTGGTAATAATAATCCGTTGAGTTTCAACAGTGTTATTGTTAATGAGGTGATCAATGTTGATAATACTAGTAGTAAAGGCTTCCCTAATTGGTGTTGAAGCTCATCCAATGTTAGTTAGGTTACCATGGTTCGAGTCACCATAGATTAAAAAAAACCACCAGTTCCAATATATTATATTAATTTAAAATCCTGTAAACGGAAACAGTAACCTGGATTGTGAAAGGAAACAAGTAAGTCGATCCATCGGTATGATTTGTGTGATTATTAATTGGATTTTGGTAATAATTTAATCGGCGTAGAATTAGAATGATAGGAAACTGACCGGTGGTATGGTAGTGTGGATGGATTTAGGCTCTTCTTCCAGGCTACATTGGTTGGTCGCGGCTGGCTTTGTTTGATTGATTGATTGATTAAGATGTTTACGTGTCCAAGGTATATTGATTTTAAATAATTTAGCTATTAATTTTTTGGTTGGTTGTTGTTGGTTCTAGTTATATAATAATAATATATTGTTCCCCCCGGTACTCTTAACCGCTTCTTTCTGTAAAGAATCACAGATCAATCTGAAACTAAATCTCAACCCTTTAAACCCTGCTTCTAGAAGGGGAGGTTACCATCCTTCATCGGAGTAGTTAACAGCACCCACTACTTGATATATTTTTCATCGCTGCAGTTTCTCCCCTCCTCTCAATCTCAGCACCGCCACCACCAAGTCAATCAGTCATCGCGTCTGCCCAATCGACCGCCCAAATTGGCGATTACTTCTCACCCCTAATTATCCTTAATTGACTCTTGCGAGTTTTGTGATCAAAACTTTGGCATTGGAGCAGATGGAGTAATCTTTGCAATTGCCCTAAACTATGGGATTGATTACAACAATGAGAGATGGTAGCCAATTTGAGGTGAAATTTCTTTTCTGCATTAGATTTACATTAGTATTTGTTTTGATTGCAATAAACAATCTTATTCTTGACACTTAAATTAACAGCCTGGAATGTTGAATTAGTAACTTCTTTTATGTTGTTCTTCCTCAAATGTGTGGTAACAGAGTTCGTTACTTTGCAAAGTTTATTTAAGATCTCAGTAAATTAAATGGAAGGCAAAGGTATATTTGAGATTTTTTTTATGTTACCAGTGACATAGCCGAGATACTGTCGCTGGATTGATCATGGCCGAGGTACAAGCCTAATGGCAAGGTAGTTTTATTGAACCAGTTTCTTTATTGAACAAGAGGAAAAAGCTGGATTCTTATTAATACTAGCCGAATACTCAGTGTTCATCCTGAATCCTCACATCAGACCCTCTATCTCGCATTGTCGAAGAACAGTGATATAGGTACGCCTCTTCAAATTCCTCGTCAGAATTTCCTGGTTTTAATAGGGATTTACAAGCTATCAAATAGATTATGTGTTCAATATATGTTACAATTATATAATATATTATTCCCGGTGAGGGTAACTGTATTTTGAATGAATTTCCACCATTGGATGAAGATGAGGAGAATCTCAGCCGTAATAAGTCAAGGAAAACCTTCTAGAAGGGGAGGTTAGGGGCGGTTTCTCACAGTCCGCTCTCTTTCCCACGTCTCCCTCCTCCATCGGATGGATGCCTCATATCTCGTGGATTGCAGGTGCAGTTTCTGTCTTCATAACAACTTTGTCCCTTCATTATTATTATTTGGAAGTTGGAACTGTTGTCTTCTATGAATCTCTAACTCCTTTCCCCCAAATTATATTACATTACAACCCCTAATTTCTATATATCCAATTTCATAAATAGGCTAACGATGTGCTGCTGGAATATACGGCGTAATCAGGGCTGAAAGAATTTCAAGGTCAGCCTGTAACAAATCATTCTTCATCGTCATCATATATCAATTTCATAACTTGAATTTTTGTTATCGCTAATCTATTTCGACACTTAAGTTGCGTTTGTTTAAGATTATGATTTAATTTGAAAGTTTATTGACCTCACTAATTCAATTCTGAATTTGATTTGTAGATTTGACATCACGTTGCATCAATTTTGAAGATTTTATGGTAACGAATGAATTTTATATTTTCATTTTTTTTTGCATGTATTAAATAACTGTTTTGACTTTATATTATATATGTTTATAATTCTCAGGTTGGTTCAGTTGATGTGGTATGATAGTCATAGAACTTTGTAAAACATGTGGCTGCAATCGGTGTATCTGCAATAACGGAACAAAACCAAAAAGATACCAGGTAAAAAAAACATGGGACAATTATTAATCTGAATTTTTGTTTGGGTGTCATTTTAGAACATGTTTGTGTGCTTCTAACGGGTTAGAGGTTTTAACTTTCATTCTACTAATGTCATGCTATCTTTAGGTTATGGGACAGAACGAGTTGGAAAATGGGAAGAGGGAGCACGTGGATCATAATACGGGCTAAAGGTTGATTTCAGGTCATTAGGTGCAGTTTTTGAATAAACTGTTTCGGTTGATTCAGATCAGAATACGGGTCACCTTTGCTTTTGATACGGTCCAATATTTGGTTATTTGGCTGCATGGGTATTTTTATTAGTGCAGATTTCAAATAACTTGCAAGGGTATTCTGGGCGTTTTTTATATTTAGGAACATACATATTCATGTTTGAATATTGTTTGACCCAATCTGTATTTATAAATTACAAAAGCCAGTTCATATTAATAAACTTCTTATTGGATTTTAGATTTTTAGAAAATTTATATTTGCAGCAATTTATAATTTATAGAATTCTGGAATTTATATTATAGCAATATTGTTTTGTTTTAAAATGCAAATAAAGACAGTTATGACATTATAACATTAAACAGCCCGTCCACCGGACGGGTATAAAACTAGTTAATAATAAAATGGTTGGTGATAGACTCTTCTTTTAACATGTTTGCTTCCAATGATCCATGACTAATAGAAGTGTAACTCAGTTCGTCTTGGCTTACCAGGAAAACGTTTTCGGCCGCAAAACTCAACATTTATATCCAAAGCCTCTTGGAAACCTTATATCGTGCCTTTGGGAACTTTTTTTTAAGTAAAAACCTCAATTATTGAGGTCTCTGGAATCCTAGGTGACAGCCACCAAGAAACGCTTTCGATTGGAAAACTCCTTTTTCTGTTGAAAGCCATCGGTAGTGGTGTTCAGATAGTGGTGGCCAGCGGTGGCGATGGTGTTAGAGTAGTGGTGGTCAACAACGGTGTTCAAGTGACGGTGGTGGTGTTCGTGTGGAGTTCAAGTTGAGTTTTCCGGCGAAAAAATCTTCGGCAAAAAACGTTTTTTCGGTGGCCGGAGACTACGGAGTTACACTTTCTTTCGTGGATCGTTGGAAGCAAACGTGTTAAAAGGAGGGATTGTCACCACCAACCATTTCATTAGTTGGGACCGACATCGATCAAAAGGTAATAGTTATAATTATTTAAAACCAACATACCAAATACTAATAACCCTTACACACTTTAACCTATTTATCATAACATGTAAAGCATGTGGGTGGGCGATAGTTAAGTTGTAAGCATGTTAATCAAGTTAATAGGTTGTAAGAGATGTGTATCAAGATGATTAACTAAATATGTTAAATACGTCAATCCGTAAACATCCTTTTTAATTAAGCTGGTCAACCTGACATTGACTTAATTATTAAAGACATCGAACAAAACATCTAGTCGTTGGCTAGACTATGGATGAGATTTTTTCTCGAATACACGTACCTGTTCAAAACCCGTACATGTACTCGTACCCCGTTTATTTAGTACGGGTACCCAGATTTACTGAATTTAGGTAAGGGTACTTTCGAGTATAGGTACGGATATTACGGGTACTCGATACCCGTTAGGAATATGTACGGGTTTTTATTAGGACTTCCAAAACTCATAACCCTAACAATGTTTTTATTGGGATATCCTCTAGGCTTCAAACATGCTTTTCAAAACCATTAATAATCAAAATATTAAAACTAACGGTTCTAATTAAACACTAGTTCTCTTCTCTTCTTCTTCTTCCAATCAATAACTATTAACATCCACCACAAATGGATTTTATATTATGGTTAATTTGCTTCATTTTTAGTTTTGGTATTATGTTTTGGTTATGGTGTTACGGTTTTGGTTTTGGTATTATAAATAATTGATTGTCGATACCGTACTAGTATCGATATCAAGTTTAATGGATATATTTTTTTTAAAAAAAAGAAAAAAGTGGTACCAAAACAAATACCATACATGAAGTATCCGTACTCGTATTCGTATCATAATTCGGGTACGGGTGTGATACTCAGATTTATTGCTTTTGCGTTTTGGTATATGTACTTTTAAATATAGATATGGATGCGATCCAATCTCATCCCTAGAACAAACATCTATGAACATGAACATCCTTAATAATGAAGGTTACTGTTATGAAATGGAAGATATTTTGAAACACTTTACTATCTATTTAACAATAATGTGTTAGGTATAGTAATAGCTAGTAATCTAACCTTTTATTAGAAACAACTTAGTAGTTTTCATGCATCAAAAACACAATTTAAAATTATTTTCGAGCATTTGGGGATTAGTTATGTTTTATAAATCTTTTATATTATCTTTAAAGCATAGTAAGTAGCTAAACACAAACAAAAGTATTATTAAAAAATGTATATGAAACCAAACTATATAAATAAAAGGTATTATTAAAGCATATATGAAAGTATGAAACCAAACAACATGTCCGGATTATACTGGTTTGATAGCCTTTGAACGTACCTTTATCTATTTTCTTAATTATATGGATAATAATTAATGCATTAACATATGATTAAAACTAAATTATTCAATGATAATCTTATTTGTTTAAACTAAATGATTCAAAAGTTAAAAGACACCTTGAAGGTTATGAGACCACCCGTAGTGGTGACGGTATCCAAGCCTTTTCCTTCATAACGCTGGGAACACCGTCCCCTAGGCGTTTTGAGGGTGGCGTTTTCTACAAAACGCGAAGGTGGCACGAATTTTGATAAAATTGTGTGTGGGGAGAGGAGGGAGAATGGAATAAATGTAATTATTGTAAGAGAGTTATGCCGTTTTGCCCACTACACCACTTTTTGCAAAACTCTCAATTGATGGGCCATATGACGCAAAATACCTAAGGGTGAGCGTTTTGACTACACATGGTCTGAGTGTGATTAAGGAAGGGATGATAATAATAATATCTTATGCGGACAAAAATGAGGAGAAGGAGCTCACTCAACATCACCCCCTCTCCTTTACTTCACTAGCGCCTGTCACCGAGTCCTCCCCGTTCTTTTTGCCCGATCCCCTTTTTTCTTTTTGTTATTTTTGATTTTTAAATAATATAAATAAATTAAATGGTGAAAAATTACAAATGATAATATAACATAAGTTTTTTTTTTTGGAAATAATAGTAACATAAGATACATTAATATAAAACGATTACAATAAAGTGGCAGGCAAACGAGCAACAAGCTGCGCCGCAACCCCCTTTTGAATAGCAAAGGCAATCCTGCTAAAAACGAAGCTTTGGGACCTTGAAGCTGAAGAGGTTCCGTGTACGACGCGCTGAACCCTACTCAAAAATTTCACAGCCTCTGGAGCCAGAAAACCAAATGAATCAAAGGCAAATGGTAAAAAAACATGTTGATTATCTAAACAAGCTTTCTCGTATTTAACAATTTTGCGCGATTCAGCCTTCAACACAAGTTGAATGATATGGTTAAGTGATGAGTAAAAAGTGATGTTACGTTAATATGGCGAATAATGAGAGTGGAGTATACCTCATGGTGAATTTATTGTGTACAATTCTAGTGCAAAACTATGTTTTATAAACTTGTTATATTATTGTTATAATTATCTTCTATAAAAACTAAATTGACCTCAGATCCATCCAAAACCCTTACCAAATTGACCTCCAATTGAATTCCCAACCAATTATTTGATGAAAGGAAGCCAGTGGTTCACCCTGGGACTGGTGTCATCATGGTACGCATCCAACATTGGAGTCTTATTACTCAACAAATACTTACTATCCAACTACGGCTTCCTCACCATGTGCCACATGACCGCCTGCTCAGTTACATCGCCATTGTCTGGCTTAAGACCGTCCCCTTGCAGAAGGAGGCCTGGTTGACCTATGTCACTCTTGTTCCTGTTGTTACTGGTGTTGTTATTGCTAGTGGGGTAAATTATTTGCTATACATGGCACCTGTAGCAGTTGTGATATTGCTTCCCGCAGCATTGATAATGGAAGATAATGTGGTTGGGATAACGATTGCTCTTGCTAGGAAAGATGTTAATATTGTTTGGTATTTAATCTTCAATTCCGGTTTAGCTTATCTTGTCAATTTGACAAATTTCTTGGTTACCAAGCACACAAGTGCTTTAACTCTTCAGGTATTTATATATTTATTCTCACATGTTTTTAATTATCATTTGTTTCTAAGTTCATGATATTAACTTTTTGTTGGTGTGAAACTGTGATTACTAGGTTTTGGGAAATGCAAAAGGAGCACTGGCGGTTGTTATCTCGATTATGATATTTAAGAATCCTGTGTCCGTGACGGGGATACTCGGTTATTTGTTGACGGTGCTGGGGTGATTTTGTATAGTGAAGCCAAGAAAAGGGCCAAATAATTGAAGTTCGTGTGCATTTTTGTTCATTTTTTTGATTGGACAACGATCTACATTTGTTGTATACCTTAAAAGTGATTATGAATTTACTGTTGTTGTATACGTACCCTTAGAATGTCAATAAACATAAATACCTGATTGTTTCCGCTTGTGTTCTTGGTCATTTCCTAATTTTATATTTCAGAAGAATTTCTGTATGGTGCAAGCTGTTCAGAACTTGTTCGCGTGTGTTTTTGTAGTATTTGTCAATGTAAAAAATAATAATGCTCAAAAGCCTTCTGCAATAAAGGAAGCCTAATCTCGTTTGGGCATATTATGGAACACAAACTATGCATCTTCTATTTTACATGTAACTTTAGAGGCTTCATAACATAATTATGGGAGAAAACAGTGCCCTTGAGGCATTTCATCCTGCATTTGGTATAAGCTGGTCCCCTTTTCCATATGAGTTCAGCAAAAGCGTTAAGCATTTCATCTAAAAAAAGAATTTTGTCTGTCAGACAACCGTGAGACCATGCCTTACCCATCAGATGAGCCAGCAACGATCCTCTACTGAGCCATGGTCAAGACCATGAGACTGTTAATCACGCTCTCGTCACACGGTGCTAGCTCATCAGCCAGACATGGGTTTCTGTCTTCTTAGGAATCAAGAATACAGAAGTACGAGCCTATAGAACAGATCATGTTCAAGTAAGGTCGTGCCTCTTCCCCTCCTCGTGGTCATTATAACCAGCTGCTTGTTTATACCTTGTTCCGATGTGGGATGTCTCCATCTGCACATATTCTAAGCTTAGTACACGTGCTGTGTTTGTTGGTAAGTGAGTTGAGTCGAATCAAGCTCGGGTAAATTAATCAAGATTGAGCTTTAAAATCAAGGCTCCATCAAGCTCAAATCAAGTTTCGAGCTCCATGTTTTATAATTGAGTCAAGCTCAACTGTGGGCATAATAGATAAACATAGATCGGTGTTCATCTTAGAGATTAGAAGTTGGTATGTTTATGTTAACTGAGTTAAACCAACAATTTAAGTATACATTTTATAAACTAAAACTTCTATAAAGTGCCTTTAATTATCTGCAGTTTCATATTAATGCTAAGATATGGCCTATTTTTACATGTTCGTTATTAATGCTAAGAGGTAGGTCCCAGCAGAGCCCAGTTGGACCCGCAAGACTCACCTTGAAGAGTGACGTCTGCGCAAGGACCAACTGGTTCCGCAGGACCCACCATGCATGAAGACCTTACGCGCAGTACGCCAGCTGTTCCCGCAGGAAAAGCCTCCCAATGGTGAAGTACCCCGCCTGTCCCCGCAGTTGCGGATACAAGCCATCAGGGAAGGCTACCCGCACTAATAGCAAGGCTACACGCACAAGGCACTCAATAATTCAGTGTCACCTGAAGGAATGAGCAAGGCGGGAATACTCCCGCCCAAATGAGCCAGTCCGTATGCTTCTGGAAGATCTTTTGTACTATACCTGCCAAGGTATAGACAAAATAGACAAGATCTGACCAAAGCAGCCCATGAACCAATCACAGGGTGACAGCTCACCGACAAACAGTACGAGGAGCATGCTCTAGTACTGTTTGTCACTATTAGCCGCTGCCTACTCACCAACCCTTGTCGTGGCACGCACATAGCCTGCAGTTGGTGGAAAAGGAATAGTACACAGCCGGCCTGGTCACTATCAGCCGCTGCCTACCCACCAACCAGCATGGCACGTGCGTAGCCCGTAGTTGGTAGAACAGGAATATTATACAGCTGGATGTACCTGCTTGGAAACCTACCTTCGGCTATAAATACTCCAACACCTTGGAACGGTAGGGGGATCTTGTATTTTACCTTCACTAGCTATTTCTCTCAATATACACTTATATTCAGAGCAATCTAGTCTGATTCTCACGCCGGAGGGTGGTCACAAGGAGGAACCCCCCCCCTTCTCAGTGACGAGCTCACGGTGTCTGTTTTGCAGGTCATCTGAAGAACATCTTTCTTTGCCGGACCTAACCCTCGTGGGAAACATTACTTAACCCCCTGATTATCCATAATCAGCCCAGGGTCGATTAGTGTTTCTTCATTGGCGCCATCCGTGCATAAAAGCTAGAACTAATTCAGTTTTTTTAAAACTTCTGAAAAAATGGTCAACGTTACTCCGGTCCCAAGGCCAGTAAGTGACCAAGAAACCCCGGTAACCACAACCCCAGCTACTGGGGGGAACACCGGCGGTTACACAAATTTTACGAACACTACCCCGGTTACCCAAGCCGGGGCAAGTGCAGTAAACAATATTTCACTGGGGTTCACTGATGCCCATTTGGAGAAACAGACGAGGCTCCCTCGACAAACACTCGATCAAGTTAAGGCGTGGGCCGAAACACGTCAGAAGGAATTCCAAGTCGAGTTGGATGAACGCTTGCGTTCACTCCAACAGGCTGACGAGTTCGAGAGCACTCGACAACAGCTCAACATGAACAGTGAGTGCGAGTATTCGGACGATGATCGGGAGGAATCCGACACTGACGCGAACCCTCGCCATAAGGCGAAAGGGAAGCGTAAAGAAACGGACTTCCAACCAAGAAGGAATTTCGGAGAAACCTTCAAACCAAGGAACGCGGGGGGAAACCCACGCAACTTCTCCAAAACCTTTAGACCAACTGCCGCAAATGCGGGAACATCCAAGTTTGCAAGGGACATTGCGGAAGCAATCGCCCCGAGAAGTGCCAAACAGATGTCCAACATCGGCACTTATGATGGTCTATCTGACCCAGACGATCACTTGAACAGATTCATAGCGGGGGCAACCGTCAGTAACTGGACGGAACCCACGTGGTGTTATATGTTCCAGATGACGCTGGTTTGAGCGGCCAGGGCGTGGTTTGATCGTTTACCGGTCCACCACATCTATGATTGGGCGGACTTTCAACACAAGTTCAGCCAACTTTTCAGTCAACAGAGGAAATACACTGAAGAGCAGTGGACGATCCTCAACTGCGTGAGAGAGGAAGATGAATCTTTACTAGACTTCATCACTCGCTTCAACTCCAAAAAGCTGAGTCTGGGCAACATAAGTGAAGACCTTGTTCGCGCCGCTTTCATCCAGGGCGCCGAATACCCAGAGCTTATCCGCACGTTGACGGGCAAGGACGGCATGCCATCCACATGGGATGCCATCATGACGGCGGCCAAGCGCTTTGCCGAAACGGAGAAGCAACTGGGTAGGGACCTGCCCCAGAGTACACATCTCTACACGCAGAGGATCAGAGAAAATAATGTTCGGATCGCCCGGCAGAACAAAAAGAGGAAGCTAGGTATTTGGCAGTCAAGGGTAAACTTTGACACCTCATCCAGCTCTCACCCTCTTGTTGGCGGAAGGGATAACACACACCCTTCAAGCCGAAAACACCGGTGGACGCCACTCACCAAAAGCGTCACGGAGATATTCGCCACCGAAAAACTCCCATGGCCAAAAGCTCCAATGATCCGGCAACGACCTAATGCGGATCAGAGCAAATCCTGTAACTTCCACGGGACAAAGGGTCACAGTACAGAGGAGTGTACATCCTTGAAGGATATTGTTGAAACATTCGTCAAGGATGGAAGACTTGCACACCTTGTGGCATCAATCAAGAATGGAGGAAGGAATGATAACCGGTATAAAGGCAACGGACGAAAGCCCGTTGACATCAGCATCCACATGGTTCATGGCAACATCAGAGGAAGAAAAAGACGAACGACAGAACCATGCGAATGGAAGGAAGTTGAGGTGCGCTTCCCGCGAGTGCTAGGAGGACCCAGCAAGGAAGGCCCTATCGTCATCAAAAGCCAGCTGGGGCATTACATAACTTCCCGCACTCTTGCTGACAACGGCGCCTCGTCAACGGTTATGTACAGGCAGTTCTTCGACAAGCTAGACGACGAAGACAAAGAACGCCTGGAAACGGTTTACGCCTCAATGGAAGGGTTTGACGGCAGCACAAACACACCCCTGGGTATCCTATCTTTCCCCGTCATTCTCACAGATAGAAAATACTCCCGCACAGAAGACGTGGACTTCGTCGTAATGAGGAAGCCACATCACACATACGACATTCTCTTCGGGAGAGACGGGATGGCAAGATTCAACGCCGTGGTATCTTCAGTCCATGGCATGATGGGATGGCCAACTGCTGAGGGTGTAGCGATGATCACCGGCATCCCCCAGGTATGCATCGCATCCGTCTCATCTAAACCCAAACCAAAGATGGCTAAACCAACCATCACCGAACCAGAAAAATGAGCCCTTAATGGCAAATACCCTGACCAGGCTGTTACAATTGGCCCAACAATCGCTGATCCTACGCGCACCTTACTCAAACGCTTACTACAGAGAAACGCTGACATCTTCGCGTGGACACCAGCTGACATGACTGGTGTACCTCGGAGTAAAGCAGAGCATAAGCTCAAGTGTGACCCGGCTTTTACGCCAGTCATACAAAACCGCAGAGTAATGGGGGCGGAATAGGCTAACGCGTGTAGAACCCAAGTCAAGGAACTCCTTGACGCGGGCATCGTACGCGTTAGTAAATATCAAACATGGGTTGCAAATCCCGTTATGGTACCGAAGGCTAACAAACAATGGCGCATGTGTATAGATTTCAAAGATTTAAACAAAGCATGCCCCAAAGATTGTTACCCGTTACCCGAAATTGACCTCAAAGTGGATTCATTAGCACCGTTTCGCCTTAAATGCTTCCTTGACGCATATAAGGGGTATCATCAAATCCACATGGCGCTAGATGATCAGGACAAAACCGCATTTCGGACGCCCGGTGGCACATTTTGTTATCAAATGATGCCATTCGGACTTAAGAATGCAGGGTCCACATATCAACGCCTGATGGACAAAGAGTTTCATGCCCAAATTGGGAGAAACTTGGAAGTCTACATGGATGATTTGGTCATCAAAAGCCCTGAGCCAGAAGCGATGTTGAAAGACATCGAAGAAACTTTCAACACGCTCAGAAAGATAAACATGAAGCTCAACCCGAGCAAGTGTTCCTTTGGGATGGAAGAAGGGAAGTTCTTGTGAGTCATTGTTACTAAAGATGGCTTCAGAGCGAACCCTGAAAAGGTCGAAGCCATTGTCAAAATGGAATCACCTACTACCATCAAGCAAGCCCAGACACTGAATGGACGCCTAGTCGCACTTAACCGCTTTTTGTCAAACCATGCGGATAGGTCGTTCCCATTCGTGTCAACATTAAGAAACTGTTTAAAGAAAACGCACTTCCGCTGGACACCAGAAGCGGAAGCAGCTTTTCAGGAAATTCGGTCACGCTTGATCGAACTCCCAACGCTCACAGCACCAGAAGCGGGGGAGGAATTAATCATATATCTTTCTGCCACAGAGAGAGCAACCGGGGCAGTCCTGCTAGTAGAGCGGAAAGGTATCCAGATGCCTATTTACTATGTTAGCCGTGTCCTAACAGACGTAGAAACCCGGTACTCCACCCTGGAAAAATTAGTCTTAGCACATGTACAAGCTTCACGCAGACTAAGACGATATTTCCAGGGTCACCCAATCACCATTCTCACCAACTTCAAACTCGCAAACGTTCTAGGCAAACCCGAATTATCGGGACGTCTAGCCAAATGGGCAATCGAGTTGGGGGAATATGCGATAAAGTACAAGCCAAGACCAGCTATGAAAGGCCAGGTCCTGGTCGACTTTATTGCAGAAGTCCCCGCTTCGCGGGAGAAAGAGTGCCAGGAGGAGGCTCAACCCTCCCCAGCACAGGACATCAATGATGTCTGGCGACTCTACACTGATGGAGCAGCCAGCAACGAGGGTTCAGGCGCAGGGTTGAAATTAACCAACCCAGCAGGCCAAGAATACACTTACGCTATTCGACTGGATTTTCCAAGTACGAATAACGAAGCCGAGTATGAAGCATTCTTGGCAGGGCTGAGAATTGCGCGTAAAATGGGAGTGAAAAACTTGGAAGCCCACGTGGATTCCATGTTAGTAGCCAACCAGATAAACGGAACGTACACGGCCGTGAACGACATAATGGCCCTGTACCTCGCACAAGCAAAAACCCTTATGCGCGATTTTAATGATTGTAAAGTCATACACGTCAAGCGTAGCGAAAACAAATCTGCGGATGCGTTAAGTAAGCTTGCATCATTAGCCTTCACCCATTTGGGAAAGGACATCCGCATTGAACTCCTTGAAGCACCATCAGTCCCGCACAAGGAAATTTGTGTCATCCAAACCGGTACAGAAACGTGGATGACACCAATAATAAATTACCTTGCAGCGGGTATACTACCAGAGTCAAAAACACAGGCAATAAAAATACGTTGTAAAGCATTAAACTATCAACTCATCGATGACATCCTTTACAGACGTAACTTTCTTGGCCCACTCTTAAGATGCGTGGACAACCAAGATACTGATTACCTCCTAAGGGAAGTACACGAAGGCATCTGTGGAGTACACGCAGGTCCACGCGCTGTTGTAGCTAAGTTAAACAACGCGGGATACTTTTGGCCGGGGATGCATACGGATGCGCTGGCATACATCAGAAAGTGTAGGTCTTGCCAGCTCTACGCACCCAACACGCATCGCCCGAAGAATGAACTTGTTCCAGTCACCTCTTCATGGCCATTTCAGAAGTGGGCCATCGATGTGACAGGCCCATTTCCTACAGCAGCAGGAAACGTTCAGTTCCTAGTGGTGGCCATCGACTACTTCACCAAGTGGATAGAAGCAAAACCCTTAGCCCAAACAACCGCAAAACATATTAAAAAATTTATTTGGGAATTTATTATTTGTCGTTTTTGGACTTCCACAGACTTTGGTGAGTGATAACGGCACCAACTTTGCTGACAAGAAGCTACAAGAGTGGCTAGAAGAACTTCAAATCACCCACACCTTTACCTCAGTGGCACACCCGCAAGGTAACGGTGAGGTGGAAAGAGCAAATAAAAGCATCGTCGAAGGCATAAAGAAAAGACTCCTGGAACACAGATCCGGTTGGGTAGAAGAAGTTCCACACGTCCTTTGGGCAAACAGAACGCTGAAAAAGGCCAGTACGGGAGAAACCCCGTTCAACCTCACTTATGGCACTGAAGCCATGGTCCCAGTCGAAATTGGTTTGCCCTCACCAAGGGTCTTGATTCAGCCAGAAGACAATGATGCGGAAAGACGGTTAGACCTTATGCTAACCGAGGAACGCAAAGACTTAGCCGTAGCGCGTGAAGAAAACTACAAGCGACAAATGCAAAAGTACTACAACACGCGGGTAAAACTCTGCAACTTCAATGTAGGAGACTACATATTGCGTAACAACGAGGCTTCAAACCAAGAGCCCCCAGGAAAACTGGCACCGGTCTGGGAAGGACCGTACATTATCAAAGAAGTTCTGGGAAAAGGCGCATACCGGCTCGAAAGGCTCGATGGCACTCCTATCCCAAGAACATGGAACGGAGCTCAATTACGCAAATGTTACATGTAGATCAATTCCAAACTTGTAAAGAAAAGGCCTAGAGCCACTTCTAATGGAAATGATTCTCCTATCACATTGTGTTGATAGCCTTACCATTATACTTATGAACTTCCCACGCTGATATGCCGGTATTCACCGCATAAATAGGGGAAGAAGTAAGTCGTTGCGTGTGGAAGGCGGCAAAACCCGCATAAACACATAAAACGGTAAAAATTTCTAAGGAAAACCTTCATGCAAGTCAGCTATATGTGAAGTTTGGTCATCCCAATAAATGAAAGTGACGGTCCTACCCGCACAATCATGATAGAGGAAACTGAACATTGACCTATTGGCAACCGCGCGTCGAAAGGCTAACTTATTCAAAACACTTAGAAAATTTCAAAGGAAAAGATGAGGAAAACTTCCACGCAGGTCAGATATAGGTAAAGTTTAGCCATCCTACTAAGTGAAAGTGATGGTCTTACCCGCACAATCACGGAAGAGGAAGCAAAACTTTAACTTAATATCTGCCAAGTTGAAAAGTTAACTTATCCAAGTACTAAAGAAATTGCTAAGTTAAAACAAAATATGAGCGAAATAAACAAGGCAAGGCATTAACAAATAATTTTTATTCCATCAACATTCAAACATTACAAGAATTGCTGGGTACATACCCGCATACAAGATTAGAAGTCTACAAACATAAAAATCTACTCTAATGGTGGAAAGGGATCTAAAGTATCAAGCTTCAGGACCACTCCCACTTGGACTCGCACTATCAGTAGAGTGTGGCGGTTCAAAGAAAGCTTTGAGGATAGCTAGCCCATCATCAGCTGCAGCAATCTCGTTTACCTTCTCCACCACCGGATGCGGGAAGACGGCATACTGATTCACTGCTTGGTCATAAGCAGCTTCAGTATCCACATTGTAAAGAGGGAAGTTGGAAGGCGGAATGCCTTGTTCAACAAACCCTAGACCAAGCAGGAAGCCAGCCTTTTCCCCATCCTCATGAGAAGCGTTGAGGGCAGCGCTCATCGCATCGTCATATGATGTGTTCGTGAACACCCGATGCACAACCTAAAAAACAGAAGTATATCAAAAACTCTTCTAAGGAAAAGCGTAAAGAAATTGTGAAACTGCGCATACCTGAGACAACGCTTCTCGGAGAAGCCATTCCTTGGTAACCAGAGCCTCCTGGAGGGCAGCTTGAGCTTCATTACGGGCGCGTTCGGCTTCGTTCTTTGTAAGGTTGGCAAGCAAGACATCTTTGGCTGCAGCTTCTTCGACGCCCTTTAGCTTACGCTCAGTGTGGTCAAGCACCCCCCTCTGGTCCAAGATTTCTTGGAGCTTCTTGGCGTCTTTCATAGCCAAGGCATCATGAGCCTGCTAGAGCCTCTCTAATTTGGCTTTAAGCTCCTCATTCTCGGTGCGTAGAGGCTCAGCAACGGCTTCAGCCCTGGTGGCCCTCTCAGTTGTGTTCCGAGCGGTTTCCTTAGCTAACCGAAGCTGTTCATTAATAGCTTGGGCAGCCTTGGAACGGGCCTCGAGACGGGCCTGAACTTCAACTTCAAGGGCCTTGAAGGCCTTCTCCTTCTCCTTCTCCTTCTCCGCAGCAACGGCGGAGAGCCTCCTGTTCTCCTCCCGGACAGCCCGCGCTTGAGCTACTTCTTGGAGACGAGCTGCTTTTAACTTGTCGTTTTCACGACAAAGCAGCTCGACGCGCGGCTGCATCCGGGCTAGGAGAATCCGGAGCTCATTTGTCAACCTACCCTCCTGGTAGCTTGACATTGCTTCCCCTAGCGCCCCCCCCTTGGGGCGGCGTGGCGCGCCCATTCGACGCATTCTACAGGCGTCCGAAGGGTTGTTCCTCGGCGGATGTTCCATCGTGGAACATACACTTCATTGGAATCCGACACTGCAAAAGCAAAAAGCAGTTAGGAAAAGATGATAAAAAATATATATATATATAAAAAATAAAATAATAAAAAGGCCAAAATAACCCTACGCACCTGTAGGGTCGACAACAGGCCGATAGCCACCAAACCCATCACCTGAACCTAAGGGATATCCATCCAAAAGGTCAAGGAGACGGGAAGGAGGCAAGGATTGGCTAGACGCCCAAACCCCAAACGTACCTGAAGGACTGGCCATTGTCGCAGGCGCCGGAGGAGGCATGGTGGAGGTTGCCGCGGTGGAAACCAACGGAGGTGAACTCACCGGAGGTGAACTCACAACCGTGGCCGAGGCTGCGGAAGAGCCCGCAAGAGAAATCACCGCCGGCTCAGTGTTGGATTCTGTGAAAATGGCACTGACGGCCGGCGGGGATAATGTCACAGCTGGAACAGTTGGCTCAACAGGATGAGCAACTGAACCAGTACTGCAAGCAGGCGTAGCCGCCTGGGATCGCCTCGGGTAGGTTGACCAAACCCACCTTCATGGGTCCAGAGCTGCTCCCTCCCGCTCCACTCTGGAATGTCGTAGCATCCACGCCTGCATAAAGAAGATATATTAGTATAATGGCGGAAGGATATGAAGTTAAAAGTAAAGAGTTTGTACTTACGAGTCCTCTTGAGCTTGAAGGTACGAACAGGCGGGGACGAGCCCGATGGAACCGGCCTCTTTATGCCGGTCACCGTCGCGGTACTGGTCTGCCCGGAGGTGACAGCCGTCTCAACCTCCGGAGCAATGGTTTCATCACCACCAGGGTTCCCCGCCACCTCCTCGCTTTCGGTCTCCGAGTCAGACCGATTCACCGGATCGGCAGTAGAGGCAACCTTCGCCTTCCCCTTCCCGCCGGCTGCCTTCTTCTTCCTCGCCAATAAAGGACCATCTGCGGATTCCTCATCAGAAGATGACAAAATTAGAGGAATTCCCGCAGAGGTTTGAGCATTGAGAGGGCGAGGGTCAAAAAGTTCTTTACCTGGCCGCCTGGCGCTCAGGATCTCGTGGCCTGGCGGGTAGACCTCCACGAACCGATCCGCCGTTTGCTCAATGATGGGCAACTCGTTCTCATCTAGAGCACGAGTACCCATCCGAGCGGGACCATCACTCTCCCGCGGCTGCAGGAGAGACTGCAAGTCGTTTACCTCTGTAATTAAAAAGAAAAAACGGTTATAACAAAAACCTTAAATTAACGGATAATATGAAGCATACCGTAAGGGACAGAGTTCAAACCGTATTCAAAGACGATGGGAATCTGTGACGCCTCCTTCCACACCCGACTCATCCCGAGCATCACCATCCCGGACTCCGCAAAGCGGTAAACCGGAGACTGGATCCGGGAAACCTTGGAGAACCATTCCGCCTCCTAGTAGTTGGAGGCGTGAAGGGCGGGTAGTGCTCTCCCATTCTTAAACGTCATCGCAAGGGGGACGACGCGAGCAGAGATATAGAAAAACTCCCGCTTCCACGACCGAAGACTGCGCTCGATAGCGCAGATCTTCAAACCCTTGATCCGATTGACCAAGGTGTACCACCCCTGGATGCACCTCCAGGAGTAGAAGGTCATCAACCGATCAACGTGGGGCTCCCACCCAGAATGAGGCACACCCACTCAAAGTGGCGGATCTTGGCGATCGCCATCGGGTGTACTTCCGTCAGATGCACACCGTGCCTCTCCAAGACACGGTACACAAACTTCGTCAATAGGAACCTAAGATTCCCATAAACGAAGAATGCAGCATACACCCCTATTTTGCCCTTGGGGGCATCGTACACCGTCTGGTGTGGCTCCGGAAACTCAGGCTCGAACGGCTCGAGCATGAACTTCCGGACGATGTACCGATAGAGCTCGATGGGAAGAGCACACTGACATTCGCCAGCAGTGCTCTTATCGTCCTTATCGGAAGTGGACGACGGATTCTCGACTAACACGTCAGACTCCTCGGCAGTAGCCTCAACATCATGGGAAGAAGACATTCTGGAAAGATGAAAGGCAACGATTTCAGAAAGAATATTCACCGGAAATCGCTTAAGAAGGAGAAGATAGAAGTGAAAGTGTGGATTACAAAGGACCCTCTCCCCCTATATATACTCATCGCAATGAATGCGATGAATTTAATGCGGAGGAGAGCGAAAAGAGCTGGTGCAATGAAACTATGACACGTGGAAAAAGCAAGCTGGCAACAGCTGTTGACGGGACGCGCGCCGTAAAATCCGCACCCACGCGCCCAAAAGTCGCGCCCACGCGCCTGAGAAAGCGTCTGGAATGACCATGTACTGTCACGTCGCCATAACTTCCTGCACGTCTTGACACTGTCAGAAGAAACCGTCGGACGACGTTTCAACAGTTTGGACTGTTCTTATCCTTCCACCAACTCTTCGAATTTCAAAAAGATTCAAAAAGATTCAAAAGTAAGCGGGACTACACCCCTTACCTTGGCAACCAAGTAACTATAAGACAGGTGCGAGTACAGTGTCAAGGCAAAACCCTTCACATACTTAGCACCCGCAGGGAATGGACGCCAAGAATACCTTGGAAGTAAGATTAACTATAAGACGAGTGCGGGTAAAGTGTCAAGGCGAAACCCTTCACATACTTAGCACTCGCAGGGAATTGAAACCAAGAAGGATCTTCTGGGCCATCCTTGCGGAAAGGGAAATAACATCCCCGCATAGCGGGAACGTGAGAACTAGATTGTTTGAAGCACCAGGATGGAATTGGTTCCTTTAACATAATTGATCACTATGTTTAAAACTACCAAAACCTCGTGGAGAATCTACAAGTGAAACTCAACGCTCCTGACTTGCGAGGAGGTTACACACCTACCCGCATCAGACCCAAAGATCAAGCAGAAAAGTCGGGAATTTCTGCGTGACATTAGGAAAACCGCGGGAAGAATCCCCACGGAAAACCTTAAAACTACAAAAACCCCTTTTCAAAACCTCTTGCTCAAGTCCAAAAGTTCACCTCGCTTATTAACAATTCATGAGAAGAACATTGGACTGGGGGGACTTGAAGAGGTAGGTCCCAGCAGAGCCCAGTTGGACCCGCAAGACTCACCTTGAAGAGTGACGTCTGCGCAAGGACCAACTGGTTCCGCAGGACCCACCATGCTCAGAGATGAAGACCTTACGCGCAGTACGCCAGCTGTTCCCGCAGGAAAAGCCTCCCAATGGTGAAGTACCCCGCCTGTCCCCGCAGTTGCGGATACAAGCCATCAGGGAAGGCTACCCGCACTAATAGCAAGGCTACACGCACAAGGCACTCAATAATTCAGTGTCACCTGAAGGAATGAGCAAGGCGGGAATACTCCCGCCCAAATGAGCCAGTCCGTATGCTTCTGGAAGATCTTTTGTACTATACCTGTCAAGGTATGGACAAAATAGACAAGATCTGACCAAAGCAGCCCATGAACCAATCACAGGGTGACAGCTCACCGACAAACAGTACGAGGAGCATGCTCTAGTACTGTTTGTCACTATTAGCCGCTGCCTACTCACCAACCCTTGTCGTGGCACGCACATAGCCTGCAGTTGGTGGAAAAGGAATAGTACACAGCCGGCCTGGTCACTATCAGCCGCTGCCTACCCACCAACCAGCATGGCACGTGCGTAGCCCGTAGTTAGTAGAACAGGAATATTATACAGCTGGCTGTACCTGCTTGGAAACCTACCTTCGGCTATAAATACTCCAACACCTTGGAACGGTAGGGGGATCTTGTATTTTACCTTCACTAGCTATTTCTCTCAATATACACTTATATTCAGAGCAATCTAGTCTGATTCTCACGCCGGAGGGTGGTCACAAGGAGGAACCCCCCCCCCCTTCTCAGTGACTAGCTCACGGTGTCTGTTTTGCAGATCATCTGAAGAACATCTTTCTTTGCCGGACCTAACCCTCGTAGGAAACATCACTTAACCCCCTGATTATCCGTAATCAGCCCGGGTGTTTCTTCAGTACGTTTATGTTAAACCAACAATTTAAGTATACATTTTATAAACTAAAACTTCTATAAAGTGCCTTTAATTATCTACAGTTTCATATTAATGCTAAGATATGGCTTATTTTTACATGTTCGTTGCAATACCAAGTCTCTCCAGTTTCATGGTTCTCATGAAGTAATACAACAATCTTGTTCTATATACTAATAGTGATGTTGATAATAACCCAATCGGGCAATCGTAGGTCCAATTTGGAAAAGTATTTGGCATTACCAGCCGATCGATCTAATAAATCAACAATCAATCAACAAAATTGGGCACTTGTTTTACATGGTGATTAGTTCCATAAAAAAACACCATATGTGGTCAAATATCTCGAACACCCAACATCTCTTTTAAGTAATGTTTGCAACCAGGCCAACTCGGTAGAAACATGCAATAAGGGGTCCTTTGAGGCTGGATCAAGCTCAATCTAGTGATCCTTGCTCTCATCATGTCCTTTAGGGCATCTCAAAAGGTACATTTCGAGCCAAGGTCTCCATACGAATTATTAAATGTTTGATCTCGTCTCGTCGTTCACATAGCTTACCAAGTAAATAGAATTTAACCAAGTATTTTAACTTGGTAGTAGTAGTAGTAGCAGCAGCAGCAGCAGCAGCAGCAGCAGCAGCAGCAGCAGAAGCAGCAGCAGAAGCAGCAGCAGCAGCAGCAGCAAAATTATTTTTTAAGTGATTTGGTGTTTCATGTGATCTAGGTGTTATTCTCGCTTTCATTATTTAGTTTTAGTGGCATCAAGTGATGACGAGAGGCTAAGCGATTAGGTGACGTTCACCAGTTATATCCTTAAACTGAAAGAGACACGAATATGACGTTAGCCTTATATCAGATTTTTCCCCGAATCCCAAGTCTTATCCCTATTTTTTGAATTAGGTAAAGAAAAATAAAAAGAAGAGATGAATACATTTACATATGGTTTTTTTATCTTGTTCATCCTCTTGTTGTCCAAGTTTCAGTTCCGTAGTGGGACTGGGAGCAATGAAGAAAGAAGTATCATTGATGGCGTCCAAACGCTCTAACGGTAACATCAACAAACATGTAGATAGATGCTCACACCCTGTTTCTATGCATTACGTTGTGGCCAATTATGAAACATGTAGATAGATGCGAGTGTTTATTTGTTTACTTTTCTGATTCTCTAAAGGTAGTTGTCAGTTTTCTGCATATGTTTGTGCACTTTCTTGTTTCTTTGTTTGTCTTAATCGCATACAATTATTGAATATGCAGAAACATGACCTTACTTGTTATGTACAGAATCTGTTCTTAAACAATGACAAAGTCTATTCTTTTAAGAGTAGATTGCCACATTCTGCACATAAGGTTATGCATCTGCATATTTAATAACTGTATGTGTGCATAGATATATGAAGGAAAACTAACAATTATCTTCTCAACACTGATTATAATGGAACAGGAATAACTTAACAACTACCTTGACAGGATAATGAAAGTTTACAGTTAAGCCTTGCATCTATCTACATTTTTCATAATTTTCACTGTTGTACACAAACATATTGATTTTCTTTCTTTTTGTGCCACTATTAAATGCATAGAAATGGTGTGTGTGGTGTATATAGGCTGTTTTTTTGACAATTACCCAAAAAACTTTAGGCAACTTTTGACTCATTAAAATAAAATTTTAGTTTGCTAGTTTGACCCATTGGAGAGATAACATAATAACCCAAATTGACCATTCATAAGTAATGTGCCAAAGTTAATTTTGGGTTTATTTCTTAAGTAATGTGTTTTTTCTTCTGTAGGTACTCTCCAAATTATGTCGCCAACTAATTGTTGTTTATATACCTGAGCATGAGGTATTAATCGTTGTTATAAAGATTCTTTGACTAGAGGTGGCAAAATGGGCTGGTCAGATAACGGGCCAAAACATGTTTGGGTCAGATATGCTTTTTATGGCAACTGATTTGTTATGTTGAAAAATGTTCTGTACTTGCAGCATACAAGAGGTGGTTACGGGTCTGGTTTCATACCCATTGCTGAATATGGAGCGGATTTTGGGAAGGATTTCAAACAAGGAAAAGCTAAGAAAGCTGTGAAGCTTTTGTACAGTGGAAGTAATCATTATGATCTGCTTGTATAATTCTAGTATGTTTAATATTAGTTCAAAAGTGAACTTTGGGATGTTTAGAAGCTTTTGTACAGTGGAAGTAATCATTAGAAGCGGAATAACAACTTAAGAAGGGTATTTCTGACATTTTATTGGAAGTTATTGTTGACTCGGATTGTTGTTTTGTTGTTATGAGTTATGTAACAAGTGAAAGATATGAAACTACTGGATGTAGAAGCTATATTGCTTATCATCATGGTCATATGGTTGACTATTCATGTCAAATGTACCAACTTTCGACTGTGAACAGTGAAATTGATATGACGCCTTCATATATTAAGAGACATCAAACATATACATCCAATCACAATGAAATTATGACAAGGAAAATGAAAGATATAAGAATCAATGCTCGACTTGAAAATTTACCAGTTTTTACATGATAACACGTTTCGTTTTCAGGCAATCAAATAATAACCAACAGTTTTTCTGTTTTTGGATTGTCATACTATATAAACAAGAGAGATTTCAGTTTAAATAATTTTCTGTTTGTTTTTTGAAATTGTTACTATAAAAATGGAAATAGATTTGTGAAAAAGCCAAAGAGGACAGGCTTATAATAAGGTTTAGTTCTATATCCCACATCGGTGCAAGGTGGAAACAAGAAGCTGGTTATAACGACCACGAGGAGGGAAAATGGCACGACCTTACTTGAACAGGATCTGTTCTATAGGCTCGTACCTCTGTATTCTTGATTTCTAAGAAGACAGAAACCCATGTCTGGTTGATGAGCTAGCACCGTGTGACCAGAGCGTGATTAATAGAGTTTCATGGTCTTGACCATGGCTCGGTAGAGGATCGTTGCTGGCCCATCTGATGGGTCTTGGCATGGTCTCACGGTTGTCTGACAGACATATTCTTTTGTTTTTTTAACATAGTATCAAAAGGTAAATATAATGTGGAAAACGTATGATATGAAACTTATGTGGAAAACGTTCACGTCTTATATACCAGGGAACTTGGCATGGTCACACGGTTATCCGACAAACAACTTAATCTTTTTGATAACTGTTACGGAGCCAGAAATTTGGTGATTTAGCTTAAATTTTATGCTAAAAGTATTATATATATGCATACCAAATGATGGATGAAATGCCTGGGTTTCTTCCACAATTGTACAAAAAGTAGTGGTTTATATTATCTACCAATACTCAACAAATGTCTGGAAGCAATTAAAAGTATTTATGCATCAGAAATCAGAAATATATGAATGCTAATTATAGAAGAATCGTAGAAGAGAATTCAGCTCAATCACTTCTAGTTCTAATTCCCTAAAATCCAGTCAAAGACTTATCCGATTCACCCACTCGACTAACAGGTCACCACCAGTCAGTCATAAGCCATGAAAACCAACAAAACCGCTCAAGTTATAGAAAGTCTGCCAATTTGACCTGTTAGAAATACATATGGTTCGGTTTACAGTTCAGTTTAAGGTTTGGAACATGAAACCAGCTGTGTAAATCAACACGAAAGACCCAACAAACCATCCAGTCTAGTTTGTCATTTTCTAAAGCTGTAAGCCAGTCAAACCAGACCGTGAACATCCCTACAAGATCCTTCTCGTTACTAATATTTACAATTAAATCCCTGACTCAATTCTAACATATTTGTATCGTAACCATTATGGATGAGAATACTCTTGAAACATGAAAAATACAAACTATTGATGACATTAGCTACCCATTTAAAGTGACCAAAACATGCAAATCCAAGATCATATCAAAACTAACAAGTTACAAAACCGTCACAAAAGGTCGAAAACGGAATATCAACAATATTAATCTTGGCCATTTCCAAAACCGTCACACTTGTCTTGCTGCCATCCATACCCCATTCCAACATGACTCGGATCACCACCATGGAAACCACCAAATGCCATAGGCTGAGGCGGTGGTTGCGTTGGGTTTGCCACCTGTGATGGTAGACCTCCTTGAAAGAAACCACCTTGATTCATAACCATAGACGGGTCAAACGGTTGACCATTCGGTCCAACATTCCAAGGCTGAGGATAACCCAACAAAGACCCTTGTTCCACACCCGCTTCGGGAGCCTGTTGACCAATGTAAACCGGTTGACCAAACGAACCAGGACCCATCACACTCGGGTTCACTGGTACTACAAAACCCGGCGGCTGAAGTGCAGTCACTGGGTATTCAAAACTCGGTTGCTGAACATGCAACGGGTTTGACCCATCAAAACCATGAGGCGGGTTAGGATTGGGGTTAACTGGTGGCTGTATGAGTGGTCTAACTGGGGGTTGGGGTTGGGACCGATCACCATCTTGGGCTGGTTTTGGAGTCGGGGCTTGAACCGTTGACTCAGAAGTTGTCGGTTTCTTAGTGCTTGCGACTTCAGACTCATTTGCATCTTTTTGAGGATTTGAAGTTACAAGATCTGCATGAACCATGTGCACATGGGCCTCAAAATCAGTTTTTTTCAAAAACGATTTTAAACAATGTGGAGCTGCACAAATGAAGATTCCTTCCATCATTTTAATCGTCTGAATCTTCTGAATACGCTCATCACACCTGTGTAAATATAATAAAACACGGGTCAATTATTATTTTAACTGTGAATGAACAATGAAGTTGTTTAAAAACAGTAATTTTAGTCTTACAAATAGCATAAAGAGTCACTCCTAGCACAATCCAGACAATACACATGCTCACAAGGCATCTGCAATAACCAGAAAGTTTTTTGTGAAAATCAAGATAATTAATATTCTATATAAGACTGTGTTATTAAAAACTTAATGATATAGAAACACAATACACGGCCCTAATCATATAACAGAAGTCAAAACGGATAATCTTTCATTACAGGTACATGTACCAAACACTTTCAATTATTTTACCTTTTTATTGATAATTGTGGGTTAAAAATAATTACAAAAGTAAAGCAAACTGAACAACATATAAACGAACTTTACACTTTTCTTTTAGATTTTCGCAACCAATTTAAAATTAGGCGTGAAATACAAACCAATTTATAATCTATTACTGATTCCAGCAGTCAGCCTCAATTTACAATTTTACCCGTATGCTGCCTGATGTTACACTGGTTGCTGCATTCCAGCCACCACATCAGACGCCATATACGCAAAAAAAAAAACGCTTATTTAAAAAAATGTTAAAACAAATGTATTTACAAATTTTAATTTAAAGCAATAGTCAATGTCGCATTAGATGCTACTTGCCATATAGATATACACTAAAAGGTTCATGTTTCCGTTTTTACCAATTTGATAGATCAGAACATGGAATTTGTTGTTTAACATTTATAACTTATTATTGCTCTTTTTAGGAATATAGAATTATATTCATAAACAATCCTTATCATCGCTAAGCATTTAACACAAAACTATGGTGTGAAAAACGAATTATTTTATTTAAAACCGTCAAAACCGAACCATCAAATAGTAAAACCATGAACAATCACCAACAACAATACCTAATACAATACAAGAAGTTAAATAAGCCAAACAAATATAGTAACTACATACCAAACGTCCATAAACCGCAACAGGAAAATCACACTGAACGCAGAAATGGACGCGTTCACCAAGCGGTCGGCGGGACCTACGGCCCAATGTCTTGACGAGAGTAACACCGTTGGCGGAACCTAGGCTTTTGGCCACGGGAAGCTCCGCGAGAACGAGGTGGTCAGGACAGGCAACGGTGACAGTCTCCCCTGATAGCAGCTTTGCTCCACCAGCACCAGCAGCAGCAGCAGCGGCACCAGTTTCTGAGGGTGCAGCCTTGTTGCTAAGCCTAATTTGAAGCATCTTTACAGTTCTGAATAATAATTGAGATTAACATAACAGCATTGAAATTAACATCAATTGATTGAGTACAAGTAACGTGTAGAAGAAGGAGGATTGGTGATTTATGTGAAACCCTAAGTTAATTAGGAAAAAGAACAAAACCCTAGTAAGAAGAGTAGATTGATTTGATATGTGTGAGATCAAATTAATAATATTATATTAATGTGAGACTGAATGATAAGATAAAAGATAGAGCCAACGGAGATTTACCGGTTGAAGACGACGATCAATTTATTTTATTTTTCGACACGGAGACGACAACGGACGAACGAGAGGGTTGCTTCAGCCCTCATTTTTAGGGGTTTATTTGCTATTTATACCCAACTTATTATTATGATTTTTTTATTTAATTTATTTTGGAAACAATGATTTCCTTTTGTGTTAGATGATTATGTTTCACCGGGCTCGTGCCGTCTTTTAGAGTTTAGCTTGGGCATTCTTTAGGAAAACCATACTGTTGACTGACACTTGACAGTCTTACCACAAAAAAAGCAGATATATCTGGCACAACACACGGTGAGACAAACCTAGATGAAATCGGGTTTCAAACTGATAAGCTTTGAGGATTATTATTATTATTATTATTATTTTAAATTAATGTTTGTTTTAGAAACGACGATTTTCTTGTGTGTTAGACCATCGCAATCCTTAAATTTTGAGAGCTCTGTTGCATCACTCTGGTTAGACAATTTTGTCTTAACCGGGTTCACGCTGGCTTTCAAAATTTAGCTTAAGCATTCCCTAGGGAAACAATAGCGCCAACTGCCACTTGACAGTCTTGTCACTATAAGAGCATAAATCTCTAACATAGTAACATAACAAACGATGATACAAAACCTATATGAACTCAAGGTTCAAACTGACCAGCTTTAGGAATTACGATGATTATTTGCTTTTATTGTTCTTTTTGTTTTTCAACACTATATATTATTTTCTATATAATTTTTTTTGTTAGGCTAACAATTTCATTTTTTGAGACTGAAAAACACTAATCAAAACTAACATTTAGGCCAACGAGCTTTTGATGAAATAGTAAGGAAGAAACTTGGTGTTTTATGTGACTCATATTCGACTCATACCCTGTCATTTAGTTTTGGCGACACCTGATGGGAAACTAGGAAAGTATGTGACGCTCACTAATTGAATCATTGAACTGAACGAATTTTACATCATTGCACTGTCGTGTACGAGCCAGTGTTCATGGTCGTTTGTCAAGGGTTGTCCCCAGATCAAAAGGAGAGTGTATCTAGATATGGTAAATTTAACCAGCAACACATTTAAATAATTCGTTGGCCGTTAAAAACACACTAATATTTACATTTACATAAATCGTATATTGTTTATACAGTTATTTAAATAAGCATGATTTGATGTGTTTGAATATTGTAATAAACTAGTATTAAGCCCCACCGTAGTGCGGCGGGGGCATAAAACCATTAAACAAGTAACCTTGAAACATTTATCAAACCCGTGTGTTGAAATGGGGCGTTGAACCTGTGCTTTGTGGCGGGATTGTTAAACCAAACAAAAAGTGGACATAAAAACGTTCATTCACAGCCGTCTATTGTGGCGTGTTAACACACAGAAAATAGACTGAAACATAAAACATAGAAAAGAATAACTAAGTCGCCTTATGACCGAACAATTGAACGGGGAAAGATAGACATAAAAACGTTGAACAACACACGCGCTTTGTAACATGTTGACTTGTAAAATTTAGACTAAAACGTTAAATAAAAATTTTTTAAAAGATAAAGAGTACTTTGGTTAAAAACGAAACATATTTTGCGACAAAATTGTAAAAAATGAAATGTGTAGTGACTAAAGATAAAATATGAAAATTATAGGATAAAAAGTAAAAAAGAAAAAATTGAAAAAAAAGTCTAATACACAATGTACAACTCATGAGAAAATTTGCAAATTGTATATATATAAATTAGTTGTATCTTACGTGTATGATCAAACAGATCAACAAATGTTGATAATACATACATAAAATGAGTCGTGTATGATCACCAAATATTTTAAGAACAACACAAATTACATTTTACGCTTGCCATCCGTTGTTTTCACATTTACAAATTATCAATTTTACTTTATATTGTAAGTTGATATCACGTGTAATCTTTCTCGCATTATCAAAATCATATGACTACAATCTACCCAATCTTAGCAACTTAGATGCATCACGGTTAAGAGAATGAGTCACAAACTCAGAGCTGCCATATTTGTTAAGTAATCATGTACAACCGTGTCAAAACAATCAAACTTATGATAATGTTGTTAATTGGTTATTTTAATATAGAGTGGATTTGATCCAGTTTTTGCAAACTTTTGAAACATTTCTTTAGTTTGATTCCACCAATGTCAAGATCTCATTATCATTTATACAGAGTGCACTTGATAAATAAAATATTTCCATCACTTGGAACAAATAAGTCCAACTATATCAACATCTCTCTAAATCTAGTTGTCAATTCCAACCCCAACACAATCTCTATGTAGATAATAACACAGACAAAAAGTTTTGTCTAATTTTACCCTACACTCCAACCGGTTGTCATATCGATCAAACGAGATATGCACAAAAGATTGTTCCTTATCACCACACCGTTGTTAACCAGGGGCGTGATTTCTAATTTGAGATCATGGTAACATAAATCGCACCAAGGCGCCGAATACTTGACGAGTAATCCACAAGTACTTCCCACCTAGGCCGAATACTCGATGAGTAATTTCCGACTATGCCGGATACTCACAAAGCATCAGTCGACTGCGTATGCAACCATGCTTGAGATGAGCCTAACATGAAATTTGTAAATTTGAACCGATTATCCTAACTTGTTATCCGCTATTGGATAGCAAGAAAAATATTATTAGACAGATATTTACTTGTAGATGATATCATTCTTTTTTTGAAAAGAAATCAATAGCTACTGATAGAAGAACAATGAACAAATTATGCAAAAAAGATATAGAAAATAAACAATTTAAAGAAAATTATAGGTAAGTTTAGGAGATTAAGCACAGAAAACCAGAATGTAATATGCAAATGAAACATAAACCATATAGATAATATGTTAGGATATGCTGTAATGAAAGTGGTTAACAAAGGAATGGAGTAACTGCAAATTGCATGTCATCCAAAGCAAAGCAAAGCAAAGCAAAGCACACTGATGAACAATATAAGATTCTTTAACGAATATATACATATACATAGACAGCAAACATGTCCGTCGTCCTTATTACAAGTATAAGAAACATAATAGTAAATCAATCAGTAGGGTTGCTTTTGATCTCTCTGTCCATCTGACCAGTCAGCATTAGCCCAAACTTCTTGTAATCACAGAGGAAGGACCAGACCGAATGTTGTTTCCCTCGACAAAGAAGTGGCTGTACCAAGCCATGCCGTAACCGAGCACAGGGGCGAACCACCAGTTGAAGAGAAGCGCGTAAAGGAAGCAGACGCTGGGCCATGTAAAAGGGCCAGAACTCTTCCATGTTCCTGAAATTCATCTTCAAAACCCAGATCGGGAATTCTGTTTCTTAGGGTTTGTGGGTTGACTTTGGTTTTGAGATGAAAACAATAATAATAATAATAATAATAATAATAAGGGGGATTTTCAGTGAAGAAGAAAACTAGGAGGAGGAGAAGTGTCTAGTGATTATCGAATCTCGGTATGAGTAATAAGTGTTTGGTCATTCGTCCAATTGAAACAAACCTCAATTTTCTGCAGCTGTCAATTATCGGTGGTGGGAGTTTTGGGGGATAGACTTATTATTGTTTGTCATGATATATCATCCTACGGCGGAGAAAATATCCGAACCGAAATTAACTATAATTGAATTAAACTAATGCTTATAGCCGGTGTTGTAAAAATTGTTAATCAGACGGTAGGGTATGGATTAACGAGTAATTGATGTTAATTAAGATTAATCGGATTGGACTATAATATATAGTTTTCAGTTTTATATATACACCAACACATTTTTATATTTAATTTTTAGTATAAATATAAAAAATCGTTTGGATGATTCTATGAAATATAAAATGAATCAGGATTTTTAGTATTATACATACACTAACACATTTTGGGGGGAAATTAGCTGAAATCTCTTTGAAAACCACTGATTTTTGCTGAAATCTCGCAAAAACCTCAGACTTTGTCCGGAATCTCGCCTGAAACAACCGATTTTGGCCCGAACCTTATAAAAAAACGATTAAATCCGATTAAACTTGATTTTGGTCGGATTTGATCATTGGCCGATTAGCCCAAAATTAACCAGTGAAGTGGGAACTAGCGATTAAGCAGCGCATAGTCGAGATTTTTTGCAACACTGGTTATAGTTAAGTGAATATTATTAGCGAACTGTTTGGTTATGTTCGTGTTCGTTTATTTAACTTTAACCAAACACGAACATAGAAACATAACCAAACATTTTTTTGGCTTCATTTTCATTCATTTAGAGAACAGGGAAATGTAAACAAACTCAAACGAACATAAACAAACTTAAATGGACATATCAGAACAAACAAAAATGAACACAAATATATATGATTGCCCAAAAATAAATGAATATGAGTTAACATCAATGAATACGAAGAAACAAGTCTAATGCATTACAATCCAAACGTATGTAATGTTTATATTTATATGAATATAACTTCTTATACATTGATTTAGTTTACTGGAGTTTTCTTTATATTTTTTTGGGAATTGTTTTTTATAATTTATCTATGTTGTAACATCAAGCTGTTTAAATTATGTTTTCATCTTTATTTTCATATTTCAAGTACAAGTTATCATATCATCACACTATTATAATCCTTAGTGAATTATTCGTCAAACACTAACTAAAACTAGCCTAATTACTTTATATAGGGCTTACACGTTAGTACATTCACACGATTAACAAACATCTTAATCTTTCAACCCACAAAATTCAATGTGAGTTTACATACCCCTTTTTATCTTTTACACATTTTGGGGGTAGCATGTATACCTTATTTACATTACTTATGTTTTTGACCACATCTATTCAAACACAATTCAATTTATGTTAATGTGGGACAATTACATGGCATAACACAATTCAATTTATGTTAATGTGGGACAATTACATGACATATGACAATGTTCTGTGTGCTTAAGTGTTTATTTTATGTTTGGTGGTTTTTATGTCATCCTCATCTGTTCTCATCTAGTTTGATCATACATTTACCCATGTACATTGATGTTTTATCTATAAGAACGTGTTACATTTTCATAAGAATTGTAATGCGTACCATTTACATATGAATTGTGATTTACCTATATATATATATATATGATGAGTATCATTACAGAACTGTTAATTTATTTAAGAACTTGAAGGAACCATTGAAACCTAACGTTTTTTATAAACTTTTTGTATGTTAATGTTATTTGAGTGTAGTTTCATCATTTTGTATATCTATATTTATAATTACAATTTTGAAAATTAGTTTTTATACATATCTATGTTTTATTTTACACCTATGTAATTTGGTAGTACATAAATTTTACACATATGTAAACTTGTGATTAAGATATGTAATCAAAATTTTTTATATAAAACTACTCTTAAATAATGCTAGTATATAAAAAAATTAAAAAAATGTTTGATTGTTTAGAGTTCCTAATAGTTCTTAACTTTTTTGGAGTTCTTAAATGATACCAACCCTATATATATATATATATATATATATATATATATATATATATATATATATATAACTTATGTATTCTCACCAATATTCGTGTTGACAAACCTTATTTTTATACATGCTACATGTATAGTTACTTCAATATACAAAATTATGATGTATTTGTTTCGATTACTGAATTTGTGTACTTGTTTTAATGTTAATGAAATTAAATTATGATCGTCGCTTTAATTAGTGTCTTTAAGTTACTATCCAATCAATACATTAAGCCCCAACATGTTTCGCGGTCTTAATGGGGGGCGTGACAGATAACTAATCCTGATTCATATTCTTAGCCAGACATACAGATTATGACCAAACTCCAATGAGAACTGGATAAAAGAAAAAAAAATTAAATCGATATATCTTATTTAAAACAAATTGATTTTTAATGTAAATGTTTAGGAAAACTTACATTTCATCAATTGGGATAAGTATATATGCTTTCTCAAAAATATTTTTACCACTCCACCAGCTTCTTAAGATGTTGAATGGTTCTTCATTAAACATTGTCTGATATAGTTGTTATCGAAGAAGTAATAGCCACTTATCGCTCAATTTCTTAGAGTTGCCCCCGCTATCCCTTGCTCAACGTGATATTGATGCCCTTGCTCCTAGAAAATGGTTGATAGATAATGCTATATGCTTTTACATTAGTAAGTGTTTAATTGTTTACAAATTCCTTCAGTAATAAACTTTATATTAATTCTGAAATATAATCTAATCAACTCTTTTCATGGCATTGAGTTGAATCGTATAGCAAAGTATTGGTTTTTAATTATAATCACATTATATATGCTTTTGGCCAGATATTTATGGCGGGGGCAACTCCAACAAATTGAGCGATAAGTGACTATTACTTCTTCGACCCATTTTTATACAATAAGCTAAAAACAACTATACCAGACAATGGTTAATGAAAAACCATTCAACATTTGAAATGCAAGTTTTCCTAAGATATTTACATTAAAAAAATATGTTGAAAATAAAATAAGATATATCGATTTATTTTTTACTTTTATCCAGTTCTCATCGGAGTTTGGTCATAAATTGTATGTATGATGTGGACTTGACTTATATCTTTTTATTCAGTAGACACATATTGAAAAGTTAGAGTTTGTTTTGAGACAAGATATCCAGAAGGTATCTTATTTTTCTCATTATGCATATATATATATATGCATAATATGTTATACGAATGATAATATGTTATTACCATCATAAAAAGTGATAATTTGTCTAAACCCTAAACACAAGAAACAAGAGACAATTTTAATGTTTGTTATATGTGATCAAACGAAAGTAAATTTTGTCTCTTGTATCTTGTGTTGGGATAACATAATCTGATGTGGATTTGATTATATCTTTTTTTTTCCTTCGACACCTATTGAAAAGTTAGAGTCTATTTTGAGGCTAGTTAATCACAATGTATCTAATTTTTTCGTTATGTATATGTATGTATGTATGTATGTATGTATTTATGTTATCGGAATCCTGTTTTGACGCATTCAGAATTAGAATAAAGTTGAGTCGAGCCATTCAGAAGCATATTGATGTTTTAAACAATATAGTTATTATTTATCTACTTTTTTATTGGTCTTTAAAGATGGCTAGTTTGAGACAAAGGTTCTTCTATAGTGATAAGTTAGAGGTTGTCCCTGCTTTATAATTTTCCTCAAATGCACAAAATACCTGAAACACTATAAAGAAGAACAAAACCCTTGATGCTCACAAAGTAATGGACTAATGGTTATAGACCCTTCCAATTTAGAAAAAAATTTACGCTTTCTTTTATTACTAACAATGTATTTGTTGAAAGATCATTTATTTACATAGAGTAAAACTAAATAGCCAACCAATCAAGGTCCTATAAAATTTGAAAAGGATTAGCTGATCTGGGTATTAAAAACGTTGATCTGATGAAAGACTCCATATTCCATAGTCTTTCATCAGTTACCAAAGGTAGAGAATCTTTCGACGCGTTAATAACAACGTTATGCAAATGCTATGATAAGAACAGAAAGAGTTTTCAGCTAAACGAGAAATTTTTCCAGTTTTTGCACCAAAGAGGTGGCAGATATCATTGGCATGGAAGATAGAGGCATAAGCTTTCAAGAGTATGAAAATCAAACCAAGAAATTTTCAAAATTTCCTTCATTTTTTAAGGATTCAAGCACAAAGGGATCAATCATTACCAATAAAGAGATGAAGGGAAAATTGCCAGCAATGACTGTGGAAAATGATGATGCCAACATTACTTTAGAAGACTCATGACCTTCTATTTGATCGAAGAAGTGCTTATATGCAACGGAAACAACAAGGTCCAAGGTAGCCTATGGTGGATGATATCAAATCTTGACGCGTGTAAAAGCGTCAACCGGGCAAAGGAAACCGAGGACCACCTGCATAAGTCTATGAAGGATGCCCAAGAATGGTTTGAGAAAATTGAGCATGTTCAACTCCTTTTCATTGGAGCTACTCTTGTTTTGGAGGTATGGTCTACAATATTGACCGAACTATTCTCGTCATTTTATATGTGTGTGTGTATCTTCAACTCCTTTTCATTGGAGTTATTCTTGGGCATCCTTCATCGAAGAAGTGCTTATATGCAACCGAAACATGTGATACACACACACACACATGTAAAGGAGTTGATGATACACACACACACATGTAAAATGACGAGAATAGCTCAGTAGATATTGTAGGCCATACCTCCAAAACAAGAGTAGCTCCAATGAAAAGGAGTTGAACATGTTCAATTTTTCTCAAACTATTCTTGGGCATCCTTCATAGAATTATGCAGGTGGACCTCGGTTTCCTTTGCCCGGTTGACGCTTTCACACGCGACAAGATTTAATACCATCCACCATAGACTACATTGGACCTTGTTGTTTCGGTTGCATATAAGCACTTCTTCGATTAGATAGAAGGTCAAGAGCCTTCTAAAATCATGTTTGGCATCATCATATTCCACAGTCATTGCTGGCAATTTTCCTCTCATCTCTTTAGTGGTAATGATTAATCCCTTTGTGCTTGAATCCTTAAAAAATGAAGGAAATTTTGAAAATTTCTTGGTTTGATTTTCATACTCTTGAAAGCTTATGCCTCTATCTTCCATGCCAATGATATCCGTCACCTCTTTGGTGCAAAAACTGGAAAATATTTCTCGTTTAGCTGAAAACCCTTTCTATTCTTATCATAACATTTGCATAACGTCGTTATTAACGCGGCCTCTGCCTTTGGTAACTGATGAAAGACTATGGAATATGAAATCTTTCATCAGATCAATGTTTTTAATACCCAAATCAGCTAATCTTTTTCAAATTTTATAGGATCTTGATCGGTTGGCTATTTGGTTTTACTCTCTGTAAATAAATGACCTTTCAATAAATACATTGTTAGTAATAAAAGAAAACATAAAATTTTTTCTAGATTGGAAGGGTATATAACCATTAGTCCATTACCTTGTGAGCATCAAGGGTTTTGTTCTCCTTTATAGTGTTCCAGGTATTTTGTGCATTGGAGGAAAATTTTAAAGCAGGAATAACCTCTAACTTATTACCATGGAAGAACCTTTGTCTCAAACTAGCCACGTTTAAAGACCAGTAAAAAAGTAGATAAATAGTAACTATATTGTTTACAACATCAAAATGCTTCTGAATGGCTTGACTGAACTTTATACTCATCCTGAATGCTTCAAAAACATGATCCCGATAACATAAATTTATGCGCATATATATATATATATAATGTAAAAAATTAGATACATTCTGGATATCTAGCCTCAAAACAGAGTCTAAAGAAAAAAAAAGATATAAATCAACTCCACATCAGATTATGCTACCCCAACACAAGATACAAGAGACAAAATTTACCTTCGTTTGATCATGTATAACAAACATTAAAGTTGTCTTATGTGGTTTAAATAACCGCAACATATCCTGAACAACAACAACAAAAACATTAACAGACGGGAGATGAGAAATGGATAAATTATATATAAATACAAACGAAATATGAGAAATGGATAAATTTTATATAACAAACGAAAGATGAGAAATGGATAACTTTTATTACATATAATACCTGGAAAACTGTTTTCAGAAGCGGTTCATTTGCAGCCTGCTCACGCCAAATATCATGATGCCACCTGTATAACATAAACTTATTAGAAACACAACTTGTTTCCTTTTTACCATTGTATGTGAAGAAACGTGGATCTACTCACTGGTAGCAGATCTACTTTCCTCGGGTTTTGATTGTACTATTTCACCGATGGTTCGTCTGGATCAATGTTCTTCCACCTACAAAACGAACAGCGCCGTTACTTACCCCTCAGAAAGGGACAGAGGGGTCCTCTTTGGGGTAACCCTCCGGCGTGAGAATAAGTATATGTAGGAGAAGATAATAATGTGAGAGTCAGGGAATTGGGAGAGTATTGCCTAATAGCTGAATACTGTATGTTCTCTGTATGATTATGTGATTCTCTCTGTGTATGAGAAAGTAACTGACAAGGGCTGCCTGTCAGTGAATGTAATTGAATATGCTTCAATGTGAATCAATGTGTGTAACTGTCAATGATTGAGTATGAATGTGTCCATCAAAGTGGAGTTGATGCTGTATTTATAGTGCTGGGGTTTCCACTGATTAGGCTCAACCTCGTTGGTCTCCTCCAATCGCACTGCGCCACGTGTCCTCTGGGACACCTGGCGCTTTCTCGTTGGTTGTAATCACGTGGTAGCACATGTGTCATGCTGAGTTGTCGACCTTTCATTTGGCAGCTGTCAACATCAGCATATTCTTACTCCTTAAAAAGATGCCTTCTGGAAGGTTGTCTGACGTGCACAATCAAGGTTGCCCTAATCCTGATTTGGATAAGGACGAGGTCGATTATGTGCATGTGTGATATGCGCCCATCCTGAGGATGCGCGAGGTCTTCTCTTTATTCTCACGCGCAGATATTTCATGCGCAGATGTGATATGCACGAGCATGTGATATGCGCCGCGCGCTGGTGCGCCGCGCGCATATGTGATGCGCGAGCATATGTGTGCCTGGGCAGATGTGATATGCACGAGCATGTGATATGCGCCGCGCGCATATGTGATGCGCGAGCATATGTGTGCCTGGGCATATGATGCCTGAGCATGTTTTGTATGCGCCATGCGCATGGGTTTTGGCTTTGTGCCTTCATAATGTGTTTATCTTGTGGGTTGACCCGCCTTGCTCGGTGTTGAGGCGGGTACATACCTCTTCAAGCCCCCCCAGTCTAATGTGTGTCTTATCTCGCGCGAGCGCGGTAAGATAGATATTAGACTTACTGATTTGGTCTTTTAAAAGGGGTTTTGTCGTTTTCTTGGTTGTTTCCATCGTTGCGCGAAGTTCTATCCATTTGGTTGAAAACGAATCGTCTGTGTACGTGACGGTTGCTGACGTGGGTCAGTGATGGAGACGTGTCAGACATTTCGTGTGCTCGAGGTGCTACAGTTGCCTTTCGTGTCCCCTCACAATCTGTCAGGGACACGTGTCGCGCTCGTGTTGGCCAAGACCTGCGAGTGGGGGCGCGTGAACTCTGGCACCCGCCGTATTTTTCTTTTCGTGTCCTCTCACACAGTTGTCAGGGACACGTGTCGCGCTCGCGTTGGCTTATACCTGCGAGTGGGGGCGCGTGAAGTCCGTTCAGCACCCAAATTTCTCTCTCCTCGGCCTATAAAAGCCAGCCCTTGGAGTTCTTTATCCTTCATCTTCTTGTTTTCTCTTCTGAGTTTTTCTTTCTTTGTCTTCTGAAATATCTGTTCTTCAGAAGTTTCCGTTGTTAGATTTGTCAGTTGTATGTCTGATAGCTCGGACTCGTCGAACCTGTCGATCACCTCAATCGTCTCCCGAAAACGCCGCGTTAAATCCGTAGTGATGTCGACGTTGAAGAAGAAAGGCAAGGGGAAGAAGGTTGCTGAGGGCTCATCGGAGGAGGTAAGGACGACCAAGGTGGTGAGGAGGTGGAATGAAATCCCCTGCAAATTGAGGCAGGCTGATCTTGACAGCCTTATCGCCTCTCAGGGCTTTCCCACCCTGTTTGGCTGCATGTTGCCTGAGGCCGGGCAATCGGCGGCGGACCCGCCTGCCGGTTATATATCCTTATATAGCCATTTTTTCACCCACTGTAACCTTCGTCTCCCGATGACAAGGTTTGTGGGTGCACTGCTGCAGTTCTATGGGATTCATATATCCCAAGTCCATCCTTTTGGACTTGTGCGCATGACTCACTTTGAGTTCATGTGCAAATCCCAGCGCGAGGAGCCTACCCCTCGGCGCTTTCAGTATTTTTATAAGGCCAAGATCCAAGACAATTGGTTCTCTTTTATTCCTCGCAGTCAGAAGGTGAAGTGCTCCACTGTTTCATTCAAGAGCCTTCATGACTGGTCTGAGAGGTTCTTCTACATTAGGGCTGGTGTGATACCCATCCGTATGACCATGCGCTCCATCTCTTCTGCGCCTGCGGATGTGGGTGTCCTCAAGAACCCAACTGGCGCCTGGGTTAAGAAGCTGTCCACTGAACCATCCCCCGCCAAGAGCATTCGTGAGGAGGCGCTGGTGGGGGTTGGTATGAGCAAGAGGTGGGCGGACAGGTCGCTTGAGCCCGTTATCCAAGTCGACGGGTTGTGTAAGTTTATTGCTTTATTTCTTTTTCTGCGCGAACATAATTCTTTTTCTGATATCACTTGACTTGTTTTTGCGCAGTCACCAAGGATTATATCCACGCCGCTTATGATGATCAAGTGGAGGGTGGCTCCGTCGCGCTTGGCGCTGGGGAGGTTGGTTTCCCAGATCGCTTCGATGACATGTTCATCCCAGTGGATCTGGAATTTGACTTTGATGGCGACGCGCCTGGTAAGCCTTCGCACTTATGCTCATTCCTTTAGAATACCAAATTTTGCTAACACTTGTGTTGCATGTATTGTAGATGCGCTCGAGAACTACGAGCTGGAGCTCGCGGAGGAGGAGGAGGAGGAAGAGGAGGCGCCCCTACTAAAGCGCAAAGCTAAGGGGAAATCTGGCGCAGGGGGCAGTAAGAGACAAAAGAAAGATGACACCCCTGTCGCTCATCCCCATGCTCAAACGAAGGGACCTAAGGAAACCCAGGTGTTTACCACCATGGGTTCTTTAGCTTCCCTGCCTGTGAAAGTGGGCAGACCTCCTGTCCACTTGAGGTATGGTGGCGTCACCTCCTCCGTTCGCGCGGCTGAAGAGAGAAGCAGTGCCGCGCCTGCGACAGGTATACTTTGTTTATCTTCATCTGATTGAATTATTATTAAACCTTTGCTCCTTTGAATGTTTGCAGGACCGGCGACGGTTGCAGATCAGCCGCAGGCGCCACAAGGTGCTGAGGCTGCGCCGGGGTCTGCTTCGAAGTCCCCCGTTCTACCCTCTGAGAAGGGTAGAATGAACTTTATGGCGATGTTCGCCGCGCGAACAGAATTGCGCCAAGGTATGTTTTGCACATTTGTCTTCTGAATTTTTTCTTTTGGATCCAGTCATAAACCAATTTTCCTTGTTGATTTGTTCATAGGTGTTGTAGCTGGCGTACAAGTTGCTGGTGACACTCCTGGCGCCGTTTCCGGCGCCGCTGGTTCTGGTCCTGCTCCTGCTAGTGCTGAGTCTCCCCTTATTGGGATTACAAAGGAGCAGGAAACCGTATTGCGCGCCGAATTGGCGGCGTCGAGACCTCCCTCGCCTCCTCCTACACGCAGCCCTCCCCGCGAGACTGGTTTGGAGCCCTCCAGGTCACAGGAGAAGAGGCCTATTGAAGAAGATGAGGAGGCTGAGGGGGCCCAAGCTGAGGGGGCCCAAGCTGACCGCGCCAGCCCTGCGATGCTACAAGTCTTCGCAGCGCACACTTCTGGTGGGGCTGGCGCTGAGTTTTCTGCTTCATCCCCGCAGGTATGTTTTAATTTGTTGCTCCGCTGCGCGTACTTCCATATAAGTATGTTTTAATGACTTAGAACATTTCTTGTGTTTTGCAGGAAGGTGACCACGTTTACCGCCCGAGATGGAATATTAATGAAGACAGTTCCTTCCAATCCATGGGCGTATGCGAGGACTTCTGGGCTCATGCCGTGCCTCCTACTGAAAGGAGGTATCAGGAGGAGCGCACCCGCGCTGACTTGCTCAACGATCACATTTTCGCTGGGTCAGCTTTCTTTGCTGCCTCCCAAGAGCTTCATCGTGATTATATTAAAGTACGCGATGCTCTTGTGGCAGCCCAGCAAGAGGCTAAGGTGGCCGCCTGGAACCTTTCTGATGCTCGCGCACGAGCTGAGAAACTCCAGGCGGAGCTCAGCGAAAACCGAGCAAGTGCCAACACCGCCTTTATTAAGCGCGGGCATGAGCTCCAATCTGCGCGGGAGAAGCAGCAGTTGGCGGAGGCCGAAGTTGCCAAGTACGCGCGGAGAGTGCGTGACTTGGAACAGCAGGCTGAGGCGCGTGACCAAGCTATCGTCCAGAATATCACTGAGAAATCATCACTGGAGAGCAAGGTTGCGCGCCTGAAGAAGTATTTGGCGGCCGCGCATGCCGATAGAGATGAGGCCCTGGCGACGGCAGCGTCTAGCCAGGAAGCACTTGATGCTGCGCAGACGGAGAAAGAAGAAATTTTGGCGGCAGCAGCGTCTGATAGAGAGGAGCTAAAAAAGACCAAGGAAACTGTGGAGTTATTAAACTCCCAGGTTCCTGCCCTCGAGACGTCTGTTGCTGGCCTCGCGCAGGATCGCCAATGGCTGGTGTCACAGGGCATGACTCGTTGCGCTTTGGCGATGAAATATTCTGGTGAGTTTCAGGCCCTTGTGATGGACTGCAATGCTGCCGCGCGCTTGGTGGGTCGAGCTGAAGGGTTTACAGATGGGTACGAATATGGTATGTTGAAGAAGAACCCATCCGACTACCCTTACAAGAGCGACGCGGCCTGCGCGGACATGGCCGCGGTGGGGGAGAAGTATATGAGTACTCCCATCCCCATCCTTATGCAGGTACCTTGACCTTAATGAGTTTTACTTGATTAATTTTCCAAGTGTTTTGTACTCAATACTTTTCTATTGATTTGCAGATTGCTGCGCTTGCTGACCAGCCCGACCTCGGCGCGCTAAAGAAGTTGCTCGATGAATGCGAGGGGGCTGGTGGCGATGATGGTGGCGCGGGGGATGTTGCCCCTGCCAGCGGTTCTGGCGCGGCGAAAGAATCTGCTCCTGACACCGTCGTGATAGAAGACTCCAATGAGGAGGAAGAAGTTGACTATGGTCAGTTTGGAGATGAAGAGGAGCAGGCTGCGCCAGATGCCGAGGGCGATGATGAGGATGATGAAGAGGCTAATGTCAACGTGGAGACTTGAGAAGCCCTTCATGTTTTTATTTTTATTTGTAATTTGTAACTCATCATACTTGTAAATTTCAACGCTATAGAATGAAATTTGTTTTCCCTTTTTCACATCTTGCGCATTTCCATTCATCTCTTCATGTTTGCTTGTATAGATATAAGATATGCTTGCACGTTAAAATAAGAACAAGGTTGTAAGGAAATTATTCACTTAACCATAGTCCTATTTTGTAAGTGGTTTCGCAGTATGTTGTTTATGCTGACATGCGCGATATCTTCTCTCAATTCCTTTTTTGCGCGTCGTTGTCGCGCTGTTTTTATATGGAAGTATGAGTTTTAGCCATTACATGTCAGCATGTGTTACTCAGATATCCACTATGATTCCGCGCGCGACCTTGACCTGAGACCTTAACAACTATGATATGGCATGTACTTTGCCTTAGTTGTGTTTAAGGATTTTTATGATCAGGCTGCGCGGGATGTAAGATGGATGTTTGTGAGTGTTTTGAGCTAAGGCTCTTTGTTTTGGGCTAAGGCCCCGACGTTTTTAGAGTTAAGACTCATTAACGTGTTTGAGCTAAGGCTCGTAGGTTTGGGCTAAGGCCCTGACGTTTTAGAGTTAAGACTCGTTAACGCGTTTGAGCTAAGGCTCGCGCATGTGTGTTTTACTTCGTTTTATTTTGTTTTGAAGTCAATATAGTGTTGTCATATTGCTCCAAATTAATAAAGGAAGTGTGAAACATGTATGCAAAGGTAATAGAACAAATATTGAAAGATAGCGCGAATCATCATTCATGATGGCTTAAAAGCCTTGATTACATATTTGAACTTTTACATGAAGCATTTTCTAAGCTGTGCTGCGTTCCACGCGCGCGGTATCTTTTTTCCATTCAAATCTTTTAAAGTGTACGCGCCTTTCCCCAAATCTTCTGAAATTTGATAAGGTCCCTCCCAATTGGGGGACATTTTTCCTGGGGGTATCGCGCGGCTAGCTTCATTGTTTCGAAGGACAAAATCATTTTTCTTGAAGTGGCACTCTTTAACGCGCTGATTATAATATTTTTCCAGCTTTTTCTTGTATCTGGCTTCATTGATGATAGCCACTTCTCTGCGCCCTTCAAGCAAGTTAAGGTCCAATCTTCTTTCGCGCTCGTTATCAGTCTTGCTCATCATGAGTACCCTATGGGATGGGCATCCAATTTCAGCTGGGATCATAGCCTCTGTCCCATAGGTTAGGCTGAACGGGGATTCGCCATTGCTAGTTTTGCTTAATGTCCTGTGCGCCCACAGGACATTAGGTAACTCTTCGACCCAAGAATGGGATTCTCCCTCCAACCTTTTCTTCAGCCCATTTAACAAACTTTGATTCGCGCGCTCCACTTGGCCATTCCCCTGAGGGTGGTAGACCGAAGTGAAGATTTGGTTGATGTGCAATTCTTTGAGCCAGCTGGATATCTTCCTGTCAGTGAATTGTTTGCCATTGTCGCTCACAATTTCCATAGGAAGGCCAAAACGGCAAATGATGTGGCTCCAGATAAATTGCTTCATCGTCTCAGCTGTGATTTTTGCTAGTGGCTTGGCCTCAACCCATTTAGTGAAATAGTCTACCGCCACTACCAAAAATTTCACTCGCCCTTGCGCTTGCGGCAGGGGCCCCACAATATCAATGGCCCATTTGTGGAAAGGCCATGCGGAGGTCACTGGAATCAAGTTGTTCTTTGGCCGCATGGTGTTTGGCGCGTAGCTCTGACATGCCTTGCATTTTTGGATTTCTTTTAGCGCATCCAAGTACATGCCTGGCCAATAGTAGCCTGAGCTCATTGCCTTAGCAACCACCATGCGCGGGCCAGCGTGTATTCCGCAGATTCCTTCGTGAATCTCCCTAATCACATAGCTTGCTTCTTCAGCATCCAGGCATTTCATGAGTGGTCCAAGATAAGAGCGTCGATATAATGTACCATCAAGTAGTTCATAGTTCTGCGCCTTGTGTCTTATCTTTCTCGCCTGTGCGCGATCGTCCGGTAACTTCCCCTCCTTCAGGAATTCCATTATTGGAGTTATCCAGGATGAAGGGGTTGTATGAATTACAAGGACAGATTGCGTTTGCACTGACGGGTTGCTCATCACTTCCACCCTGACATCTTTGCCAAAGTGATCAAAATTAGTTGATGCCATCTTACTCAACGCGTCTGCGGCCTTGTTTTCGCTGCGCGAGATGTGTATGATTTAGAAGAAGTGAAACTGCTCAACGAGCTTTTTTGCCTGCTCTAGATATAGAGGCATGGTGTTCTCCTTGGCATCGTAAAGGCCATTGACCTGTGCAGCTACCAAGTAAGAATCAACATGGGCCTCTAGCCTTTTAACTCCAAACTTGCGCGCAATGCGCAGACCAGCCAGCAGGGCTTCATACTCAGCCTCATTGTTGGTACTCTTGAAGTCCAACCTAATAGCATAAGTATACTCATGATTATCAGGGTCCACCAGTTTGAGGCCTGCGCCGGACCCTTCGCTGTTGGAGGCTCCATCAGTGAATAGCCTCCAAACATCTTCTTCATCATTTGCTCGCGGAGGGTCTACCTCGCGCTGAGCTTCTTCAATCTTTCCCTCTGGGATTTCCGTGATGAAATCCGCTAAAACTTGACCCTTAATTGCTGGACGGGGCTTATAAGTGATGGTGTGTTCACCCAATTCCAGCGCCCACTTTGTCAGCCTTCCGGAGAGCGCGGGGCGTCGCAAGACTTGCTGGATGTTGTAACCAGTCAGAACTTCAATAGGATGACCATTGAAGTATCTATGGAGCTTGCGCGACGCGTGTGTTAGTGACAAAACTAACTTTTCCATGATGGAATAGCGCGTCTCAGGGTCTGTCAGCACCCGACTCACATAGTATATTGGCGTTTGGATCCCCTTGCGATCCACCAATAATACTGTGCCGATGGCGCGGTCTCCAGCTGACAGGTACAATGTAAGGGTTTCGCCAGGAAATGGAGCTGTTAGCGCGGGCAGCTTTATGAGACATTCTTTTATCTCACTGAAAGCTTGCTCAGCCTCAGGCGTCCACTTGATGTAAGGCCCCGTCACCGGTAACCCTACTTTCGTGTTGGATTTACTCATAAACACAGTTCTAAATATCAGAGTTAATTAAAACTTTACGCGGAATATAAAACTTTCATAAAACATTACATATCAATTCATAATCATGTCGTAAAACATTCCTTTTGTCTTTCCAAAATTAAAACATAACTTATAAACATATCAGATCTTCAGATGCCAGGCTTTAGTCTTCTGCCATGTGTCCTCCACTCAAGCCAGCTGTCTCATCCTACTCACCTGCGTGCATACTAAAAGTCAGCTACGCTGAGTGAGTTCTAGTTAATCATACAATACCATACAATACCTTATTACATACATACGTACTTAACCTCATAACTTTCTTTTATACACACATAAGTACTCATACCTTCATTCTTACTTACATACTTTCTTTCTTACTTACATACTTTCTTTACATTCATAATCATACGTTTTAAAGAGCCTTTCGCCCTATAACCTCACAGATATTATAAGGGTCTGGTCCCTAACATCACAGATATTATGAAGGGTCTGGTCCCTATCCTCACAGATATTGTAAGGGTCTGGTCCCTAACGTCACAGATATTATAAGGGTCTGGTCCCTAACATCACAGATATTATAAGGGTCTGGTCCCTTGCTTTCGAATATTAGTAGGGTTCAGTTCCCTCTTCGTTACCATACAACCATGCAACATACCTCGAGTATTATTAGGGCTTGGTACCCTTTTCGTAACCATATAACCATACAACCGTCATTTCCTTCTTTTATTAACTTTATTACGTTCATACACATAAACATACATATCATACTTGCCATATTTATAACGTTACAACCTGACAGTACGTGCAATATCCGAAGATCGTTCACGAACCATCAAGCAATCATTCATACATATCACATATATCACATATGGCTTTATAACGTTACAACCTGACAGTACGTGCAATATCCGAAGATCGTTCACGAACCATCAAGCAATCATTCATACATATCACATATATCACATATGGCATACACTTATCACTTAGGATAAATGTATTAACAACACATCAAGTATGCACACAGCCCCGAAAACAAAACAAGGAATGGGGCTAGAAACTCACCTGGATCCTGTTACGCTCGCCGTTGATCGTAATTCCTTTCTTTAACTGGGCTCGGCTAACTGTATAATATTTACACATATCAATTAACTACTACTACTCGTTTTGTATTTCTATCTATATATGACCCACAACGAACGGGGATCCGGGGGCAGCGCCCCTGGCAGCGGGGTTCTAGGGGCGGCAGCCCCTAGCGGGGTCCAAGGGGCAGAGCCCCTGGCTGGGGTTAAGCTGCCAGGTCAGCTTGGAAAAATTTTATTTTCGATAACTGCCTTAACACATTTTCCATTAGGTTTTTAATTTATTTTATAAACGAACTTCACTTCAGGCGAAGTTAAACCTTAGGCGAACTTGGCTTCAGGCGAAGTTAAACCTTAGGCGAACTTGGCTTCAGGCGAAGTTAAGCCTTAGGCGAACTTGGCTTCAGGCGAAGTTATACCTTAGGCGAACTTGGCTTCAGGCGAAGTTAAACCTTAGGCGAACTTGGCTTCAGGCGAAGTTAAACCTTAGGCGAACTTGGCTTCAGGCGAAGTTAAACCTTAGGCGAACTTGGCTTCAGGCGAAGTTATACCTTAGGCGAACTTGGCCGTAGGCGAAGTTATCCTTAGGCGAAGTTACGCTTGAAGGCGAAGTTACGCTTGAAGGCGAAGTTCATCAGGCGAACTTAATCTTGCAGGCGAAGTTGTCGCGCTGCAGATCTGTTTGCCCATAAATCCTTCGTTTCTTAGCCAAATAACTCGATTTTGGTACCCACGGAATCGTATGATCGGCGCCTACAAATCCCAACCATCAAATCGGCCTAAAATCGACGTTTTAGGGGTCCGATTTGGGCAGTTTGGGTTTCGGGTTCGGTTAACCCATCAAATCCTAACCATTTTCAGTAATATAAGCTTTGGTGGATTTGTTCTTACCTTACCAACTCAGATCTATCAACAAAATCTCGGGTCTTGGCTTCGAATCTTGATCGGTTAGTATGTGTGTGTTTTGAGTGTGTGAAGAAAGAAGGTGGAAATGAAAGATTGGGTTTGGGATGGGATATTTATATCCCTCTAAGCCCACGGACCCGAGGCCCATTCTCATTTAACCCATCTTACGCAATCTAAGCCCAACTCCCTCCTTACTCGACACTAAATAATTAACAACGTGAAATCACTAAACATAACTTTCTTTATTTATAATTAAAATTTAGGATGTTACACTTGAATTGGCTCTTCTTCAAGCAGTTCCTCAAAGTGTTAACGAATGGAGTAGATTTGCTGGCGTGGTTCGCTAGGAACCTGTTGATTGACACCAATCTACCATTCAGCTTCTGAACCTCTTTCATGGTGGATGGTGAAGGCATGTCAAGGATGGCTTCCACCTTTTCAGGATTCACCTTGAAACCATCCTTAGTAACCATTACACCAAGAAATTTCCCCTCTTCCGCGCCGAAAGTACATTTGCTCGGGTTGAGCTTCATGTTAACTTCCGTTAGGCGCTGAAGAGTTTCCTCGATGTCTTTGAGCATTTGTCTCTCCTCCCTGCTCTTGATCACCAAATCATCAACGTAGACTTCTAAATTTCTTCCGATTTGTTCACTGAAAACCGAATCCATAAGTCTCTGATAGGTTGCGCCCGCATTCTTTAAACCAAAGGGCATTTTTGTGTAACAAAAAACACCCTTGTCGGTTCTGAAGGCAGTCTTGTCTTCGTCCTGTGGTGCCATTTGAATCTGGTGATAGCCTTTGTAGGCATCCAGGAAGCATTTGAGCTTGAATGGCGCCACGGAGTCCACCTTTGCGTCGATGTTTGGGAGGGGGTAACAGTCTTTCGGACATGCTTTGTTGAGGTCCTTGAAGTCAATACACATCCTCCATGACCCGTTGCTTTTCTTTACCATCACAGGATTGGCTACCCACGTCTGGTATCGGATCGGGCGGATGATGTTTGCGCGCAACAGGTCCTCAACTTGCTCATTCATGGCCCTCGCCTTTTCATCCCCCATGATTCTCTTTTTCTGAGCAATTGGCTCCACCGACTTGAACGTGTTAAGAGAATGTTGTGCCAAGTCTCGCGGGACCCCAGTCATATCGGAGTGTTGCCACGCGAAGACTGACGTGTATTTTGTGAGCAACTTTTTCATTCTCAATCTCGTTTCGTCTGAAATGGTAGCGCCAATTGTGACCGTTTGCTCTGGGAATTTTGGGTTTAAAATCCACTTCTCTGGCGCATTGTCCGCCATTGGAAGTTTCATTCTCCCTTCCCGCGGCGTACTTGTCACTGCGCACAAGTGATCGCGGTAAACAAATGTTACGCCTGTTGGTGTCGGGAACCCCAATGCGCCGTGCGCTGGCGACGGTACAGCATTAAATTGGGCAATCGTTCCCCTACCCAGGATCATATTGTGGCATGACGTGGTGGGCAAGACCAAGAAGTTGACAACTTCGGCTCGCTTGTGCTCATCATCCCCCATAGTTAGTTCAAACTGAATCTGACCAAGGGGATGGATGATTTCATTTGAAACACCACAGATTGGTGCATTCACAATTTCGAGCCGCGCTTGGTCTGCCGGGTCTAACTTTCTGAAACATTGCTCATACATAATGTCAGATTCGCTTCCAGTGTCCACCAGGACCTTTGACACTTCGTAATGAGCAATGTGTGTGGTGATGACGAGAGGACTGCTTATTGAAGGGCCTCCCCTGATTCTTGGGAAGATGACTTGCTGCTCGCGCCAATCTCCGTGGATTTGCGCGCTTCTCTTTTTTGACGTCTGCCCTTGTCGTCCCCCCTCAGCCACACAGATTCTTTTGTATTTCTTGCTAGCAGAGGCTCCTTCCGGTTGCTCATCTTCTATTCTTGGGTTTTTCACCAAGTGAGCCAGCCTGCCTGACTTTACATCCTTCTCGATCGCATCCTTTAAATGATGGCATGCGTCGGTGTTGTGGCCCGGGGACTTGTGAAATTCACAATATTTGCCACTGTTTTGCGGTCCCTTGTAGTGTAGTTGCTTGGGGGGCTTGAATTGGACATTCTCAGTACTTAACACCTGTGAAGGTGTTTTAGTGAGGGAAGTCCATATTCTTGGCAGAGGTCTGCTAGGATCTCTGCCGCCCTCTCTCTTGTCACCCTCCCCGCGACTACGAACATCTTTTTGGGGCTGGGGTGAGCTTGGTTGCGCTTGCCTTTCTGCGGAAGAAAAACTTGTTGGCTGCAACCTGGACCATACAGAGTTCTGTTTGGCCCTCTTCTCTTTGCTGCGCGGTGATTCAGCCTGATGCGCTCTTTCTCTTGCCCTATCTTGGGCAATCTGTTTTTCATTTCTCGCGAAGACTCGCGATGCTTCCATTAGTTTTGCCCAAGTGGTGGGCATACCATCTTTGCTTACGAGAGCTCGGCGGAGTTGATCACTGCGCGCGCCTTGTATAAAGGCCACGCGCAGGAGTTGCTCGGTTATACCTCCGATTGCCAGAGACTCCTGATTGAACCGAGTGATGTAATCTTCAATCGTTTCATCATTCCTGCGTACGCAGTGCATGATGTCATCAGGATCGCGCGTGTGCCTGCGCTGCTGTACGAAGTGGGCTTGGAACTTTTCTAATAGTTCCTCGAACCCATCAATTTGCCCAGTCGGCAAGCTCTCGAACCATACCCGCGCTGCGCCCGTGAGGCAGCGAGCAAACATATGACACCATGTTGGCATCGTCCAGCTCTCTAGGTTTCCCGTGTTATAGAAACCTTGCAAAAAGTCATCTGGATCTGTTGTGCCATCATATTTGCCCAGACCACTTGGCATCTTGGTCTTGTGCTGGATGGGAGCCTGCGCGATGCGCGCAGTAAACTTTGAGTGTTTTACCAAGATGGCTGGTCTGTAGGGTGTGGTTACGTCCACTTGCCCTCTGACCGGTGGGCTGTATGGCATGTGCAGATCCAGATCTGCTCTGGCTCCAGGCTCCATGTTCACAGGCGCGCGGAGCTGTGAGCCTCCTGCATGAGTATCCCGCGTCTTCCTCATGCTATGTACTTCTTCATCACTGAACTCAGTGTGTGCAGTGTGAACAGAATGTCCTTCTTCCGGCGCGCGCGGCCTTTTTGTAGTCTGCTTATCAAACGCTTGCCTTTGTGTTTGGTCGGCTAGCTTTTTCTGTTTGACCATTTCATTGTACTTTTCTATCAGACGCCGCTGCTCGTTTATGAGCCATTCATTCGGATCATTTGTTTCTTCTTCTGGACCCATTGGTCCTTTCAGTTTCGCGCCGGCCATATTTTGTAACGCGAGATCGTCTGGAGGAGTTTCAGTCTGGCCGTGAGGGGTTGTGACGAAGGGACGGTTGCTGGTGGTACGCGTAGAATCACGCGGAACCCTCAGAACATGTTGTCCGTCGTTAACACCCTCACGTTCAATATCCTCCAGAGCTTGATCAACGTTACGAATGCCAGAAACCATGGTGATTGATTTTTTTGTAGATCTGATTAGATCTGATTGCCGTTTGTAACAGTGGATGGCGCCAATGAAGAAACGTGGATCTACTCACTGGTAGCAGATCTACTTTCCTCGGGTTTTGATTGTACTATTTCACCGATGGTTCGTCTGGATCAATGTTCTTCCACCTACAAAACGAACAGCGCCGTTACTTACCCCTCAGAAAGGGACAGAGGGGTCCTCTTTGGGGTAACCCTCCGGCGTGAGAATAAGTATATGTAGGAGAAGATAATAATGTGAGAGTCAGGGAATTGGGAGAGTATTGCCTAATAGCTGAATACTGTATGTTCTCTGTATGATTATGTGATTCTCTCTGTGTATGAGAAAGTAACTGACAAGGGCTGCCTGTCAGTGAATGTAATTGAATATGCTTCAATGTGAATCAATGTGTGTAACTGTCAATGATTGAGTATGAATGTGTCCATCAAAGTGGAGTTGATGCTGTATTTATAGTGCTGGGGTTTCCACTGATTAGGCTCAACCTCGTTGGTCTCCTCCAATCGCACTGCGCCACGTGTCCTCTGGGACACCTGGCGCTTTCTCGTTGGTTGTAATCACGTGGTAGCACATGTGTCATGCTGAGTTGTCGACCTTTCATTTGGCAGCTGTCAACATCAGCATATTCTTACTCCTTAAAAAGATGCCTTCTGGAAGGTTGTCTGACGTGCACAATCAAGGTTGCCCTAATCCTGATTTGGATAAGGACGAGGTCGATTATGTGCATGTGTGATATGCGCCCATCCTGAGGATGCGCGAGGTCTTCTCTTTATTCTCACGCGCAGATATTTCATGCGCAGATGTGATATGCACGAGCATGTGATATGCGCCGCGCGCTGGTGCGCCGCGCGCATATGTGATGCGCGAGCATATGTGTGCCTGGGCAGATGTGATATGCACGAGCATGTGATATGCGCCGCGCGCATATGTGATGCGCGAGCATATGTGTGCCTGGGCATATGATGCCTAAGCATGTTTTGTATGCGCCATGCGCATAGGTTTTGGCTTTGTGCCTTCATAATGTGTTTATCTTGTGGGTTGACCCGCCTTGCTCGGTGTTGAGGCGGGTACATACCTCTTCAGTATGTAACATACGTCAAGTTTCAGTGCAATTGTATGCAACATTTTGGTGCAACTTACCATAAAAATTCAGAATTAACAACATATCATCTGAAACTTACATGTTTATAATTCAAAAAATGCACTTTGTTTCTCAAATGTAGTATCATCATGGAACAATTATAAAATATTATTAAATATGAGCAAACAATGAGATAACAATAGAAACAATATTAAACATTTTAACCTCCTCGCTCTCTTCTATCGGTACCCTTAAGATCCATTACAATGGTTAAAGGCTCAGCATCATCAGCACAACGATGACATCCATATACTTTTGGTAGTCTGAGACCTGATAGAGAAACAAAATTTAAGCAAATTTCAAGATAAGTAACATAAAAGCAGGTTTCGCATACGTATTTCCATAAACAGTCACTTGTCCTTCGAAGAAACGAAAATGTGGAGGCCCTTGTAATTCAACCATATATGTAGGGAGCATAAGTTTGAAGTATGTTTTTGTAGAGATGAGCCATTTCTAGTCAAACTTTGTGCACACAAGACACCGTGATTAACCTACTTGATGTCAGAGAGATGGAGAAGAATACAAAACTATGTGTGAAAGAAGACTCTTGAGAATTATGATGTTTTGTGAAAATAATATAAGAATGCTAAGATGAAACGTATAGTGAATCAATAAAACTGTGTATTAGGTAAAACTAATAATGCATTAATTTTCATATAAACATTAAAGTTTATAAGTAGCTGTTATGAGAACATGTTCCATTTATTTCCATTTATTAAGACATCTGCTTTCATGGTGTTTGTTGTTTGATGTTTGAGTGTAATTGTTTTGCGCTCTAACTTCTGGTTTATTAGCTGTTTCAAAATAATAATAATAACCGGAGTGTTTGGGATTGCTTATTTTTAGCAACTTATGACTTATTAACTTTTGAAAAAATTAATAAGTATTTGGTATTTTGTGTTATTATGAAGGGATAAATTAATAAGTTATAAAGAGATAAAATAAGGAATCTCAAACACCCCAATTGTAACAAATTTTTGTTAAAATGATATAAATAAAACATATACGAGTGCTACAATTTGATTCATTACGGCACCTTGTCTAAGATGGGACGTGCAATGTAGATGATTTCTTTTTTAATGTTTCTTATAGTAAAATTTTATTTTCGAAAAACGCATGGTACGTTATTACACAACAAAAAAAATATAAAGTTTACATAGTCACAAATCTCCATATCTAATTTTCTTTGTAAATGAAAAATAAAGAAAACAACTTAAAGAACGTTATATTGAATTATGACTAAAATTTCGGGTTATGTTAAAATACCAAGTAAACAGAAATTGAAAAATATAAGAAATAATTTAGTCAATTGATATTATATTTGAATGATTGAGATTAATTTGTGAATAAAAAATAATGAAAAGAACATATATTAATAGGTTTCTCTATCCTCATGCAATTTACATGTCAATTCTTCCATCATTTAAAACGTTCATAACATTTTCATACAACATTTTTGTTAAAAGAATCACCAAAATAACAAGTGGATTTTTATCTTTATTATGAGTACAAAAATAAAAAAAAAATATTAATGGGTTTTTATGCATTATGTTATTGGTTTGTCATTGTGTTTTTCTAAATGAGTTTTCTACATTGTGTTATAGGTTATGGTTATTGTATTTTTCAGTTGTTGCACATATTAAAGATAAAATTTAAAACAAAACGTACGTCATTGTGTCTTTTGTTCGTCATTGTGTTTTTATGCTTATCATTTTGTCCTTCATTTTTTATTGTGTTTTTCTACTCACCATTTGGTTTTAGTCATTGCGTATTATGTAATTACAGGTGTGTTTTAATTTTTAGATAATTGTGTAATATGTATTTATCATTGTGTTTATGTTTTATATTATGTGTAATATGCATTAATCATTGTGTTTTATACTTTTATGTATTGGATATAGTTGTTATTTTATCATTATATGTCACACCCCCGACTAGGGCCTAGGAGTGCGACCCATAAGTTGGTATCGTTGTTTGTTAGTAAATCAGAGTTACGTTTGTTTGCGGAAGACTTATAAACTTTAAGGATCGAAAATGTAAATTTATATAGATATTCAAAAGACGGGATTATAACACCCGCTTAAGTTACAAAATATTTATGTGTTTAATATTTACAAACCACTATGTTTATATATTTGGTTACAACAGAAATCCGAGCCATCGGATATATCAAAGCACTTCGTCACTCCAAGTGCTAAACTTGTTCACCTGCAAAATGTAATAAAATACGTCAGCAACGAATGCTGGTGAACACGCTGACGCATAAACATTTTCTTTTACTTAATTACCCCTCGAGGCTACGCCTGCCTCGGCCCAACGTGGCTTAGGAATAATCAAGTCAAATAACGCATTATAAACTAGAGCCTCTACACTAGGTCACCTCACGAACACCGCAGCGTTCGACTTAGTTAAGTACCCGTAAATATACACAACGGTCGTACTCCCTGCAGGAGAGATTCCTACGACTAAGGGTGGTGCGATCATGCCCATACATCGCATAGTACCACCTATGTAAGGATCCAGACATATGTATACCACAGCCTGAGGGCTAGGTTCATACCCATAGTTATAACGGTTTTAGGAACACATAGTTCCTTGTAAAGAATTTCATATAACAAGTTTGACTCATTTGAAACCAGTTTAAAAGTTTGGGGGCGTATTCACCTTGTCTCTTTAGGATCGGCTTCACTCACTGTCCAAAGGTCTTTCCCTTACTTTATCTCGAACCTATAGTTACGAGTATAAATGTTTGTTAGTCGGATACACGATCCGGCTTAAGACCTTTAGTCTTATATCTCAATCCTCGATTGAACCTTTAGTTAAATTCTAATTTACTTGAAAACCTCTTGTTTAAAAGTAAATTTATAAACCTTTAGTTTATATTAAAAACCCGACGTTTCTTCTTCTCCAAGAAACGTAATCATTTTCTTTTATTATTTAAGAATACTCATTATTCAATAAATAATAAATTCATAACAAAGAATATATACATATATACTTACACACATATATATGTTTATCATATCATTTATTTATTATTTTCTTTGTTATGTTTTGCATTTCTTTTTCTTTTATCGAGGTATCGAGTATATCCTCAACTTTAGGCCTAAGCCTTGAATATAATATTAGATTATATTGAATTCGATCTTACGTCTCACCTTAATGGCGTACCGAAATCCTAGGGACTTGAGCAGCACTCCGACGCCGCTTCACTTCTCGATCGTCAAACGATTACACCAACTTCAATACTTGTTGACATGCTTATCGAGATTCATTGTCATGATAACAATACTTTCTTGATGAATGAGGGTGGATGGTGGCACAAACTTAAGGAAACGTTGGTACACAAACAAGAGATTCGAGGCACGCTTATCGAGGTAATCGTGGCACGTTTTACGAGGATTTTTAGAGAGAGAGTGATATTTCTAGAGAGAGGTTAGAGAGCAGATTTTGGGATGCTTGGAATGAGATCTCATGATCGCTATTTGTAGACTTGAAATTGGCTCCCATCGCGGTACGCGATGGGTGCCTGGACAGACCTATCGCGTACCGCGATATAGGTCTGTCGAGTCACCTATATAGGCTTGCCACGTGTTGACACGTGGCAGCCGTTGCGACACGTGGCAACACGTGCCAGCAGTGTTGCCACGTGGTGACACGTGATAACACATAGTGCCACCGTGTGCCACGTGGCACACGTGTCACGCATTGTCAACACCCCATCGCGGTACGCGATGAGAGTCTCTTCTGACCTGTCGCGTACCACGATAGGTCAGGAAAATCAGAATTTACATTTCAGTCCCTCAACTTTGGAATTTGGCAATTTTAATCTCTAGACTTTGGAAAGTTGATACTTCGAACTCGAAATTTTCACGGTGTTACATTATATTTACTTATTAGTATTACACAACGGTATTATTTAACAATCACAATTTTTAGATTTCATCACTTAAAAAAAAGACAATGATAAGCATAAGTGAAGAAACACGGATCTACTCCCCACTGATGGGTCCTAGATCCGATGAGTCAACAGGGTAGGATACGGTTAATTGCCAATACGATATGAACCCAATTTGCCCAAAGTCCAGTGACGTGAACCTGCAAAACAGACACCGTGAGCTCGTTACGGGAAGGACAAGAAGGGGGGTTTTCCCGTAACCACTCTCCGGCGTGAGAATAAGTACAGTTCTGAGAGTAAAAGTACTTAAGTAAATTAAGAGAGTGCAGCGGGAGTGAATGAATACCTCATGATGATCGAGAGGGTATTTATAGCCGAAGGGTGTGGGAAGGTGATTGGGCCAGCTGTCCCTTAAGAAGATGCCTGCATAACCGTCTGGACACGTGTCCTTATGTGATAGGTTCAGCTTATACGTTGCATGTGCATGTATAACAACCTGGACACGTGTCTCTTTTCCATTGGTTAATGGAAGAATATTGGACATGTGCACTGTTATAACGGCCTTACCATGTGTCACTAGCTGATTGGCCGAAAGATCACGTATTGCCCAAGAAAGCATTTTGGTAAATCTTCTAGAAGGTAATTAGTTATTGACAGCTGTCCTGGAGCATTTACCTCGTGGTTATTTACGCGGAGGGATATTCCTTCTTGCGGATGACCTTTGAGGGTGCTATGATGCTTCCGCATGTACTGTGAGGTTTGTTTCTTCCTTAAATGATTATGCGGATGGTTTATATGTCCCGCGGGTGCCTTGTGAGGGACTTCTGGTTGACCCGCGGGTAGTCTTTAAGGGTATTTGGGTCTTTTTGGTACCCTACCTCTATAATAAGACACAATAATAAATAGAGAGACACAATAGTGAACATAAGACACAATGATAAACAAAAAGACACCGTGACATAATTTTTTAATTTTTACAAAACAAAGTCATACTTATATTAAAGATAAAAGGCCGCTTGTTATTATACTAAACTTAAAAAAAATGTTGAACGAAAAAGTTATAGACATTTTAAAATTATATGAGAATTGAATGTGTTTTGCATGTGATTAGAGAAAATATGTGTTTTTATTTTATGTTCATGCATTCTCCTTTGGTTCCCACTTGACATATGACAATAAATTATATCTTCTCATTTTTGTTACCTTTATAGAATAACTCAACCACTATCATTCTTTTCGTTTTTGTTACCTTTTATAGAATAATTCAACCTCTAAAATATATTAAAAATATATAGTGAAAACTGAAATAAATTTCTTTACTTTAGGGCTCATATTTTACTTTTTATATATTTTTCTCTTGTGATTGTATATTTTTTTTAATAAAGTATTTTTATAAGTAAGAAATATAAATAAAAAGTCGGATGAGGCAGATTTTGAAAAGTAAAAAAAATAGACAAATACTTATTTTCTTAATTAATTATAGAGTTAGAGATGAAATCAATTTTTTTTTCAGGGTTTTATTTGGTATGTGAATCCACTCTAGAGCATCACTCTTTGACTTATTTATATAGTTTTGTAGCTAAACTTCATCCTTTTTACGTTTTCAAACATACTTTTTTTAACTATAAATTTCTTCTAAACCTTGTCGTTTGTGGGATACCCAATACCTCCCTCTTTTAAACCAAAGAAAATAATTGTCAGCAAACAACGTACGATGCAATATACTTTTATTCTACCAAACATGATAATAAAAATGATATTTCCAAGCCAAAATTATATATTGTTGAGGTTATATGTTTGAACTGTGTACTTATGATGGGTATATCATAGTTATCCAATTTTAAACTTCCAACATTATTACTTTGTTAATTTGTATGTTAATTAATTTTAAATTATCGTAGGGCTTAAAAATAACAAACTAATTAGAGCATTTACATTCTCATCACCATCTGCCCATCTGGTACTCTATAATCCAACTAAAAAACATACTTATATTCATCTCTTATTTTAAAAAGCATTTGACATCCTATCTATCATTTTTATGTTTAGCATACTCAAATACTTGTTTTATTATATTTCTCACTTTTTATACACTTACGGTAATTACCTGTACCGATTTTCCAAAATATAGAGATGGGGTTAAGAAATGGTGGATGGAATGCGGTGAGCTTTTAATGACTTTTTTTCTTTTTAAAACTTGATAGTAGAGGAGTTGATAGATGAAATCTGAATATTGCTTATATTGAACATTACATTGAAAGAAATCAGTGTAATGATGATATAGAAAAGAAATCTAAGTTGATAAAGATAGTAAATGAGGAAGATAAAAAGAGTATACCAGAAAGGAAACAATCACCATTGTTGTCTTCAATCTTCATACATTATGCAAACCAAAAGTGAAGGACTACTATATACTACTAAAAGTTTCATTCATTAATAACGGCAAACTATTTTCCAGAATAAATATATCCATGTCACCTATACTTGTGATCAATATGCCTAAACCCTTTTAGATGCATCGAGTTATCGTTGCTCGCCTTGTAAAATCAAACCTCATTGGTAACATTCTCATATGTTGCTAGCATCTAGGTTCAACATTTTAACCATATCAATAACTATTAATAAGGAGAGAACTTCTAGATATTATTTAACTACTAAAAGGCGAGGAATGATGTTTCACCTGTAACATGTTGATGAGAAATGTTTGTAGTGTATGTTTAGAAAGTAATTTAAGTTGGAAATCTAATTACAAGTTTACAACAAAACTAGCTTATGTTTACAATATGTTATGTAAGATTAATTATTTGTAGAAGCTTATATATATATATATATATCCACCCAAATTGTATTATCATTAATTAGAAGTTTAACCAAACTAAGTTGGAATTTAATCCTAAGGTTTTTTAGAGAACAATATTTCTCAGTGGCAATCTTCTTGATCAGACTCACAATATGTGTTTATAATTACTAAGTAGTAACTACCTTCCCCTAAAAGTACATATATATTCCTTATCGTTTGACATTAATGTACGTACGTGTTTCTTCATCATTTTTGACAAGTGAAAGAAAGAATCTATATGGGTACTTATTTATGGCAACTACCCAGGAAGGATGCATGACCACATTAGTTTCGGCTCATGTATGCATGCAATTTTGGTAGCAAAAAGAGATCTAGTGCTACTAGCTAAGTGGAGCCTGAAAATTATTTGTATCATTTAATTTGCAACTTCATCATAGGATGCTGCAGAAAAATTCTTCATTAGTGGCAACGCAATCAATAAAACTTTATACTAAACTAGAACAATGGGACATAACGTAATTCAATGAAATTTCAGTTGTCATAGTTGACCATTTTAATTTCCTCCTTAAGTTTTGTTGACACTCTAGTAGCAAAGGTGAAATACTTAAATATAAATGAATATATTATTAATTCTTTAACAAAAGAGGGATGTTAGCAACTCAGAAGGTGCACCAAATTAAACAATATATTAACTGCAACTATAATTTAATAACAAATAAGTAGAAATATTAATTAATATAGGAGAACTGTATTATGGTCCAAAAGAAAAAGAACTACCATTAAATCTCTTAAAGGGTTGAAAATCCACACAAATGTTTGCAACTCTCATTTAATTACTTGGAATACAAGTAATGATAAGTTATTATTGAATTTTTGCTTGAAGACTTGGCTTGTTAGACATGCTTACAATAAATTACTTATTTATATATGTGAGAGGTTTAGATGTCATAATCCTTGTATTGTTTATTATATTCAAACATTACATTGAAAACAAATTATTCTTCTAAAGTCAACGATAACTATTTTAGATAAGACTCGTATCAAGATTGTACAAAACATTCGACGCACACCTGTTATTGTATTATTGGTTGTGAAACAAATCAAGTTATAATTTGAACTTGTGGTCTTTGATCATCATGACTAGTTGTAAATATTAATTTGTACAAACCAGGAGTTATTTTACGTTGCATATGACACAATAATCATGAATCAATCTACCCATGATGCTTCCTTCCTCGATCCTCAAATTGCTACTTTGCTTGTTCCAAAGATGGACACCGTAAGCCAACTTCTTTAGCTGATACACCTTGGCTTCAACCCATCTCCGGTGAACATGATTCACCGGTGTGGTAAAAAAACCTCTTACACGTGTCCAATCCACAGGATAAAACGCACGTGGTGGCAAAACCGTAAAATTCATCTTCAAGTTCGTAGCCTCTCGTTCCACCACTCGGGACACAAGATATGGTCCATTGTAACCCCATTTGTTACCATCGAAAGTTGATGCAAATTCCTCCATGAATTTGTATAATAACAAATGATTCTTGTCAAAGACCAATACCGCATTGTTCAACCTGGTCCAGTTACCCGATCGTTTAGCACTTTGCGCACCAATCGAGTTGCGCAAGCTACTAAAATCTTTCAAAATGACAAAATCCGTATCTATGTAAACACCACTGTACTTGTAAAGAATTGCAAGTCTGATCAAATTTGAGAGGTTTTGTGCAAATGGGATTTTACCAGGATCTCTCTTCCCCTTCTTGATATTATCCAACCAAGATTGAGCCGGGGTGTTCTTGAACAAGAAGTCCAAGTCTGGTGTCATGGCTTGAACATGACACCCGCGGTTGGTCAAGGGTTTCAAGATCTGAAACCCTTGACCAGAATCCATAGTGTTTGATAATATCATTAAACAATTGTTTGGATTCGACTTGAATAGAGAATCTACTGCAATAAATTCTCTATCTCCGAAAACCCTCATGGAGGTTGACATCCATATCATAAAGAACCGAACTTTGCATCTGGCTTTAAAGAATTCATTTGCCCGTTTCTTGAATGTTCGAGTAAAAGTGGTTGACTTTAAAATATCAAATTCTATAACATGATCATCGATGGGTGGAACCAAATGATTGTGATCATCTTGTAACACATGAGTTTGTTGAGCATGTGTAGGTTTTAGGATTGTGTACGAGGTTAACTTTGCATGGTGTTGCTGTATGATGAGGGTTTGGTTGCTTAAAACAAGAGGATAGATAGACGGATTGGATGTTAATGTATGTGTGGTGAAGATGTAGGTGAAGGTGAAGAAGATAGCTCCAACCAAGAGGACGGAGAAGATACGGAGTCCGGCATGGAGCCTCCGATGCACCACCCTTTTCAGGGACGGAACTTTGATCATCATATCGGAGTGGAATATATGTAGGAGACTGATGTGTTGTGGATATATATTCATTCAATCTTTTAAAATATATTTATACTTAGGAGTGGAAGAAACATGTTTTTCTTTGGAACGACAAGAAGAAACATGTAGTTGACGGAATTTGCGAAGTTTAACTTAAGAAAACAAACCCAATGGAATTTGTGTGTAGGCTGTACACGATCAAACCACCTAATTAATAAAAAAAGTATGTTCAAACTACTATGTCATACTTCATTATTTCTTTTTATTGATACATGAAACTTAAATATGTGCTACAACATTAGATATGATGTAGCTAAACGGGTCGTATTCATATTTGATACATGTGTTAATTAGTGGGTCTTCTTTAATTTGTTTAACACGATAAGACCTATTTAGCAAGCCCTACTCGTGAGTGTACAATGCATTAAGTTGAACTTGTAGTGTTTGTAGTTGGTGTGTTTAACCCGACATGAATTCCGTAATGTGAGCTCGGACACGACACAAACAAACAGTAAGACCAACGAGAACTCTTATCAAACAATCATTTTTTTTCATATGTATCATAGTAAATTACATATACGGGAATAAAAAAACATATATAAGTCGACTACTTAAATGTTATAATCGTTCGATAATAAGTGTGAATAGCGTAATATACATATACGCAACTAGTATTTTTTATGCTATTATCACATATATGTAGACAATAGCTACGCATGTTTTTTTTTTCCGTATGTGTAATTTACATATAATCTGGGGTGGGCCCACACACACTCGAACAGGTTTACGGGAACTCACTAGATTTTAAATTTTTTAGTTTAAGTGTCATTTAGTACCAGTGGTTTGGTCAACTACGCAACTTTAGTACATATTCTTTATTTTGTGCAAATGGCTACCTTAGTTTCAGAAAACTTTCATTTTTGGTATTTTTTTTCTAACCCCGTCTATTTTTTCCGTTAAGTCAGGGATAATTTGGTAACTTCACTTTTAAATGCTTATATCTTCTCAACTCTAAATCTCTAAATCATAACATAAAAATCCAAATCCTAAATCCCCAAAACATTTCTCCATATCATCATATGGTTTGAATTTCTACAATATTTTGGGATTTAAGATTTGGATTTTGATGTTATGATTTGTGGATTTAGGGTTTAGACGATATAAGTGCTAGAAGAGGGCCATTATACTAACTCATGTTCTAATCTTGTCATCTTTTCTTATGGTGGTTCTTCACTCTGCACAAACTTTGCACGTGATTTTCAAACTCAAGACAATGTCAATAAGAATTTTCTTCCTGTTAGTAAAATGAATCGGATTCTATATGATGTATTATTAGTACAATGTCAATGTAGAATTTTCTACATGATTTTCAAACTCAAGACAATGTCTTTGTTGTAAGGTGTACGGGGTGGTGGATTCGTTAAAAACCAGGGATTTTTAAATGTCTGCTAGCTTATAGAAAATATTTTAATTGTGGAAAACTCTAAGTTGAGGATCAAGGAGTGATGTAAGGTGGATTCACTAACATTCAGGTAAACCACTAAATAGGTAACATATCCTCCCTTTTATATTTGTTTACAAATAATTTAACAATGGTGATAGAAAATTGAAATTATACAATATTTCGTAAAAATCACCTCAATTTTGAGAATGTAATAATTTAATATATATATAATACAAATAGTATTTACATAACAACCTATATGAATAACAAACTACCATAAACTTAAAGTTATCCTACGTATTAATTAATTGTTATCTTTTTAGTAGATTTTATCAAATTGCATAACTTAAAACATGGTTTTGTCAATGGTCAAAAGTTGAAAGTGTCAATCATGGATGACATCAAGATCATCTTAACTTGTTGTACACTTTATGTAGCATTAACCATTTAAAGATTTGTGGTTACATATACATTGTCATTTGTGGTGGACAGTAAAGAAGAGTCATTTGGTTATGGGCCACATGATGGACCGTGCCAATCCAAATTAGGCCCAAAGATCAATCATTTGTTTGGGTCACAAACTCATAGTTTGACAAATCGTATTGGTTCGTCTATTTATTTATTATTATTGTAAATGAAATTATTGAAGAAGATTGATTGATAGTAAAAGCATGGCACGTGAGAAAGAAGGTGCACCCATGTGAGCAGACTGGCTCCACAAGGTCAACATCTGACTTAACCTTCAACTTGAAGATGACCCATATCGCATTTAATAGGTTGGTCTGCCCCCTAGCCTAGGATGGCGATGGCGATGGCGATGGCGATGGCGATGGCGATGGCGATAGGACTCTTTCTTTCACACCAATATTACTCACTCGCATCTATTTCTATAGTACACTCGTGTTTATATCCGGCTTAATAGAGTTGAGTTATCAAGTACAAATAAAATATAACTTGAATACTTATGTTTTATGTAATCGAGTCATCTATCACATAATATCATGCCCTGATTGTTTTCGTTTTAGGTTTTATCCGTTCTGTTTGTGATCACTTGTCATACCTAAATCTTCAAAAGGATATTTGTTATTATATAACTGAGTCATTCACAAAAGAAATATGGGAAGTTACATTACTTTTACTTTTTCATTAATTCATTTCGACTTTCTTTGTTAGTATAAAAATATATCACCTCTAAATTCTTGGGTTCTTACTTGATTTTCTTGTAGAAAACATGTATCTAAAGCATGTGATGATATATACTAACTATTATAATATATACATACATTATTTGCTGATTGATTAAGATGCCTTTGATGCGTATTGACTAAATAAGAAAATATATCCATGAGAACATGGGAGTAATAATGACATTGCTAGCAACAAGCACCTTAATATATATATTATATATTCAACTGATAGCTATCCAACAAGATGGAATAAAGCACTCTAGCATATTTGAGCCTAAGCTTTTCTAGCCAAATTATCATCACAATTTAACACACTATTTTTTTAACCAACTAAAGAATAGTAAAAATAATAATATCAAAAGAAAATGTAAACCAAAAATCAAGAAATAAGCAAGCCAACACACATCACTTGTAGGGAAAATATCTAATGCTGCTATGACCATCGCATTTGACTTCGAGTCAACTGTCAACTCAGTGGTGTTGAGGAGGCGGCACTGCAGGCTTACACTGGTAGCACTTAGCAAATAACCCAAACGTATCAACCTGTCTTACAAAGTTGGTCATACTGGCCCATCCACCAAACCCAAAGCCGACCACCAAAACCCATATGACTATAAACACGTTGACCACGTACATGGCTGACCAACTCGGTAGGAAGGCAGGAGGTTTCTCTGCCGCATTCTGCATACAAAATTTTAAATTATGTAAAATATCTTGAGAATAAGAAAACCTTAGGGACTAATTTAGACATTCAAGTATAGCTAAAGGGACTAGCCAGCTCATCTCCGACATAATACAACACACAAAGTGTGGCATGTAACTAAATTGAAAAGGACTTGCTAACTTTGTAGTCCAAATCTAGCCTAAAACTATTAAATGCAATTGTACAATTTTTGTTAAATCATAAAAAATAATGTATATTTCTAAAATGTTTTTTCCTTATAGATATATAATAATATTATTCTAAATTTAGACACTAAAAAGATTTTCTTGAAATTCCCTGAGTTTACCAATAATATTGTTACAAAATACAAACATCCACTTCCATAATTTTATTAACTATATTTTAATAAACAATTTCCAAATAGATAATTTAAAAATATAAAGTATCTTTGTTTTTAAGAATCCAAATTATTACCGTTTACAATGTGACTAATTACAATGTCTCAATCAAAATATTGGTCACCAAAACAAAAATAGCATATGTACAAACAAAGAGACTATTATACCCATGCCACTATATTGTCATAGACTATTCTACCCTTTTTATATTAGGATAACTAGCATATGCCACTAAAGAAAGTAAACAAACAAACAAATATAACCACTATAATCTCATGTATAGCAAAACTATTGATAAGTGTAAATTTATACCTGACGAGCAGAGGCCTTTCGGTACGTGAGCATATGTGCAAGAGCGGGAATAATATAGACCGTGAAGCTAACCAAGAGTGCACCGACAGCCGAATTAATGGGACCGAAGAACGGGAAAATAATAGCCAGGAACCAAATGGGTATCACAACGGGTAACCTTGCTAATGCGCGTAAAAATATGCTCTTTGTATCATGCATCCCAATCACTTTCTCCCACACAAAGTATAACGGTGTGCATGCAAATCCGAATGTAATAAACTGTTCCACATTTGTAACAGAATATTAATAATCATTGCATAAACCATAATTTGATGATTAATAGGTAAAATAAAATATTCTACCGACCTGATGAATAAGCATTAGAATAACTGCGGCGTCGCGCCAACGGGTCTTGGGGAGAAGAGAGAAGGCGTTTGAGTGGTTAAGAAGCTCATCGCCAAATGCCCAATAAACGGCGGAAGATGAGGGAAGGGTTAATGTAAAAACATATAGAGTGGCAATTAAGTAAATGTACTTGAATTTTCGGGGTTTCCACATTGCATGCATAATCTCCCTGAAATTAAAATTTTAAATTAAAGGGGAGAAACACCCAAAAATAGTTACATACTATATGATGAAGGGTTTGAGAATATGGGCATTGGATCAAACAAAAAGGTGAATGGCCATAATACCCTCATGAAATGAAATGAGATCCAAATAGGGATTGTAGTAAGTCCACTCTCCATGTGCATTTCTTTTTATAATTATATTAAAGTCCATTTTTTTATTGATTAAAAGATCTAGTTAATACAATAAGTCAATAACCACATATAAATAATAATTTCAAAAAGAGATCTTAAGTACATTCTAAAGTAAAAAATATTTTTTAGATATTATATAATTGAAGCAAAATTATATAATTTAAAAGCTACATAATATGAATAAAAGGAACAATTTATATGAATACTACATAACCAGAAATATTATTTTATCCTAAAGTAACCAAAAATATAAATATCAACATTTTTGCTACAAAATATATTATTTCCATGTTCAAAAATGAGTGGCCGGCAAAAGCTGCAAAGAGAAGCCCCGTAGAAGAAGGAAGAAAGGGCATCTTTTCACAGGATTACAAAAGTTTTATAAACCAAAAATCAATCTTATATTAATTCAATTTCCAACCTTTTTAATTCATAGTTTTATTTTATCCAAAGTGATTAAAAGAGAGAGCTTACACTGTGACAGCATGTCCTCCAAATGTGTATAAAATATTAGTGGCTCCGGTGAAATAAAGCACCAGTTTTTTTGGACCAGAGTGTTGTACCCCATCAACCTGCAATTATCACGGTCAGGTCACTTGTAGGCTTGTAAACTGTAAACGAATACGAACGGAGCATGTTCGTATTCGCTCATTTAACTTTAACCGGACAATACGCGAACACAAACAATTAGACGAACGAGGTTTTCGTGCTTGTACTTCGCTTTTTGAAGAAAATGAACATATTCGTGTTTGTTTATAAATGAACAGTTCACGATATGGTTTTTTTTTTTCACGGGCATAACTGAGCTAAAACCAGTTACAAGTAAAGTGAAAAACAATGTTTTAGGCCTAAAAAAATGTGGTAAATAGCGTTTTGTCCATGCTTGTTTGTTTATCAAATAAAACGAACGTTTCGCCGAACAGTTCACGATATGTTTTTTTTCCCAAATTAATCAAAAACCCAAATGAGATCTGGACTTATAACATTAAAGAAAATTAGAATTTCCAAAAATAGTAAGTGTGAAAGGGTTGAGTTTATTACTATTTATAGAATTTCTACCTGTCCATGAATTAAAGCTGCAATGGCCATATACCAAGCAGTGTAAGTGGTCATCCCAAGGCCAAGAAAAGACCAAATTCTGTAATTATGGAAAGATGGAATGAACACAGTGGTTGCACAACATGCTCCAAATATGTATGTCCATGTTCTTTTGTCCAAGTGATCATTTATGTAGTAGATGTTACTGTTAACAAAACCAAAACCAAAAAAAAGTCAAGAATGCTGCCTATTTCATATTGAAGTAAAATTAAAACAAACCTTGCACAAGCTATAAGTTGGATCACAGATCCAAACAGAAGAAAAGTGCAGTTGAAAGCAAGTCCTATTGCTTTCCAGTAAGGTCCCAACAACCCATCAAGAACTTCAAACCACTTCAAGTTTTACATAAAAGATTGATTAAATTAACAAGATTGGGTTGTAAAGTTATGATTTTTATATCAAACCAACCTGAATGACATGGTTCTTGTAGCTGACACCTTCTTTTTCTTTTCTGGTTCTGTACTCAATGTAGAGAACACTGATGAGGTAAGCAGTCCAGCTGCCAAGAAGACCATAGAATATTTGAAGCACAATTCCAGAAACCATGCCCAGTTGAGAGAAAGAGTATGGTAGTGTTAGAAGCACTTGTGCCACCTGCATCAAAACTTGTACATTAAGCAATCATATATAGCATAATTAAAAAATCATTAATAATAGTTTTTTTACTTGATTTGAAGAACAACTAAACCAAGCATCCCAAGCAGAGCCTCCGTGCCAAAGAATATTCTTAATGTTGAAAACTGAGTGATCTTCATCTTCTTCTTTCTTCAGTACTCCTCTTTCATAGTTATTTGATGAAATGATTGAGTCCTCTGCTTGCTTCTGACCTGACATTTTCTTCTTCTTCTTCTTCTTCTTCTTCTTCTTCTATTATTATTTATAAATAATATTATTGCTGCTGTTAAAACTACCCTTTTTTTTCTGTTTTCTAAACAGATCTGTCAAACACATGTGACGACAAACATATAAGAATTAACAAAACAACATATACGTACAGAGATCGATCAATGGTAATGAAACAAGATTGATTGACTGATTAATTACTAGCTAGTTTATAACAGCATATATAAACAGGTTGTGCTACCTTAACTCTCCACCTCAGATCTTTAAATAGTCTTTAGATATAGATAGATGTATTTCAGAAACAGGTTTTCATTCAGGCATTGGCTGGCGTGTGTAGCAAGAAGAACTGGATGGAAATGAAGGGGTTTTGATGGGATTGAAGGTGGGCATATATAGAGACCAATTTCTACCTTTTGTTAAGGGGAAATTTATTATTATTATTTTTATTATTGTGTGTGAAAACTTAAGGAGTTGGTCGGATTCACTGTATGATCATGTGTTTGTATTGTATTCATAAACACCTTTCTTAACGGCTACACAACTAATTTCATTCTCAAAATAAAAGGATCTCTTCTTCTTAATCGTTAATAATTAAATGATCAGCTAATACAAGTTGCTAGTAAATTATATATTTAAACGGACTACTAGATGTCACTTGCGTCATAGTTGTCTAACGTATGCATTTTCTATCGCAGGTTCCAAATGTAGATAAAATATGCAAAATTAAATAAAATGGAGACGACTTTGAAAAACTTAGGAAAAAACAAATAAATTTTATGGCTACCGTTTTAAAGTTTAGGGAAAACAATGTAAAGTTCATGAGTGCTATTTAAACATCTCTATTTTTATTAAAAAGAACCTAAAACCCAACATCCCCAAGGGTGAAACTACATCTCACGGCTTGAACGGTAGCAAATGGTCGTGCTATTAAACATATGATTTAGTTTCACAGCAAGTAAACTCATCTAAGCGCCAAGTCAACTCGTTTAATTTGTGGGAGTTTAAATTTAACTATTCTGTTGATCATTTAGCTATCTTTTTGTATACATATATAATGAATCTGTGTGTATTATAACACATATTATTTTTTTATTTTGATAATAATAATAATAATAATAATAATAATAATATGATTTGCTATTTAATTATATGTTTATTATATTGAAAAGAAATAATATCTTTGTATGTATAAATTATAGGCATGTTTAGCCTAGCAAGTATACTTTGCAATTTTGTATAGCATATCAAACTCGAGCTCGTTTATTGAATTAGTTACGGTAAACTTTAAGGAATTCAATACGTAATATGTAGTTGGTGTAATATTTATTGTGATTGGATAAAGTATTTATGCACATTAAGTAACCAATGGCTTGGTAATGGTTCCTGTTTAAAAAGGTTTGGATTGAACGAGGAATTGGATCTGTTGATAAATAACAACACAAGCTCTGCAGCTTCAAATAATAGATGTTAACCTGTGGACCCATGAGAATGACCGTCTTCAATAATTTAAAAGGTCCCTCTCTGCCAATATTGTAAACAGATGAGTTAGGAAAAAAAATCTCACTTAAAACGGATATAACTTGTACTCTGTTTGCTTACTATGCCGTAAATATGTATCTGGCCCTGTACCATCGGTTTTATCATCTAGAACTATGATTTTAAGTTTCAATAATTTTAAGGAACTTGTATTGTGGACGGACATGAGGTGTGGGTCAACCAACCTCGTGGTTTTTTTAAATTTATATCTGATGTATCTTACAATTTTTTTTAACAAACTACAAAGATATATATTGAACGTTGATCTCAAGTTTTTTAAACATTCTCAAAAAAATCAAGGCGCAAATGCCACATTTGGAACTCAAATTATTGAGTTTAGAGTTTGATAAAGTACTCAAGTTAATCTTTCTAAATGATTATGGAAGAGTGAATTACCTTTGATGTTATGGTTATTGTTACCCCAAAAAACGTGTTGTAATTAACTCTTTATTTGACTCGTTGCAACAAGAAGTTATCAATGTGACTCGACCAAACTGAAAATTCAGACATTCTGGTTAAGAAATATTGGAGCACAAGAAAAAAATGACACTGGTAGAAAAAAAAATCTAGGTTCGTCATTATGTCTAGCTATCCTATTTTATTGAAAAATATAGTCAGCGTTAATATACATGTTTATTGTTATTTAGTTTCATGTTTATCAAATTTATTTGAATTTTCTAGAGAGGACGTTGAGGTATTAGTGTTGGTATTCAAATAAAATATATTTACTCATTTGTGCTTTTAAATAACATTATAAATATTATGAAAATCTTTTAGTGAGATTTTTGTCTATTAATTTTGGTTTCTAAAATATAGATATTACATGTTCTAAGCCGCTTCTAGATCACAATAAAATCTTCATCTAAATGCTCGTGAAAAAAATATAGATATATATTATATTGGCAGGAACATATATATGGTTACTCCAACTTTTTAATAATTATGTTGTTATATCAAGCATAAAAGTGGTAAAAAACAATAAGGATGTTTGGGATTAAGTGAACAAGTGAGAGTTGTTTGGCTTTATGTCTACACTGGCATGTGAATCATAATCGGGCTTCGCGTGGACTTCCCACTGCCTATCTTACCATCATCAAGTACCTGTTGCCTTATTTCCGGTTGTAATTATTTATTTTGACCTTCATTTTCATTTCTCAACTTACAATTTAAAAACACAAAAGAGGTTACACTGTATCCATTTTAGAGATGAAGTTGAGGGGAAATGCTCACTTTATTAAACGTACTCCAAATGTTACGAGCTAGGGGTAGAAATCTAGAAAACGAAAAAGACAACATTACACCAATTAGAAAGTCAGTCATATAATGGAAAGTTTGTTCTATTTTAAACCCATAAAATGTTATGGTTTTAATTTCTTTGCAAGTCTTTTGCCTTAATAGTTATTTTTTCTTTAAAAGAGTTAAATTGTTATTTCACACGCTAGCTACTTCCCAAATAAAAGGTAAAATGTTCATTTTAAGGTAGAATGTAACGTGTGAGGTTTATTAAATTCAAAATGTTATGACTTTTGGAATGTTTCTCAATCATAAGAAACCTCTCTCTATATATAGAAACCTTATCCCGTATATTTTGAACCCTCCATCAATTTTGTTTCAATCAAACATAACAATTCTAGCTAGCTACCTAGTCAAATCGTGATCGTGACCTTGGATAGGGTTTGATATATAGCTTGTATTTAATTGTTTAGTTTGTACAACAATTATAAATATGAAAACATTGAGATGGTGATTGAATTTGATTGAATATATTCTGTTTTATGTTTATTAAAAATGCTTTTTAAATTGTTAGAATAACTACAAGATAACTAACTTGTTTTGGTTTTCTTGATCCTATCTCACCTTAATTACCCAACACTTTGAACAAAAGTCAGCCCGTCCAGAACGCAAGAGGAGATGCGATACATGTGAGTATAGAAAGGTTTCGAGTGACAAAGAACATGCTATGTATTGATGTAACACGCACAAAAGGTAGTTATAGCCTTATAGGAATCAAATAAAGAAGCCATTTGTAAACAATTGAGATTCAAGAAATGCGTAATATTTATAGCCACTTCTTTCATCGGATTACCAACAAAATCTATTCTTTGGAATTAGTGAAGAATTACCGAGGAACTCCCCAACAACAACAAAAGTCTGACCGCAATCTTAACTGCATCAATAGCCCATCAGGAACTATATATCCCTGGCTGGGTACTGTTCGTTAACTTGTTTCCAACTGTGAAGTCATTTGCTTTATACTAGCCCTAACGCGTTCTATCAACAAATATCCACCAGTGATCAACTATGGATTACTAACTGATAATTGTAGTTACTTTACTTTTTTCATTTTCTTTTTTCTTATTTTCTTTCGAACTACCTACGGATTTCATTCGTTGATGATTTGTAGTGATCATCGGCCTAATAATACACGTATATTTATCATGTATATAATATTAAACAGCTTTTTATTAAAGAGAAAAGGTAAAATATATATAGAAAATGATACTAGTGTAGAGATATGAAGACATAAGTATTATGAATAGAATGGTTTTTCATAACATTATACGAAAGAAGAGTCAATATATATAGATGAAATATCGTCTAACAAATTTATAAATAACCATTTATTTAAGATATTACATAGTACACTTTGATTTGATGAGTATACATATCATCTTTTATATATTCATGTAAGAATTGATTTGCATATTAATTATTAATGATATAAAGAGCTAGGGACCGACCCATGCATATGCTGATATTATAGAGATATTTATAGTTTGAGGATAATGGATTGAATGGTGAGTGACCCTGCACGAGGCTGCCCACTTCATCATCATTATTACTATTGCTTAGCCGTGAAGGGCTCCATTTCACACAGCTCTTCCTTCGGAATCAGGGCCCATGGCCAATGCACGCAATAAACTATATGCACACTACCAAAGTTAATTTCATATATTATATCTTCGTCAGAAACCCTTCACTAAACTTGGCATTTGTCGGCCGGTAACAATATGTTGGATTCTATATATAAATATATATATATAGTATGACAAGTGAACAAATTAACTAGTGAGATATATATAGATATTGTAACAGTAGTTAAAGGAAAGAAAAAAATAAAGATGATGTAGACATTGAATAGGCCAGGAGGGGCCAAAGTTAAGGCATTTAGATTATAAAGTATGGTTGAGTTCTTACTTAGTGATGGGCTAGCTGCCACATGTGACGTGGTCATGTACGCTCTCTACATAACAGACCCACGAGGACTCGTCTTCTTCTGTCCCTAGCTCCTTTTGGAACTTACCCAAGTTTATTGTATACACAGACATATATCCCATATGGTACATTAGTTACATCAAATAAATATTCAAACAGCTTATAACTTATTTGAGTTTTTTCCTAAAAGAATGTTGGTGAAAATAATATTTACCAAATTGGTGTTGATAGAAAAATATTTCCTAGAGTAGTGTTTTAATCATTTATAAGTTTTTATACTCCCACTGGATAGCTTTAATTGATTAAACAATCATAACTTAGTTATCTTATTAATTATACTAATAACTTTCTAAACGTTTTAATTATTTACAAAATAAAAAGAAACAAATTTATTTTTAAAATTACTTTTATCATATGTTAATACTGAAAATGAATTTCAAACAAAGAATATTATTTACATAAATTGATGTATTTATTTGATTTCATATGCTTCTTTTTCTTTACAGACGTAACTATAAACCAAATAAAATTCTTAAATATTTAATAAACAGTTAGATAATTAAAATATGTATTAAATCAAGTGAATTAGTTTTTCTTTTTAACGAAGTTAATTTTTTAATGTATTCGTTTCTCCTAATAATGTTTTATTATCAACCTTCGCTGTAAAGTATCAAGTTTATAAGTATTTCATAGAAACATCCAAACGATTTACAATGAAGTGGCAGGTAAGCGGGCAACAAGCTGCGCCGCAACCCCCTTTTGGATAGCAAACCCAATCCGACTAAAAACAAAGTTTATTTACGTTAGTATCAAGTGAATTATGTGTGTAAAAAAATGATTGTATTAGGCAAAGAGGTGTTGATAAAAAAATATAATAATTTTAGCATATATACAAGAGCTAAGACTTTTATAATAATTTCATCACTGATTTTTAATTGTTTAATTTCTATAATATATTAATTTTATTTACTTTTCTCAATTATGTGTCAGTAATGAGTTATATAAAAAAACAAATCGATATATAAATATAATATTCTTTTGCTTGTTTCATTTTTACTATTAAGATATGACAAAGTTGTGTTATAAATAAAAATTTGTATATTTTATATTTTTTAAATATTCAACATGGTTATAAACTTATAATACTTAATAAGATTATTAAGTTATAAATCCTTAACTAATTAAAGTTATCCACTTAAATAAGGAGAGAGAAACAATCAAATGATTAAAACACTATTTTGGAAAATATTTTTCCATTAACATCACTTTGGTAAATATTTTTTCCTCCAACACTCTTTTGGGAAGGAGTTTTTTCCCAAACTAGTGTTGGTGGAAAAACTATTTACCATTTTGATGTTCATTGAAAACTATTTACCAATCTAGTGTTTTTCATTTGTTTTGTATTCACCTTTTGCTTTTAAACCAACATTTTAGAGTCTTTTTAATATTTCTATTTAGTTATTCTATTTTTTAATCATATATTTTAGATAATTGTATCCGGTCAAAATAGTATCTACTTTTTTATATATATTTTTATCAGTCAACCTTTTTATTTTTTACAAACAGGTTACAGAGCGTATTTTCTTATTTTATTTTTTTTATCAACCATTGTCAAATTGAAAACATAAGGATCATTCTAAATAAGTTTTAATATGGAAATAAGAAACATTACAAAAATAATCAAATATAACTTATAACAACTTGACCAACTACAAGTCTTAAAATATCAAATATGATCGAAAATATGATATTCAAATAAAGTCGAGTCGCTACCTAATAAATATCCAACAAGGACAAAAATAAAGAATGCCAAACAAAATCAAGTCACTACCAGTCTCAACAATTATAAATAAAGCGACTTAAATCCGATTAATATCAATTGGGTTCGTTACACTACCAACACTAAAGCCAAAAAAACAATTATTTAAAAACATATTTAAAACAAAAATCTATAAAGTGTTATATTGATTAAGTTTGTTACGACACTGTAACTCAAATGATAGTAAAACCCAAGTGTTGTGCCGACTATTCAACGTGAATTCGTTCAATACCTGTTAGGCTCGTTACGGTACAGAAACTAAATCCAAAAAATAAATTTGTAAAATTAACATATTTAAAAAATAACAATAAAAATCAGTAAAACCAAAGTGTTGGTAAAACCCGATCATTACAGCGGTTATTCCCTGCAAATTCAGTTAATATCTATTATCTAAAAAATATATTTGTAAAAATATTAAGTAAAAAAAAGAAATTAAGAGAAATTATTTATAATGAATTAATTAAAAGGTTAAACAAAGATTGATTGAAATGAAAAAAAAAAAGAAGATAATGAATTACTGGATAACAATATATACGTAATATGTAATAACATAATTAATTATCGGATAAAAATAATATAAAAAAGTAGATATGATTATCGGATAAAATTACAAGTAATATTCTAAAAAAGAATGTAAATTAGATAAAATATTAACTAAATAAAAATAATAATTAAAAGACTCTAAAATATTTGTTTAAAAGCAAAAGATGAATACAAAACAAATGAAAAACACTAGATTGGTAAATAGTTTTTAAGAAACACCAAAATGGTAAATAGTTTTTCCACCAACACTAATTTGAGAAAAAATTCATATTTAGTGGCTATTAATTAACTTAGGTGACAATTTCATAATTAATTAGAAGTTATAATAAAACAAGGAATTCATTAATTTGCTTCATTATAATTATTATTTTTTATTAAATATTAGTTACATCAATTATTTAAACAATTGTCGTATATTTCCAATGTCATAAAAAGAATCATGCCTCAAAGTCAATAACTTTTTTGTTCTCACAATAATTTAATATTTTGTAATGAACTCTTCCTAAATACTCAAGCTCTATATAGTATATATAGTTAAGGGTCGATTTCTACAATTCTTGATTAGCTAGTTACGTACGGAGTATTATTTTGTGCATAGTAAACGTCTTGTCTTTTCTCGTACATTGCATGGGAACGTTATGGATTCCTTCTTTATAAAGTTCCTAACTTGGTTTTTCGAAGCTTATAGTTTAACTGGATTGATTCTCTAGCTCGTTGCCAAATGTACGTTCTAGGCCCACACTTGGAATTCCATAGGCGGTATCGCCTTAATGCTACTAATAACCTAGCTACCTTAGATTATGGTTTCCAACCTTTTCAGATGCATGATGTTAATCCACCCACATTCTTTGTTTGTAGTAAGCAGCTGTAACTCATAGATTGAATCTTGATCCTCCTTCGACAAGGATAAAAAGAGTGGAAATTATTTAAGATGACAACGTATACACACACCCGAAAAATGGCCAAGCACCAAGATAATCTACTAACAAGAAATGAACAAATTCATGCATGATCTTTTTAACATTTTAGTTAAACACCCAGCTTTCATTGATTAGAATATATCACTTATATAATCTATTCAAACTCTCATTAATTTTCTATAAAGATTCATATATAATTTATTTTCTTATACGAGAGCCGAATACTAACATAGTGATACGTTAGTATTAATAGGCGTGGTCCATTCACATGAAATTGATTTGGACAATCGATAGATGTGACTCTTTTATATCCTTTTAAGTATACAATTATTATGGTGGGACGCGAAGAATGCAGCTTAAATTAAGACGTTAATGGTTGTGTTTTAAAGTAACGAGTCTAGAATATACATGTTATGTGAATCAGAAAGAAACTAAAAAAATAATTATTCTGATTTAAAATCTTAGTCATAAAAACATTCATGCATGTGCTTATCCATTTTATGCGGTTCATGAGTTTGAGTTTGATTGATGTCGTATTGTTGATTGAGGCATTACTCAAATACAAGGAGTTTAAATCTCGATTTTGTAACGTTATTTGTTATTTCTCAGTGGATACGTGTTTGAAGTAAGTTTATTCAACTTATATGTCATTTCTTATAATTATCTGATGCACATATAATTTAAAAATGAAAAAGTTGAATTAGATAGTTTGCATGCTTTAAGCAGTTTTGCACGAATGGGATGTACTTGTTGTGGCAGACACACCATTGCAAGTAGTCAATAGCGGATTCCATTGTTTTCTTAGTGGATTCCCCACCATACCATTCGATCTTCACAAATTCTCACTAAGACCATGTGTTGTGAAAGATGCCATCCATTACGATACCAACACCTTCCAGGGCGCCAATAGGCGTTAAACACCTTTACACGGGGGCGTCAAGGGTGGAGGTGCCAACAGGTTGACAGGAGCTAAAGGATGGAAAAGTTGAGACCAGTAAAATCAAGCACCATGGTGGTGCCGGCCTCATGGCCTTCCACGACACTTAGTCTAATAATGCGCACGGCTAAATAGAGTATATTGTCATATTGGCAACTATAATTTGGAAGTTTGATAGAGAGGTTTTGAAATAATCTTATTGTGACCAACTCTTTCTTGTTAAACAATAATATATTGGTTACAAAATTTAATTACAAATAGCAACCTATAAAGCCTTGTGTATGCTTTTGGTACATGATGTACCTCGTAAAGAATTCGAGTAATTCACAAGCAACTTAAAATTTACTTAACTTGAACAAAGTTGAGTTTAATAAGCTCGACCCGATCTCAAACTTAAATTACAACTCATTTAAAATACATGAAGATAACTAAATAATTATATATATATATATATTATATTTAGTATATCATATTTAAATTATATATGTGTATATATAGGGGAGGTATAATTTGAGAATTGAGTGAGTTGTAAGAACCTTAAGAACTAATATGAACCACTCATTTAATTAAATACATAAGAGATTTGTGGTTGTTTTTAAAACATAATATAAAATTAAGTTAGGAACGAGAAACAATAATATTATATTGTAAAAGGGTGTTTAGGTAAAACTACACATAAGACCATCCGTAGTGGAGGTGTTTCTCACCTAAAAATTCTCCCATAACTCTATAAACACCGCCCCCCTCTAAGTTATGAGGTAAGTTTTGACAAGGAGAGTTATCCACAAAACGCCTCTCCTCATCTCTTCTAGCCAATCAGATTTTTTTCCCCACATTTTTTCCTTTTATTTATATTAAAAAATTTGAAAAGAATTAAAAAAATAATAATTGTCTAATGATTGTTGGAGAGCTTTGAGGCTTTTTGCCACTATACAATTTTTTACAAAACTCTTCATTGCTGACTAGGATGACATGTGTCACACAATGCCCATATGCGAAAAGTTTTGACTACACATGGTCTACCATCTATCACATCAAAATCAAATCTTTTATCATGTTTTTTAATTACAACTATTTTTTTTATTAAATTATCATATTTTCAAATAATAGTAAACAAGATACATAAAGATTTTCGTATTTATATAAATAAATAGTTTTTTTTATTTTAAAAAATAAACAAATTTAACAATGTTCATAATAAATGTTAATTTTATAAAGATTATTACAATTACCAAATAATATAACAAGAACTAACCCAATTGCAAAAATTAAATAAATTACACAAATCACATGAACTAGAAAAGATACATAAATTACCCACAATACACAAATTACATAAATTACTACACAATAAAAAAAATTATATAAATTGCATCTACATCAATTATGCAAATTACCTAAGTTATATCTACTCCAATTACATAAATTACCAACATTACATTAATTACCCAACCATAAAATACGAAAAATTACATAAATTACCGGTTACATATGCTACACAAGATACATAAAATTCACAAATACAAAATGCACAGATTACCAACATTACATTAATTACCCAAATTACCAACATTACATTAATTACCCAACCATAAAATACCAAAAATTACATAAATTACCAATTACATATACTACACAAGGTACATAAAATACACAAATACAAAATACACAGATTACATAAAAATACACAAATGATTCAAATTACTCAAAATCACATAAATTATACAAGTTACATATATTACACAGTCACAAATACATAAATCACGTATTTAGGTTATGTATTACACCTTTGTATGGTAATGCTATTATTATGGATTTCAATAATAAGTAACGTTTAATAAACGAAATTTTAATAGTTCTTTTAAACCCATTACTTATTTCAAACATAAAGTAAATTATAATGTATTATACGTATGAATTTAGTTATGTTAGCATATTACTATTAATAAATTAATCAATAAAGTAAATTTGTCATTTTTAGTAATTATAGTTACGTAAATAACTTATTTTGATGGATTAAACCAAATGTTTTTGGTAAATCAATTTTTCATTTTGCATATTATTTTTTAACAAAAAGGCCTCACACAAATAATACGAGTTGAGTGTTAAAAGAAAAGAAAAGGAGCGACCCCACAAGAGTTGGATCTCTTTGAATTTGAGTTTGAATGGGCATATGCTTTGAGATGATTCCTTGATCGAATATCCATCCATGGAATAATCGAATTGGATAATGCCAGCAGCAGCAGCAGAGCATATTATATTACAAACTAAACCCCTCTCTCTCATCTGGCATCTACAACTACTACTGCATCTGCCTCCTCAATCTTTATTCAATCTCCTCTCACATCAAAAGTCAACAACAAGAATGACGATTATCAACAACAAAGAAGATGAAAGTCCACCTTCGCAGGTTGAATCTCAGATTGTGACTCAACCCAGGCGAATTGCTCTCTTTGTCGAGCCTTCTCCCTTTGCGTCAGTACTCTCTTTCTTTTCCTTTCCTTTCCTTTCCTTTATTTCATCCCCTTACTTTCACTTGCAATTCTTCTTCTTCTTCTTATTATTATTAGTACTAGTATATATACATATATATGTTAGGAATGAAGGTACAGTATTTCTCACTTTAATTGACTATTCTATCAATCTCATAAGATTGTTGTTCATTGCAACTTACAAGACCAACAGATTTATTTCATATCTATATCTATATCTATATAGCACATTTCACCTAATTAAGGATGATGACATATTAACCGCTTTCAACTAACAAAAGGTTATGCTATGCTGCTGCAAAACTCAATTTAGTTAACACAATTGTTACCTGTAATAAATATATCATTCACTAAATAAATAAGTATTATTCTTAATCTTTATCACAGCTATGTTTCTGGATACAAGAACCGCTTCCAAAACTTCATTAAATATTTGCGCGAGATGGGAGATGAGGTACATCATTTTCTATACACTATACATACATACATACATACATACATAGGTAAATGTCTATTCTATTTACAGATTCTTTATTTGTAATTGTAGGTGTTGGTTGTCACGACTCATGAAGGCGTGCCCGAAGAATTTCATGGAGCAAAATTGGTTGGTTCACGAAGGTAATTAGTTGATCAAACAAAACTTATCTTATGATACAAATCTTTTTATTACTGTTATACTAACGATTTCTTCAATCTTATTTTTTGTGCAGTTTCCCGTTCCCATGGTACCAGCAGGTACCGCTTTCCCTTGCTTTAAGCCCTAGGATCATCAATGAAGTTAAACAGTTCAAACCGGACATCATTCACGCATCATCTCCTGGTATAATGGTATGTATGTATTTATCATGTATCTAATTATGCTGCGTGTGGATGTTTTGCATTTACAAACATTTTTTTAATTTGAAATTAGGTTTTTGGAGCGCTTACAATTGCAAAAATGTTGTCGGTCCCAATAGTGATGTCGTATCATACACATGTGCCCGTGTAAGTGAAATATCTTAACCAACTTATGAGATACGTTGTATAATGTACTTAATGTATATGTATATTCAAATATATATTTTGATGCTATAAGTTTTTTTTTCTAATATAGTTACATACCAAGATACACATATAGCTGGTTGGTGAAGCCAATGTGGTTAGTTATAAGTATGCAATGATTCTTCCTCTTTTGCTATTAATTTTTTAGAATTCAAGATTTATATATTTTGGAATTTTGATGTAAAAAAATTACGTTTCTTTTTTTTTTGGTCAGAGTTTCTTCACCAAGCTGCTGATCTTACATTGGTACCATCGGCGGCTATTGCAAAGGATCTTCAACAATACAAAGTTGCAGCAGGTATGCCAATTGACTATTTTGCCGCTTCCCACAGCCTTATAATGACTAGTTTTAGGGACAAAATTGGAATTTTAATTTTGTTGGTTATCCTACTAATGAAATAACATGTTTTTTATTTTGTTTTTCAGCTAACACAATTCGTCTATGGAATAAGGGTGTGGATTCGGATAGTTTTCATCCGAAGTTTTATTCTCATGAAATGAGAATTAGATTATCGTATGTTTCTTCTTTGACTAACTTGGATCAAATAAGTCAAACAAGTCAAGTGGGTTAAAAGTGTTCAAAAGTCTAATACTTGTTCCAATAACATGTAAATTATAGTTTTTATAACAAAATGGTTGAAAACGTTCAACCCACACTAAAACTATTTTCAACCCAAATTTGTAAAACAATTGCACGTATAATATTAATATATGTTTTTTATTCATTCAGCAATGGCGAACCTGATAAACCATTGATCGTACATGTTGGACGTATTGGAGTCGAGAAAAATTTGGATTTCCTTAAAAGGTACCTTCTACTTTATTTATTCCCTGCATTCAATAAATTTATTTTTGCCAATGTTTATTCCGGTTTTTAGAATTTTGAAAGTTTTCTATTTGCAATGTTACAAAGGTTATCGGAAAACGAACTTTGAGTTTTTCTAAATGAGATAACATGTTTTATATTCTTTGAAATAAACCTTTTTTGATAAGCAGTTTAATATTTGCCTATTTTGTACAACATCTTGGTGGAATTAAAATTACAATTTTACCTTAGGTGAAATAAGTTGTTTTAAGTAGGCTAATTACTTGCAAGCATAACCATAAGTTGTTTAAACAAGCAAGCCCAATTCCTAAATATCTCCTCAATGTATGGTTATTGTTAAGGTGAAAGTGCTATTTTATTAAGTGTATTCTCGATAATACAATGTTACATGCATATATATAGACAGCAATCCAAGAACTCCAATGGGCCTTAACGCTAATGACGATTAACCCTAATATATATTCTAAAAGTTAATTAAAGTAACCTCTTACTTTCTATTGATTTGATTGTGCATTTGTTATTTAGGGGTGTGCATGGGTCGGACGTCCGGTTTAGGCTCAAGCTGAACCAAAAACCAAAAATCCGGTTTTTGAGTGTTTGAAAATCGTTTGGTTTCGGTTTTTTTGGTTTTACCACTTGAGCTTTGAAATATCATGGCCAAAATAAATATTGGCCCAAAATAATGAATTTGGGACTAAAACATTAGGTCTAAATCTTTTTGATAATTAATATAATTGATTGATATATATGTTGACTGAAATATTTAGGTTAATATTATTTTATTAAATTCTTATTAATTATCTAAAATAAAAAAAATGAAATTCCATAAGTTAGGTTCAGTTTGTTTTTTCGGTTTTAATTACATGCAAACCGAAACTGAATTGAAAGTTTAAACCAAACCGTTGGTTTATTTTGTTTGGGTTCGATTTTTTTGGTTACAGATCAGTATTTTCGGTTGTATGTGCACCCCGTGTGTAAAATACATAAATAATAGACGCACCCTCATCTCCTCATTCTTTTTGGGCTTTTTAAATCTTAGCATCTTCATATCCATGACACACTTCGGTAGCACATTGGTAATCTTAAAGATCCATATCAGTATTATCAATTTCTAATGATCAGAATGGGTAAATAGGTAATTTTAACATTGTCCAAAAAAGACTTCTAAAGTGTTCATTATTTGATCAGTGTCATGGAGAAGATCCCACATGCAAGGATTGCTTTTGTTGGAGACGGTCCGTACAGGTAATCAATTAAACTCCACCATTAATATGATGATAATTTATAAATTGTTCAAGCACGAATTGTGATAATTGAGGATTCTGCAAACAGTTTATCCAAAAGAGGCGCCAAAATCCATTTACCTGTTGTTAACATATATATATTAGGTGTATGGAGCAAATACAAATGACTTTTATCGTGAAAAGTGTACAAATAACTATAGTAATTATGTTAACACTAGTGTAATTATTATTGCTATATAACTTTTGAACTAGAGTAATTATTATTACACTATTTTATTTTTAATAACATAATTACTCTAGTTAAAAACTGTAATTAGTAGGTTAATTTTATTTGTATTGGATATTATTAATATTAGAGTTTAAATATATGTGTTTTGACAGGGAGGATTTAGAAAAACTATTTGAAGGAATGCCAGCTGTATTCACAGGAATGTTACAAGGCGAAGAATTATCTCAGGCATACGCTAGCGGAGACATATTCTTAATGCCTTCAGAATCTGAAACACTCGGGCAGGTGGTCCTTGAAGCCATGTCATCAGGGCTGCCTGTGGTGGCGGCCCGGGCAGGTGGTGTGCCTGATATTATCCCAGCCGACCAGGAGGAAAAGACTGGGTACCTCTTCACTCCTGGTGATCTTGATGACTGTGTAAACAAAGTAGTTCCGTTGTTGGAGGACTCAGGGTTGCGTGAACAAATTGGGCAGGCTGCCCGAGTGGAAATGGAGAAATATGATTGGCGGGCGGCCACACGAGTGATTAGAAACCAACAGTATAATGCTGCTATATGGTTTTGGAGAAAGAAACGAGCTGAATTAATGAAACCGTTGTATTGGTTGGCTAAGTGTTTTCTTCCTACAGAATCGTGCCCGAGGATAACTGCTTCGGCTAATTCGTAAGTTGTAAATTTAAATTGTGAATTTGTGATGATGTTTTCGTAAAAGCAACTGGTTTGGTTGTAGGATAGATATTGCTGTATTGTTTGTAGTTTTGTGAAGTATATTTATTGTTTTCATGTATTTGATATATTATTTGTATATGATAATCTTAAAAATTTGTAGTATCCTTTAATTTTATAAGCGTACTTGTAATTATTTGGCATCTTCATAAAAGTATAGTTAACTACACATACAAATGATCCATGTGGGTTCTCTGTAGACTCCCAGTCATACCTTTGGACTCTCGCGGGTACTGATACCATTAACGGAACACCCAATAATTTATTGGGTTGTGTACGAAGTAAATTTCCAAATTTACAAGTTTAAAGTTTGCGGTGCCAATCTTGGGTTAAACTCCAACTTCTTTTGCATTTGGGTTTTGAAAGACTATTTAAGAAATTAACTCAAAGATGGAAAGTCTAATCTCTATATAACTTTACTACAATACAATTGGATTAAAGAGTTGTCAACTTACCTTAGATGTCTTGATCAAGTCTCGGAATCAATCATATGTGATATTTAAAGAAAAGTTAATGAAAGTTAGTATTGTATCTCATACATGTTCTAAACTGTAACTTGAAACTTCGAAATTGAAACTTTTGAAACTTGGACCTAAAAGTGTGACATGAGATAAACCACATAAACCATTTGTGTAATTTACTCTAAATATATCTTTTATAACCTTGTTTTTTGTAATAATTATAGATATAATAACTTGATTAACTTCTTTTATGGGCTGAGACATGAGACGACGAAATAGCTCTAGATTTGAGAAATTGGAACAAATTTGTATCGGTTAGTATTTTATATAGATTTTCCACTCGTTTACATGTGTTAGTGCATGATTTACATGTGTTAGTGCAATCATCGATGCACACAATACATGCAAGAATAGTATAGTTTGTGCATTGATTGTTACATTACATGTCTTGTTGATTATTCTGGCATTCACATGTTACACTTCAAATGCATTTTTCGTATAATGCTATTGATCATACACTAAACGTTATTGATATTAGTGTAATTAATAACACGTACATACATTTTATGTGTCTCTGGTGATGCTTTTAGTGTACTAATCTAGTTATTAAATTTTTAATCACGTAGATCTAAAAGGTTAGTTATATTTTTAAAAGTTATACAATATGTGGAAGCATTGATGTTTACTATTAAAATAAAACTAGATGTTTTCACGACGCGTTGCGCCGTTTTGGGCTGTTGTTGTAAGACGAAAATATCCAACTTTCTATTCTCACAAAAATATTTGTGCAGTGATACAGTCCTCTTCGGATAAGTCCAAAAGCTCTGACCCGGATATCGTGTATTCAAATTTCCACATACCAAGCTGACCTGTTTTAAGTCCAAAAGCTCTGACCCGGCAACACGAAAATGGATTAGCAATAGTAGGTGGTTAAGAAGGACGACCAAATGTTCAGTTCCTCTCATGACAACGCAATTAAAGCTCCACCAGCCTATTCTTATAAATCTTGAAGATGTCGTTAATGTTGTACAATATCGCATGTCTTGTATGCTTATGTTTTGGTTAAAGCGACAGTGAGTCTTTGATCTCTGCTGGATCAAATGGAAAGTCAGTTAAACGGGTCGAATTCCCGATGTGTATGTTTCACACATACAAAGGCACTTTAGATAAAAAAAAATTAGAATGTTATTGTAATGATACAGATTTGTAATCATATTCGACAAAATAAGTATCCATTATGAATGAATCGTTATATGTAGGCCACAATGGTCTGATCTGCAACTTAATAATATGCCGCAGTTAACCAAATCCTTGATCCGCAATTAAAATTAAATGTTTTTACCTGAATAAGTTTGATCCAATTTTTGAAGTCTTTATCCAACCCAACTAAGATGCAATTATTACTATGTAGAAGGTAGAAAGTTATAGATCATGTGATCTACCACTATCAAAAATTGAAGATGACTAGGCTATTTATAAGCAAAGTTAAAACCATAGACCAAAAGGATAACTCTTTTTTTTTTTTGTTAAATATAATTAGTATCCTTTTCAAGTGATTCTTGAAACAAATAATAGATTTTTAATGGTGTGGAGCTTGTTTTCACTGCCTCCAGCAAACGGACAGGAAAGCAGAGTCCGTTTAACTATTAATCAGCTACTAATTTCTTCCCCTTTAGGGTCACATACACATTCACAAATTGATGTCTCGCTATACCCTTATTGTAGAAATGACATAAATAATTACCATCGATTGAGGGAAAAAGATTATAACAAAGCAGCGGCAGTTGTTCATTGTTCTCTTCTACAAAACACAAATACTGTAGCTTTAGGTTTGCTTTTATATATAGTATAATGTGTAGGTCGTGGCAATTTGAAAAGAATAAAGCCCAATAAGAGATTGGTGTTTACTTTTCAAATTTGAATTGAAGGTCAGGCGTGCAAAGAATAAGGTCCAATTTAGGATGATGTTTGACTCAAAGTAGCAAGTTACATACATGGTACTCTTTTTAAGATAAGGTGTGTTTTTTCACTTTGATTGGATACTTGTCATATTTCACATGTGACTAAATGTATGTATGTATACTACTTGGACGGACATCTCGGTCGTCGTTATCATACACTTAATATAAACTAAAATATCTTGATTACTATTAAACATCAATCATGGTAAAACAATATTAATCTTCATACAACTATGTTAACACATGATATGATATTAGGTTTGTTAATTAATAAGCAACCAACTCCTTCATGTTAAATAAATAATCACACACTCTAGTAAGTCTTTGATCATTCTCTTTCATTTATTGCATATGCAAATTTGTATATGCATATGTATCGTTATTCAGTCATATGATTGTATTATAGGCTGAAATCCTGAAATCTGAATACATGAACATGACCAATCTTATGCTCTTTGCACCTTATTGCTACTAAGATAAGATTTTACTTAATACAATACAACTTTAAACCAATAAAGTAATGTTTTATCAATTTATTTTGAGTTTGGGGTGGGTAGGACTAGAAGGACACTAAATATATCATATGTACTTTGCAAATGTATAAAGTTTATCTATTTATTCACTGATAGTGAAAATAATTATAATAGGGCTATATTTACAAATGTGTAGGATCGGGTACAAAAAAATTTAAGACTTTTTATGGTTATAGTGTATAGTGTATACATTCTGTACACAATCACAAGCACATAATATAAACATTCAACTTGTTTATCACAAAACGCTAAATAACCTAAATCCTTTAACTGTCTTCTATTAAATTATAATATTTTTAATATTTTAAAAAAGTAAACTTTTATTTCTTATATACCATTGTCTTTTTGTTATGCATATAAAAGATCGTTATGCTAACTTGTTCACATGTTTTTTTTCAATGTTTCACGTACTTTTTATTACCTACATACGTATAGGTTTTTAACGAATTTTGTTTATATATTTTTTTTTTACAATATTAGAACTATTGAACAAACATTGCAATTGATTTAAACTATTTCTTATATTGTAAACTTTTTTAAAATAAAAAAAAATGAATAATTGGCAGTGATATCCACTAATTAGACCTATAAAAAATTGAAAATATATATATTTATAACGTTTTAATTTGAATGAAATGCCGGTTTCATACTAGTGTTTTTTTGCCATGGAAACGTGCCAAGATGTACACTTCTCGTGGTATGTATATAAGACCAAAAACACCCACCTGTAGGTGTTTTTAGGATAAGGTGTATCATGACAACTTTCTCCACTAGCTACAAACAGTTTGTTGAGTTGACCATTGATTTTGGATTGAATCTATGGGAGGAGATTAATTTAGTTGGATACAGTGTTTGGCCCTATGTATCACTTTAGAACTGTTTTAACAATGGTGGAATGTGAGGTGGGTTATATGTCTGGATTCTTATCAAGTCGTTCGTGCTGATTTGAAAGTTGCAATGGGGATAGATAAGTATGCATAACACACATAATACATGTACAGTTATTATAGATCTCTTTTTTTTAAATAAAATTTTATAGGTAGCGGTATTTGTGTCCATTTACATATACATAGGTTTCTAACACATGCTAACTGTAGAAACATGAAATGAATCTGACCTGATCCATGACGATGTTCCCCGGTCTTCGAGATGAACGAACCACGACTCGATCTCCTTCTCCGGTAGCTTAAGATCTGCAATGGTTTTTGGGGGTGTGGAGGTGACTGCTAAGAAATCTCAAGGATCTCTTGTTTACAGACACAAAAATGGTTATGGTGGTGGCTCTTATTGAGAACAACCCTTAATAAGGAGGTGGAGACCTCCTTATATAGGGAGCCTCATGGCCACCATCATGGTCACAAAACCCCCTCAGCCAAATAATATTGTATTAGTCCATATAATAAAATGAGCCAAACATAATAAATTAAGGTCGTAAGCCGGGTTTAGTACCATACCCCTACACTAACACTGTTAATACCATGTGTAAAATGGGGACCATATTAACCTCAAATCCTATTGAATTCCTTGACACACGTTTGCATTGTGCAAATGAATTAACAACCTACCGAAAAATAGGATAAGAATGGGGGAGTCAATAAGAGTCATCCTACTCAACTTACTGATCCTGCTCTTCCACATTTATTGTCCAGACCGGTGTTTCCGTCTAATAACCATAACCGATAGCTTCGGTTGTGGGATTCCTTTAACCATAAAAGAAGCCAAACTTCAGTTATTGTTGATTAGCTATGAAGCTTGGCCTTGGTTAATTTTGGTTCTTTTTTCTTTGTGTTTCACGTTTGACAGGTACGGGGAAGCACGTTTATAAGCTTAATGTTGCAAACAAACAGAAGAATCAATTCACATCTCGGCGTAATCAAAAAGTGTAAGAGTGGTAACTAAATTCATCTTCCATTCAAGAGAAGACAATTCCAAAAATGTTGATAATCTCTTACTCCAAGTCACAAATCGGTGACTTTGAAAAACCAATATCGACAAGTAGGTCATAATTGCTTATGTTTCCTAATTTCATTGTAATTAAAAGTGATAATGTGTTGGATTGCAATTTAGGGTTATTCTATATATACATCGAGTTAAACGTTTCCAGAAACTGAGTTTATCAAGAGAAACGAATAACGTGTAATAGGGTTTTTGAGTATATTTCCTATATTTATTGAGAGTTATCCAATATTCGTTCCGTAAGTGTTTTTGTTTTGGTGAGTTATAACAATTTGTTCTTTAACTGGTATGAGAGCGTTCAAGCTCTTGAAGTTTATCGATCAAAGTCGTGATTGATAAGGAGGACGCCAAAGACATCGATCAAATTCGTGATCGATTAGGAGGAGTTGAGTGATCAAATAGACTAAGGCCAATCAAAGTGTGATCCGAATATCAAAGGCCGATCAATTCGATCGAAAGTATAATATCAATTCCATACAAATTCAGGTTAGTTCTCCCGAATGGGAAGATCCTAATGCTCACTAAAAAAATCAAGAAAGACTGATGTTTGCCCGGTTAGATTAACTGAATCGTAGCTAGAGAGGTGTATATGCAAGCTCATACGAGTTCGAGAGAGCCTAAAGAACATAACTATGGATCATGAGGAGTTTCGAGAGTTCAACACCGAGATGATTAGGATCAAGATGGTTGAGAAAAGCCGAGATGACCAAGATCGTTAGTCAAGTTATACATGTCAAAGGAGATAATCTTGGAGAAAAACAAACGTTTGTATTGATTAGGAAATTATGGGGTAATTCTTAGTAGTTTTGGACTCCAAGTCACAAGTCAATGAACTAAACGACCAATATTAACCAGTAGATCATAGTTGATTATGTATCCTAATTGCAATATGTTTTCTAATTGAATTGTAATTAAAATTGGTAATGCTTGGGATAGCAAGTTAGGGTTAGTCTCATTAAATCGAAGTATTGTTAAACGTTTTATGAAAACCGAGCTAGAGTTTATCAACGAGTTATGTCTAATAGGGTGTAACACCACGTCTCAAACCCTATAAGTTTTAGTTTAAAAATACTAACTTAGAAAATATAGGGACCAAAAATGTAAATTCTGAAAATATGAACTCATCGCGATACGCGGCGGGGTGAGTCTTAATCCATCGCGTAGCGCGATGGACTTTCTGAGTCAGTGGACACGTGTCCAACCACGTGTCAACACGTGGCACGATATGACAGACCACGTGTCACGAGCTGGTAAGGCGGCTTAAATATTGCGGCGTCGCGATACGCGACGAGTCATAAGGACCCATCGCGTACCGCGATGGGGTCCAGAATCAGCCTATAAAAGGGGGTGACGGGTATTGAGCTCTCCTCATCCCATTACACCTCCACTTTCACATAGTTAGTATCGAAAGGCGTGCCCCGTTGCCGTAACAAGCCGACGTGCCATTTTCTCGAAGTTCGTGCAAAGAAACGAAGTTATAATCAAGTAGCAATCATATAAACGAGTAGATCAAGACTCTGCCTTTTTCTTATTAACAATCTAAGTATCCGCATTAAGATAGGGGTTATGTTTAAGTTATTTACATTCTAGCTTAGACTATCAATCGAGGCTTTGGCCTTTAACCTTGATCGTATTTTGCAAACATTCATTCACAATCAAGTTTTCATAAACATTACTTCATGATGAAGTAATGTTAAACAAAAGATATATTTTGACGGGCATGTAGTAACTGGAAGGGGGATATTACTAGTAGTAAGTTTCTTGCCTAAGGAAAAGTAATTCGTATAAATCCCAATCAACCGAGGGACCAATTTACTTACCTGGAGAAACTTACCAACGTGTTAAACCTATTAGGCCAAAGCATGCTATATCAAACGTCACATAAAATCAAGTGTTTTCATTCACAATCTAAGATAAACGATTTCAATGTTAAGTTTACAATCATAGCTTAATCATCATTCAAAATGTTTATACAAACCTATTTTATATATAGGTTAATATCATTCACAATCAATCAATCAGTCAAGGTTTTCAACACCGACGGTACATGTGAATACGTTAACCTTTTTCAATCAGTCAAAACATATTTATACTCAATGAGACGAACGGGTGTTTGTCTTAACGAGTCAATCAATGTATATATGAGATCATGTAATCTCTAAAACGTTATAATATAAAAAAGAGAATAAAATCAACTCAGACCGAATACGCATGTGTATGGATCCAGACATAACTGTTAAAGTCCAATCAATCAATCAATCAAAGGCAATGAAGCCGCGAGCTTAAACGGTCATAACCAGTTCTCTGTTCAGGGTCGTGTGGCTCGGAGAAAACCGTTGTGTGTGTAGGGCAGTGTTACATATACCGGAAGTAGAAATGCTTCCACTGAGTCTGTCAAGAAAACTATGTTTGTATTGTAATCGTCATTCAAAATGTTTTATCGAGTCATACGTGTTCACCAACATATAGCTGACGTATTTTTCCAACCCATTTCAGGTAATTAAGCATAAGTAGCATTAGCAAGGATTATAGTCTATATGAAGATAGAAGTGCGTACAGGATGGCTCCGTTTTTGATAAACAAATCCTTGTAATATGAAACCTATATTTTGTAAACTAATACTCGGGTATTTAATTCCCGAGTAAATTTTCAATGTAAATTAATATTATATTCAACCTAAAGTCTTCCGCTAAAATTAACCTATAAACTCTGATATATTTACAAAATAGGTATCAACTTGTGGTCACACGCCTAGGCCCTAAGTCGGAGTGTGACATAGGGGTTTTTAAGTTTTATTTCCTTTATAATATATTGAAAGTTATACAATATTTGTTTCCTGCATGGTTCTTTTTTGGTGAGACATATTTAGTTGTTCTCAAAAAAGTTCCATAGTGTAAGCCCTCGATCCCGAGAACCTTACGAACAGTTGAATTTACTCATAAACACAGTTTTAAATATCAGAGTGAATCAAAACTTTTACAGAAACATTAAGCATCAATCATATATTACATAATCAATCAAATTTTTTCATAACAGTCAAACTCTTGTCTTAAAACATAATATAAAAAGTCATTTTTAAACATCATAACATTCTTCTCAAGATGCCAGCCTTTTCAGTCTAATGTCACGTGTTACCCTCAAGCCAGCTGTCTCAACCTATTGAGTAGCGTGCATACTAAAAGCCAGCTACGTTGAGGGATTTCTAGTTAATCAGACAACATGCATTACATTCTTATACTTATGTATCCGAAGACACATATTACACACTTAACCCATTTACCTTTCTTTCTTACATACATACGTTCATTCTTTCATTCTTTCTTTTATTAACATACATCATACATAACTATCCCTACGTTTTAAAGAGGCTTCCGCCCTATAACCTCATAGATATTATAAGGGTCCGGTCCATATTCTCTCAGATATTATAAGGGATTGGTCCCTCCTTTCCATACAATCATACATATATTTCTTCATACTATCATTCATATAATTACATACATACTTTTATCTTTTTCTATATCATTTATTAAACAAGCATATAACATACACTTACCACTTAAGGCAAGTGTGTTAACTAACCACATTGGAGTATGCACACAGACCCGGAAACATAACTGAGAAAAGGGGCTAGAAACTCACATGTGTAATTATTAACTATGCACGACTGATTGTGTAATAATTATAAGTGTCAATTAACTACTTCTAGGTTAGTGAACCCCCTAGCTAATGGCGGTCAGGGGCAGCGCCCTTGGTAGCGGGGTCTAGGGCGGCAGCCCCTAGCAGGGTGCAAGGGGCAGAGCCCCTGGCTGGGTTGAGCTTCAAATCAATCGAATCGAGTTTCAAACCAATTGAATCGAGTTTCCAAACCAATCAAACCGAGTTTCAAAGCAATCAAATCAAGTTTCCAAACCAATCGAATCGAGTTTCAATTCGATTCAATTCATTTCCAATTCGATTCGATTCATTTCCAGTTCGATTCGATTCGTTTTCCAAACGAATTGAGTTTCTCTGGAACTCGTTTCACACATGGTTTTTCGTTTTCATTCTAATCACTTCATTTCATCCCGTTATGTCTATTGGTTTGTGGTTTTTCTCTATATTTAGATTTAAGTTTTGATTAATCATTTGGTTACTCTAGCTTTTATGTTTATTGTGATTGATTAAATAGTTGTTTATCTGGACTTTCATTATATCATCAATTATTTGGTTTAAAACCATTAGGTCTAGGATTGTGATTGATTAAATAGTTGTTTATCTGGGCTTTCATTATATCATCAATTATTTGGTTTAAAATCATCAAGGTCTAGGATTGAGTTCTTAAAGCCGTTGATTTATTAATGGGTAGTTAACTAGACTGTATTCAGTTGTGTTAATTAGTCAGATTAGGTTCTATTAATCAACACAATCAGTAATGGCGTCTTTTAATTATTTACCAAACAATGAACTATCAACGAACCAAGTGTTATTTTAACCAATGACTTCTAATAAATTTAAATCATCCTTATAAATGACTTAAAGCTATTTTACTCAATAAATACCATCTATTTTAAGGAATCTACACTGTTTTGGTAAAAATCCATTGAAGACGAAAAAATGAAGAACTAGGCAAATGAAGCTTCCTTACCAAAATGAGTGAGTGATTCAAATCACTTTGGTAAACTAGACCACAAGTTAAAAACAAGAATTTAACTTCCATTTAGGGCAGAATTCTATCTTCTTTTACTATTCCCTCTCTTTCACAATCACGCGTACACATACTCGAAAATTTTTGTTTATTGAGTGATGCATACGGTCTTCTTTGAGATTTTATTAAATTTTAATTTTAATAAATCATATATAGCCTTCATTCATATTTTTTAAAACTTCGGTCGAACTTAAAATTACACTTTTAACCCTATTAATTTTTTTTGGCATGTAGTTTCAAAAGTCACCATTCTTGAGATGGACTTATGCCAACGTGTCGCAATTAAGAATTTATCTTTTATGCCAACGTGTTGCAGTTAAGAATTTTTTTTATTACTACGAAAGTGTTAAATTATATTAAAAGTAGTTCCAATTACAATAAAGGGATAGGTAAGCGGGCAACAAGCTGCGCCGCCACCCCCTTTTGAATGGCAAAACTGATCATACTGAAAACAAAGTTATCGTTCTTCGGCGTCGATGAGTTACTGTGCACGACCCATTGAACTCTTTTTAGAAACGCAACAGCATCGGGGGCAAGAGACCCAAATGTGTCAAAAACAAAAGGAATGAAGGCGTGTTGATTCTCCACACACGCCTTCTCGTGCTTAACAATTTTTCCTGCTTCTGCCGTTAGCACGGCATGCCTAGCAATTTAAGAATTTATCTTTTAAATATGTAATAAAATATTTGAAATATATTTGAAGAAATTTGCGTGGTTACAATACTTATATTCAAGTTTAATGAGGAGGTTAGACTACTAATCATAGGTTAACATCAAAAAATTATATAAAAATATTTAGTATTCGACTAAAAAAATTGTTTACTTGTAACGGGCACATCATTGCTAAATAGCAAAAAAGAAAAGAACATAATATTAATGTGATCGAAGATAATAATAGCATCCCTCTTTTTAGCTAACACATTATTATTGAATTATGGACTTGTTTAGCTATGTAAGGTCAAAATCATGTTTATTATGTCGTTTTCCTCCACACGACAACTGTGTATATTTTTAAATAAGATGTAGTCGTTTGGTAGTGATTAAATGGTTCATTACTTCATTATATCAAAACCAACCATGGAAACTGCCTACCAAGGTTCATGAACCTAAACGACCAAAATTGTTACCAACTATCCTAGTATCTATTCTATATCTATACCTATACCTATACCTATATATGTGTAATTCAAATTATAAGAATTTTGTTCATGAACCTAAGCCTTGGTTTAATGGTGAATGAATTAAAACTTCAACCCATTTTCATCCTTGACTCATATAACACATTTTACTTCTTTTAGTTTACACATTAACTAAAGTCACTAAATTACACATGCCGATTTTAACCCAAGTCATGACAAACTCACTTAATATTTTACTCGAACATAAAACAACCCATGAGGTTATTATTATGACTCAAAATGACTTAAATAAATTGCTTTTACCAGGCCTAATCAATACGGTGTATCTTTAACTCACGGTAACATAAATGGTACATTTTCAAGTCATTAATAAGCCCAAGTGAGAAACCCCTTTTAAAATAAGAACTAGATGTAGACACAACCCTCTTCTTCCATGTGCCACAAACACTTGTAGCTACGACGTGACGCCCTTCGTGCTCTATATTTTAATAGGTTAAGAACATTGAACAATACCTTGATGGATTTTATAAACAAACCACACGTATAATACAGTTGTAAAGTCATTAAATAACGCATGTCGATATCAACCCACATGACACGCCACACTCTCACATCTTATAAGTTAATAATAGCATTACACAACATCATTCGAGCATTAGTTCACCAATACATTAAGAGCCAACCACAGAAATAATGATTATAATTATATAAAGGTAGAAAAATTGTTCATGAGGTTCAACTCAACTGAAATTAGAGAGGAAGCGAATACTTGAGTAGTTAGCTAATTAACAATTGCAATGTCTCAAGTTTTAATCCGATACCAACTTGGTTTTACTACATTGTGCCTTCGTACAATGAGGTTTTTCTCGAAACACGAGATGATGAGCTTGAACTATCAAATACAGTGTATAAGATCATTTTTTTCCGTTGGCTTTCTTCAATAGTCAAGCTTTATTCATTGATCGTTAAAAACAAACTAGAAAAATTATATTGATAAATTCATACTAGAAGAACATTAAACATAGTTTGCTTACTTTGCTATTTATTTATTTATGTATTATGATGTGTGACATGGTATTATATTAAGAGATTGAGCCCCAAAGCATTTGGAGTCTGTCTATAAATAGGAAATGAAATCCAAACACACTCAACTGACTGACTGACTCTCTCAACAAACCATACCATATATACCATGCCTTCTTCCAGTTATAATTCAGGTTCCACAAACACAACTGGTTCTTCATCATCATCATCAGTTAGCATAATATCCAAATGCACAGTGTTTCCAGACAAACCCTCAGTTATCAAATCATTGAAGCTCTCTGTTTCCGATCTCCCCATGCTCTCTTGCCACTACATCCAAAAGGGTGTCTTGCTCTCTCAGCCTCCTTTACCCACCGACACCTTGATTCCTCTCTTGAAGCTCTCTCTCTCCAAAACCCTCTCCCACTTCCCGCCCCTCGCCGGCCGCCTCACCACCGACTCCCACGGCCACCCCCACATCCTCTGCAACGACTCCGGCGTCGAATTCCGTCACGCCACCGCCACCCAGCACCACGTTGACCAGATCCTGCTCCCCAACTGCGACGTCCACCCCTCTTTCAAGACCTTCTTTGCCTTCGACACCACCGTCAGCTACCTCGGCCATACTCACCCCATCGCCGCCGTCCAGGTCACCGAGCTGGCCGACGGGGTCTTCATCGGCTGCACGGTCAACCATGCCGTGGTCGACGGGACCTCCTTTTGGAACTTTTTTAACACGTTTGCCGAGGTCACCAAAGGGGTTAGTAAAGCCACCAGTCCCCCGGATTTCAGCCGGGAAAACGTTTTCATTTCGCCGGTGGTGTTGCCGCTTCCCGCCGGTGGACCGGCGGTGACGTTTTCCGGCGATGAGCCCTTGAGGGAACGGATTGTTCATTTCAGCAGAGACGCCATTCTGAAGATGAAGTTCAAAGCCAATAATCCATTGTGGAATTCGGATCTTAACGATTCCGTTATTTACGCTAACGGTAACGGCAAAGTTAACTTAAAACCCAAAAGTGAGATTTCGTCATTCCAGTCGCTTTGCGCGACCTTGTGGCGGGCAGTCACGCGCGCGCGTAATTTCGGTGACGCTACCAAAACGACGACGTTTCGGATGGCGGTGAACTGCAGGCACAGGCTGGACCCGAAGGTGGACCCTCTATATTTCGGGAATTTGATCCAGAGCATCCCGACCGTTGCTTCGGTTGGGGAGTTGTTATCACATGACTTGTCGTGGGCAGCCAATCAGCTCCACCAGAATGTGGTGGCGCATGATAACGCTACCGTGCGCCGCGGTGTCAAGGATTGGGAAACCCTCCCAAAGCTCTTTCCTTTGGGGAATTTTGATGGCGCTATGATCACTATGGGGAGCTCTCCTAGGTTTCCCATGTATAATAATGACTTCGGCTGGGGCCGGCCCTTGGCAGTTCGTAGCGGGAAGGCTAATAAGTTTGACGGGAAGATTTCGGCTTTTCCGGGACGTGATGGTGGTGGGAGTGTCGATCTTGAGGTGGTTTTGGCTCCTCAAACCATGGCGTGTCTTGAACTTGATCAAGAGTTTATGCAATATGTATCGTAAAAGATACGGTTTTTTTAGTTGAATTCTGGCGAAATCATTTGGTTTCACTAGTAAAATGTTGTATAAATATATTATGAATAATCATAACAATTACAATTGAGTGATTTGGTTTTTGGTTTTCAATCTTGAGAATTAAGAGAACATTGTTTTTTATACGAGTACACTGCTCAAGTTTATTTGATATGTTTCATAAAAGTTGTTCGTAGCTAATCTTTCTTTTATAATAACTTAAAAGTTAAATAATACGAGTTAAAGAAGCTAGGATAAGCCATTTTTAAACATGATATATGTCTATATTTATCACGAAGATCAAACTCGATGGAACAAACAACTCATAATATGTATTTACTGAAAACACAAACATGTAATAGAGAAGTGTAAGAAGATAAGAGACATGATCAAGATACTTGTAGAGAAAATGAAAACGGTGCAGTAAAACAAAGAAGCTTAACAAGGCCTGAAATACTGTAAATTTTAAGCATACATATACTTTGATACTCAAACCAGAATATGGATGATTACCATGTCATTTTATATTTGATATCGAAAGTACAAAAAAGAAAACAAAAATTCTAGAAACTATATATCTTGAATTGGAAGTACAATTCACATGATCTAAACTTGATAAAAAGTCCTTCTAAATTATGAGCTTTTTAATGCATGCTTCCATGTCATAAGTACACATGACACAATTACTCTCTTACACCGTGTGGTGTGGTTAGGAAATGGGCAGTCACTCATGTCCAACTCACCATCCAAGACGTTACGCCTCATTAAACTCAAATTAGTTGGGGCGTCATCCTTACATAGCCGTTCTACTTATGCCCAACATCACCATCACTATAAATTTTGAATGTTTTTTATCCGTCCGAGCATCTCCCTCGCACCCCCTCCCCACACTACACCAGCTTGATGAGTTAGTTAATTATGCCTAATTGTATGCGTGACAGTGACATGACATCACTCTTGATTAAATAATTATTATTTACAACACATTGTCTTACTAAGTATGGCTCTACAATAACTTCATTAATTTTAATGCCATCATTTTTATTTTAGTAGAATTGCATATATCTAAAAGCAAACACGTCTTAACAAACATTGGACATGGGTTAACGGGTGACTTGGTACTTTACCGATCCCGTAAGTCGAATCGATACCAACTAAATAATAAAACTTATATGTATACCAGATAATATAAATTAATTATAATATATATTGTAAGAAAGTAATAATGTAGCTAGCAATCATTTCAGTGAACTATATCTAAATGTCACACTCTTTAACGGGTGTTGCTAAACGTAACCCCCTTTACCTCTTTTTACTATATATACGTACCCCCTCATTCAATTTTTACATTAATACAATTCAAACATTTTTGATTTTTTTTTGTCATTTGTTATCTTTTATTATTATTGTTCTCAAAACACAAATTTTAAATATTTTTTTTAAAACCTTTTGTTATATTTCAAATGTGATTTTTTAAATATCCTAAAACATTTCAGGGTTTCGGAAAAAAAAAATTTACGTTTCAAAAAAACAAAACATTTTTTTCTTATTTAAAATTAACACTTTTTAATTTTTAAAAACACTATTTTTTTAGTAATTGCTTTATAATTGGGTGTTATTTTTAATAGATTTTAGAGATAGCTCGCACTTTTTAAAATAAATTTCATATCGTATGTTAATAAATAAATAAAAAGAAATAATTTATTTACACATAATAAACTACACAAATAATTTTATGATTTGAGAATGAAATACCCAAGATTATATGATAATTAGCATTCTAACATGTATATAATGTTTACATTTGAAAAGGTAGTTTAATCGGAACAAAAAAATTCACAAATGTGATAGTAAATTTGTATTCTTAAGTCATATAAAAAAAAGGTTTTTATGTTCAATATGTGAAATATTATATAGAAACTATAAAATGGAAAAGAAAGTTGGAGGGGTGTAATATGTCAAACAAAATTGTCAAAAGAATCCAAAGTTCAGGAGAGGGAGTATGACAAGTAAAGGAGGGAGTACCAACTAAATAATAAAACTTATATGTATACCAGATAATATAAATTAATTATAATATATATTGTAAGAAAGTAATAATGTAGCTAGCAATCATTTCAGTGAACTATATCTAAATGTCACACTCTTTAACGTTCATGTGATTATGATTTATGAAGCGTTGGGAACGCAAAGCATGTGAGATCCTGAAATTATTTAAGGAAATTTGTATGACTAGGGTGGACACGCGGGCTCTACTACAAAATATATACATTAGATTAGATGCTATAAATTAAAAAGGAAACGATTTTTAAAACAATATTAACTCAACACACACGTAAAGGGAATAGATCAAATAAAGTCCCTTTCCCTTACGCATAATAGTTACACTACATTTTATCAGTATTAAGTAGAGTAAATATTATTACCCTACTCGTATTTTGCTAAAAAAATTCCGCAACATCTTTTTTCTAGTTCATTTCTTATGTTTTGTAAGATAACTTTGTTTGTGTGACGAAAAACAATAGTTAGAGATTATTGAGCTGAGCTGGACCGCACCCATAGTGTAATTAAGATTAGTGAACCCAATGGCGGATGGACGTTGTGCTAGGGGGGGGGGGGGGTAAGACTCCCCACTCAACTTTCAATAAGTCTTATGTATTGTATAATCTTGTAGTGGCAGTTTGTTAAAAAAAAATAATTAGCCCCTCTTTAGTTTTTTTATTAAACCCCTTCAACCTTCTCCTAACTAGATAAACAATCCTTGAAGCCCAATCCACATATATTGATCAATTAATTTAAAAAAAAAAACTATTTTTTGATTAAACGAAGAAGATGGGAGTGAGCAACCGTCAAAATTCTATACAATACAAATCGGATATTGCGGGTTCGATTAGGAGAATTAGTCGCAACAAATCCCAGTCAGTTATCGAAACAAAATCGAAGATACCACTCTATCAGGATTGATTGCTTTGATTGTTTGTAGGTGCTTGAATATGTAGTTAATTGTTTAACAATTCATATGTATTGTTAATGTAAAGAAAGTAAATATGCCACTGCTGTTTAACTTTATATGTTGTTCTTAGTTTTTCATTTGTGAAGAGACACGAAAAACGTATTGGCTTAATGGACCCTGCCAACCACGTAATCATAACTTCTCAAAATGAAAGATGGGAGTAACCACGTCGGTTGAAAGATGCTCGGTGGCGTTTGAGACAAATTTGCATAATCGAATTTGTGAGGATTTTTTGAATTATTGTGTAATTTGTATTGAAAAAGAATCATTCAAAAATGTGGTGTAATTAACCGTTTCCAAAAAATTAAATCGCATAGAGGACACCTATAATAGGTATTTTGATTTCTTATATTTAATGAACTATATTTTCACATAGTTTATTTTTTGCCCCCCACTGAGTTAATATTCTGGATCCGCCACTGAATAAACCTATAACATTCTTTGGATTGAAATAAACAAACGCATATCAAATTTCAAATCTTTAAAAGCTAGATGCGACATTTCGCATGACTAAAGATAGATTCAATATATATTGGGTGACGCCAGAATGAAAAAAAGATTCTTGATATATTTATGTTCGATAATGGCAAATGGGAGAGGTATTATCAATATTCAATGGTGGTCATCAGTTTGTTAAAGATTTGAAGTGGAAGATAAAAAGTCTTTTGACGGAATCATTAGATCGAGAGACCAATATAGATGTTTTTAAGAGCAAGTTAATTGAATGGTCACAAGTGGAGATCGACGATGGTGCATTCATCCTCGATGCATTTAGTGCTAAATAAAATTAATTATCTTATTCTAATATATTTGTTAGTCTTAACTTTCTATTTTCTGAAGTGGCCATATTTATCTATATTTCAATGGTGCGTATTTAGGTACCCTGATATATATAGTCAACTTAGGTACTATAAAGTGTGCTATCTTTTATTAATATATTCACAAAACGTGCATTTTTACTGCAATTTGTCCAATGTAATAATTAAAAATTTGGATGGGTGTGCAATTGTTATTTGATATATATCTATATATATATATATATAACTGTGAGGTTTATGAAGAGCCGAACAAGGGTAACGGATATTCTCTAGCATAACACATAAACGCATATGAGTATATGTAGTGATCCGGTATAAGAGACAAAATGGTTGAAAATTCATGTTTCTATACATGCAGACATATTTCATATGAACTCATTGCAGTTTCATTAGAAGTGTTTGTATATATATTATAATAATCTTGAAAATTAAAATTTAATTATGTTATAGACGAAAATAACATATCATATAATATTAAATTTAAATATACAAGAACTTAACTTAAAACATGCAGACATGCTCCAGTCGTTTTTGTCAACTATTTTTATAAATATAGCATAATTAATGTAGGTGGAAGTTATGAGTTGTAAAATAGTGGAATATTAATATATTATTATAGACAGCCATTACAGAGTATATGGCCAAGTAAACATTAGAATAGAAGAGAAACATAAAGTAGGTTTGGTAGGTATAGAGGTTTGGATGCCAACTCCTACTTGTCTTGTAATCATGTAAACTCCAGTTACAAGTACACTCACATTCATTGCATCCATCCATTGCAACAAACTGCTCTTTTGTTTGCAAGTATTTGTTGCAAAATTACTTTTATTTATATATCTTACAATATACACTATATATTACTTATACGCTTATGGTTAAGTTTGATAAGTTCAAGGATATGTATCCCTTATTTGCTTTTAGTGTTGGTAAATTTGTGATCTTGAAGATAGATGACATTAGTCTCGTCTTGTCTAACATGTTACATATTTAGTTAAGCACGTTATATTGGTTTGACATGTTTAATATATTTAGTTAGCCATGTCAGCTTGTCAATCCGTTTAACATTGAATAAACAAACTAAATAGTATATATTATATATATAGAGTCAACACTCAATTAGTTTAGCCCATTTTCACTACTGTTTACAAACCATAACTTGTATATAACATATTACAACTCATTTAACACCTATCTATTTGACTTGTTTTGATAAACAAATGTAAAAGCAGTGATATACATTGAATACATCTAGAATTACTTTCCATACATTTGAGTAATTCAAGTTGTTTATCTTTAATTAAATATTCATTGAAAAGTGTTTGGACACATCAGAGACAACAAATGCTATAGTTAGATTAAGTCTTGGACAATTTGTTAACATGCATGCTTAGTTTATTGAAGTTGTAATCATTTCTTTAGGATAAAATATATATCACCACGTGATTTTTAGGCATTCGATCTTTGTCTGAAATTAGCTTAAAAGTTACACCCACTATGCATAAAAGTTTTGCCTTTCATGGTTCGGATAGATGTGAGCATCGCAGATCACACTTTGGTGCTTTGTCCTTTTGCTAAAAATTAATACTTGGGCTCAAATAAAAGCGTTGTGAGGTACAGACCAAACTAGAGAATTACGTACATATGAAGTTTGTGGAAAACAAGAAATAACATATTAAGATCACTGTCCACGCAAGTAGTAATTAGCGAGAATTTGTGTTTCCTTCAAGAAGAAAAATATATGTGTTACGAACCGTGTTCGTTAATCAAATTGTCCAAGAAAATAAAAAGAAACCAGATAGAAACTAGAGACTTTTGAAAGAGACTTTGGTTAATCAAACCATAATATTTTCATTTCATACCTTAGAAACAAATATGTTCAGCTTTTTATAGCCTTACAATTAGAAATAAACTACCCCTAACACAAATAAACTACCCATGCACTAACACACTAACCCATGACCTAACTACATGTACAAAACTAATAAAACAAGTAAACTAATTAAAGAAAACAAAGTAAATTCCCACGTTCTTCTTCCACTTAAGGCACATAACAATATGTATGGTCATAAAAATTACATTCCACTACTGCTTCATAATATCATCGATCTCATTCCACACAACAAACAGTATTTAAGATTATATATTGTTATACTGTTGGATATTAAAAATGAGAATCACTTTCTATTTAATAATCATTTTCTTTAAGTGGTGGATAAAGTAACAGACTAAAATAATATGGTTGATTAAACCGATTGAAATCTTGAGATGAGTCGAAGATGATGGTCGCTGAATGTTTGGCATTGAGAAAATAGTTAAGGTGTTTGGTACGGCCAGGTTAGTGGTGTAAGTTTTTTAAGGTTGAAACAAAATTAGTTATGATACGGACATAACACAATGATGCAGACGAGTATACACACACTATTTGTTAACGTATTGGCATTTTTCACGGGCATGCTTTACTAAAGTTTATTGTAATTTTTACCTCTAATTTTTTAGGGATTAAATATACAGGTTTCAACCTGATTTTTAAATAAAAAATGTATTTAAAATTAATTAAAAGTATAAAATTTCCAAAGCATGAATGAATATGATAAGATTATTCAATAGTGTAACTTAAGCCACACAGTAATTAAATGCAAATTAGCAAGTATAACATGTTACATAAGTGGTTATCTAATAATATCCGGTTAAAACCATTAGAAATGAAAATACTTTTGTATCAACTTTGTTATAATTATATCATCGAACAACAATGAATTTCTATGGCAACTATATACACATTTACATTTTATTAAACTATCAGTATTAACTAAAATTAATTATCACAGTAAACAAATATTATCTAAAATCTAATAGTACTTTAAATTATTAGCTCAATGCAATTAATTTTAATTAAGAAAAATATCAATTCATATAACCATTACCAATTTTGTTTATTTTCTTACTTGTTCAATAATTCAGATGATTGTTATTATAAGTGTAAGATGAGATGAAATGAATCATTTTGAGAGAATGAAAAATAAATGTTTCATTTCATCAAATTCATTACTTCCTAACCAACCCCTACCCCCCCCCCCCCGCCACACACACACACACACACACACACACATACATTTTTTTCATTCCTTCCTCTTCCACGTTACTATCTAGATAATACCACCTGACAACCACCGCTATCCCCTACACACATGATCACCACCATCACACCATCGTTACCGCCATACCGCCGCCGCCACCACCAACACCATTACCGTCGCAACCACTACCGTCACCGCCGTACCACCGCCATCACTACCTGACCACCACCATCGTCGCCACCGCCACCATCACCATTGCCATTTTTTTATTTTCTATTTATTTTTTATACATGAGTATTTTTATCATTTATTTTTCATTTATCCGTTTTTTTTCTAACACATAATAAAAAATAATAATTCATTCTATTCAATAGGTTAACAAAATTAACATGACATATGAACGGTAATTAGTCATTTTATTCCATTGTCCATTTCATTCATTATTTCATTTCATATTTCCATTCATCCTTCATTGCATTACCCTCAATCAAACATATCCCAAGTCTTAGGTCGATGCCGAAGAAACGGCTACACAAATCCCATAAACTACATGCAAAATTCCTTATCCTCAAGATGAATATGGGCAACTATTGAGACCGAGGAGGTGTTCCCATATGCCAAAATAACTTACAAAGTAAATCACCTTAATATTTTTTTGTTGTTTTATATTTTTATTGCACTGTATTTAGGTTTCTTAAAGTAGTTAATAATTTTGTGTTAAATTATCGTTTATTTGACATGTGTAAGACATATGACAATAGATTACACTGATGCTGCTAAATTTAAATTTTTAATAAGAATGAAGCCAAGTAGCCAACTAATAGTTAACATAAAAGCACTAGTGTTTTCTAAATATTATAAAAATAAACATTTAATAAAACTAACAGAAATATTATACAGTAGATAAACTAATATAAATGAGCATCGCGTAATATATTGTCGCCTCTCGCAACATCGCACAGATATTTTGCTAGTATATATATAATTACCTACACTATTATAACACCATAATACTTTTAATAATTTGTTCTGGCTACCATGCGTGTTCTTAATCTATGTAAAATAGTAACTCTATTTTAATTCCGTCAGTTGATATTAGACATGTTTTCTTGACTTACAACGTAAATGGTTTTTTAATGATTGAAAAAGACGTGAATAAAAAAACATTAGTGGAATTTCATCTCGTGAAGATCATTGTCGAAAAACTGGTCAACGCATTTAGACACAAAGTTGATGCCTTTTCACACAAAGACACATGTTAAATTTTTTTTTTAAAACTGTGGATTTTTATAAACAAACAACCAATACCAAAAAAAAAAACACTTAAAGGCTACCTACACAACCCGAAGAGCAGCCAAACAAAGAAAAGAAAACTACAAGAACACGAAATTACACTAGTTCGACTAAGTTAACGATCTATACTTAGACTTATACTTGAACCAAAGAAAGCTGAGAGCTTTTATATCTCCTAGCAAATCTTCCATAATAACCTTCTTACATTCAAACACTTTTTCGTTTCTCGCATTCCAAATTATCCAGCAAGCTAAATTATAACCCTGTGGAACACCTGTTTTTCAACAACTCCGAGCTTAATAGTCTTCTGGAGCTCACGAAGGTCTCTAACCGAAAAATCAAAGATATGTGGACCTTACACCACCCACTAACATACTCGATAATCGTAAAAAAGTAAATTCATGATATATTAATTAATTTTATTACACAATATTTTTGATTTTGTATGTTAATCTAAAGATGTATGTCAATATATTAATAAATTAAGCATATCCTCCAACATACATGATAAGAGAGTGCTAGTAAATAGATAGGATCGGAATCATGTTGGCCGGATAATCGAGTTGAAGTGTTTGTCCAATAGCGGACATGTCTGGATTTTTGAATGGAGAAGAATTAGCACTATTAACATGAACTCATTTTAAAAATTAATGTTATTATTATATAATACAGTGGTTAGCGCACCGCTTTAAATATGTGTGATTAAGTAAGAAATCTCATTTTAAGCGGTTTAAATAGGTAGAAACACCACCTTAGAGCATTCGCATCCTTTCCTTTATCTTTAAATCCAAAATTACACTAAAAATTATTATATTTCTTTCTCATTTTCAATTAAATAATATTTTTTAATACATTTATCGTCACATTTTCTCTCCTCCACTCACAACCACTTTAAAAAAATATTAAAAAATTATATTGGGTGAACAGTAATTTATCAAATATACAGAAAAATCACTACATTTTCTATCTACTTACAACACCCTAAATTTTCTTTAACGACCAACAAGCATAGAATGTCTATGAACTCCGAACGGGGTTGTCCCAATGGCTAAATACCACCGCTAGCTGGCCTAACCCAGCCGTACAGAGCTCTTAAGAGCCTCCAAGTTATCTCCAGTTTCAGGGAAAATTCACCCGCCCAAAGGCTCACTGGTGGCAAAACTCGAATGCTCTCAGGATCGAACTGAAGATCACAAAAATCTCACTCTTCCTTCATTGAACCACTCATGTCCCCTAAATTGTTGTAAATGAGAATTGAACTTGAGTCTCCATTAAGAAACTAAAGTTCACTACCACCACAACACATTAAGACACAACACAATAAATCACTCCATACGTTATAAAACTTCTCACAAGAAATAAAGAATAAGACGTGAATGCATTCAAAATACGCCAAGTTTAATTTACTTATTTTGTGAAAACAGTTTTAAAAGAGTTCTTTTACTAGTGTGGTTTTCCATGGAGAGGTGAGTGGTTTCTTACACTTACTTTTAAAGTAATAATTTTGAGTTGATTTATGAATTGTATCACGTGTATTAATGGATTTAAAACACATTTTTTGAACGACTAAATGATCATTATATAATAGGGTTTAAATAAAATGGTCGAGTTATAATAAGAAGATTACTTTTTTTAGGAATGATAGGAAATAATCTTGTTCATTCATCTTAAACTTGAATGGTTGAGATTAGATTAGAGAAAAAATCAAGTGTAAATAAGGGTAAGGGCATAATAGGGATAACATATTTGTTGACTTTCTCTCTCCACACGTAAGACATATGTCAAATTCTCCCATCATTTTAAAACGTCCATAACTTTTTTATACGACATTTTTTTTTCAAAACAATTTCACCTTAATAACGAGTGATTTGTTATCTTTTATATGAGTACCATATTGTTATATAAAAATATAAAAAAAATTCTTGGGGTTTTTTTACAAATTGTGTTTTACCAAAATTATGTTTTACAAAATTTTGTTTTATTTTTTCATAGTGTTTTTTGCATTGTGTTATTTATTTGTGTTTTTCATTGTGTTTTTGTCATTGTGTTTTTATTTTCATAATGTTTTTTCCATTGTGTTTTATTCATTATGTTTTTTCATAGTGTTTTCCATTGTGTTTTATTTTTCGGCGAAATTTCCGAAGACTTTTCCGACAAGGTGGTGGCGGTGGGTGGCGTTGGGCGGTGGTGGTTGTAGAAGATGAGTGAAAATTTAAGTGGGTTTTAAGATTAATTAAGTGGGTTTTTGGAATAAATTAAGTGAGTTTTCAATATTAATGTATGAGACTAAAATACCCTCCTTTTTAGCCTTCTTAGAAAAAACAAACTTTTTATTTTAACATTTCTCTTAAATAACATTTACTTTTACTCTCAATATAACAATTTCTAGTTTTTTCTAATATGATGTAGTTGTAAGTTAGGTTTCTTAATGGAGACACAAGTTTAATTCTCACTTAAAACATTTATGGGTGGCTCTCACTTACGACACTTTGAAGGGAACATGGGTGACTCAATGAAAGAAGACTGAGATCTTTGTGATCTCCAGTTCGATCATGATGGCTTCTGAGTTTACCATCATTGGGCGTTCGGGCGGGTGAGTTGGACCAAGTCTTATACATACATACATATATATATATATGTGTGTGTGTATTTTATACGAGGTAAATATATGTAGATTACAAGCTACATATATATTTTTTATTTTTATTTTTGGTAAATATTAATAATATATATAAAAATCTGTAAATATAATATCAAATTATTAGTAGCATAGACAATTAGAATAATAATAAAAATGTTTTCTATCGCTTTTTTTATTTCATAACTCAATCAACTGTTTAATAGTGGCTCTATCCCTCTCTCAAAAATAAAAGGAAGTATTCATGGCCCACACCTTGCAACAAAGTGTGGCACACATGCTCTTCATTCACACAAAAAGCAAGTGAACAATTATGCGCAATGGATGAACTAATTAACGTTCTTATTAAGACATGTATGTGTTATTACTATTACAAATATGTATTTTAATTATTATTATGACACATGACACAGATTATTAATTTAACATTAGAAAAAAGAGGCAACAGTAGAAAGGTTAGGATGTGTATATATGTCAAAGTGAAGGAAGATAAAGGAAGGTGACAAAAGAAAGAAAACATGTCATAACAACCATGTTTCATTTTCTATGTATCGAGTGGGGAACTTCATTATTGCTTTTGCTTTGCTTTCTCCATCCACTATAATCTCTTCAAAAATCGTCCGACCGTTTAATTTTATATTTTTCTTTCACGATTTTGATACCTTTTTAGTAGTGCGTTACTTATACTTTATATTTTCTCAACGTAACTGAATACACAAATAAATTAACCTAGGTTATTGAACGAGTTTTTTTAGTGATAAGGAAATTTAATTTTTAGAGCTGGAAATTGTATTTAAAATCTTTTGGTGTTTGTTAAACATGTAACTAATGTCTTAACAAACACAAACCTTCGTCTACTAACTTGTAATGTTCACACTACCCCGCTTGTAATTGTGTAGACTCTGTTCTTCAATCTTATTCAAAGTGCTTAAACATGTAGTTAGGTGTTTGTCCTCACTTCCATGACCTAGTGGTCTAATGTTTAATACTTTGATAATATACCTGTATAGCTTATCATCGTGATGAATGGTTTTAAAAGCACCAAACAAAGTAAATGGTAAATTCGTGAGGTTTGGAAGATACTAACGACCTAGAGGATATGCCTAAAGATGAATTATCTTGATCTCAAAATATCTTGCATTTGCAATAACATGAAAACAACGAACAAAGGATACATGCCGACATATTTTGGGTCCATCAAGGCCCATACTCCAACTTTATGTCAAGAAAGATTAGATTTACATATGGGCTCAAAAGATTAAAATCCATCTTCTAAAATATTTACAAGAATCCATCACCATTCACAATCTTTTCAAACACAAAGATATCTTATCTTACTATTCAAGACTTCTACTAAAGTAAAATATTGAGGATTAGGTGTCAAGCCCATATTTAGTTCTAGTCTAGTTTTTTAATATATTTTGAAAGTGGTCGTGAGTGAAGGAAAAAGAAATGATAATGATAAATACATAAAAAGTATTATTATTTAATTGAAAGGAGAAAGAAAGTGTGTTGATTTTCAGTGTAATTTTTTTATTTTAAGATAGAGGGTTGGATGTGAATGCTTTAAGTACATTATATATTTATGTCGGTTGCACCAATTCAGTTTGATGTACTGTTGAATATCAGTTTAATGCGCCATACGTGCTGGATTCATTGTCGGAATCCTCCAACAGTATCATCGATGTGTTAGAGCACTGTCAGTTAAGACTCAAACTCGTCTTAGCAAAGGTGGTTGTGCGAGATTGTCAAGATCATATGAGCAATCTAAGGTTTATTCCTTTAATTAATCCTGGGTTTGGTCTTCAACTAAATTTGGGTTTAGTTTTATATTCATTCTATAATGTAAAGAGTTTTAAAAGCCTGAAATTATTATGTCCGCATGGGCATCACCCATGCTTCAATAATTCAATGATCCACATATTTATTATTAACTGGCCCACGATTTAGTACCCACCTAGGGTAAAAATTAAAAACAAAGCACAAAAAAAATCTTTAAAAATAATTTAAAAAAAAATAAAAAATCATAATTTAAAATATAAATAAAAAACAAAAAATTATTAAAAAAACTAAAGCCCCCCCCCCCCCACCCCCCCGGGTCATTTCGTTAAGAAAAAATCGATGAAAAGACACAATGATGAGATAAAAAACATAATGACGAAAATGAATAAAAGACACAATTATAACTAAAAAACACTATATCGCATAATTTAACATAATGTCGAAAAAAATACTCACTACATCCCTCTTTAAGTGTCATGGTTTGAAAAAAAATATAGTTTAAAGTAGATTGAATGATTACCTTTTTTGTTTATCAAATGAAATGACAATAATGCCTTAAAAATTGGATCCATCAATATTGTTTATTAATGCTAGTTGTGTGTGGATATTGGCTAATAAATTTTGAAAATTGACATCTGTAATAAGACAAACAAAAAAGGAAATATAGACATATTTAATTGGACGAGGGAGAGTATAACACAATGTTAAGGAAAAAAGACACAATTAATGACGAAAATAAACACAATAATCAATAAAAAGACAAAATAATCTTATTCACTAACCATTGTCTCTTTTTTTTGTAGAAGGGAAAAGATGGTGAAAACATTTTTGTATGTTTTACTTTTTTGTTTTTTTATTAAATTTTGAAATATGATTTTTTTATTAATTGTTTTTATTTTGAAATGTTGTACGTGTTTATACCTTTCGCGTTTCATATTTTTGATTTCCTTGCACCTGAGGCTATGGAATTATCTAGTCGTGTCAAAAGAGTCACGAGTAGTAATGTCATGACCACAAGATTTATGAATGTAATTTTTAAAAATCTTGGTTTTGCTATTTAAAACGGGTTAGCAGGGCAACTTATTGTCCTTTGCAGTCAATTTTGATGTACACCCCTACCCTTTAACGAATGAAAAGAAGACACGCATATTGTGTGAATATTTCTTAGATTGTCAAATGGGTGTCTTAGCTCCCGATGAATATTTTGGGAAAACCTACATAAATAAAAGATTGTGTTCCAATACCAAAAATTCGTTTCCCGTGTTATTAATTGTAACAAGTTCCTAAAAGTTCACAAACATTAGTTTGAGTTTGTGAACAAATGTTCCTCATATTGGAACTTACATGTCAGATGTTGCAAAAAGAAAAAGAAAAATCATCTTGAATAGATGACAAGTAAAATGATACATAAAGGTGATGGGTAAAGCTAGCGTTTTTGCTAATTTGATTTTCACACTTGCTGAAAGTGGGTCCCATAGATAATTCGGTAATTGTACTCAAATCTAAAAATATTACGCGAGTAAGAAATTTACCTACAGGTTAACTATGGAATTTACCAAGAGACACTGATAGATTACCAACAAAGATTAGTGTCGGTTACCATGGCAATATCATCGATGGATCACTGACGGATGTTAGAGACATATTATGACATATTCCGTAGGTAATTAAGCAATCAAACAACTACACCACTTTTATCCTACAAACTTCATTAAATCGTCCATCCTAGCTACTTAATTTGCAGAAACTCTTACAACAAACAATATCAATACTAATTATTTATTGCTCCACAGTAGTGCTAATTAACAGTTCCCTTGAAAAACTGTTCCTAGATGCCCATATGATGAGTTTCCTATCCCATGAATTGGTGCCATCATTAATGCCATGTTTGTTGCCACCTGCTGATTAGGGTGGCTCCATTGCCGGTACAGAGCCGCTTTCACCATGTGGTGGTGGTGCAGTACTGGTTCTGGTGGCGGTGTGGTGGTATGTGTTTGTTCTGGTAGCTGGTGATTTGTTTTAGTTGTGTGATCTAGGTTTACGGTAGTGATATCATGAATGCTTGACCTCCTTTTATCTTTTCCTCCGGATAACTGGCGGATGAAATACTTCTGAGCATGACTTGCCACCTGTGTTGGTGTCCTTGTTGTCACAAAATTCCTAGAGATATTTCTCCAGTCGCCTTTACCATATTTCTTTAGCCCCAAAAGAAATTGCCTGCCAAACATGATTACAAACTTATATATATATATATACGAGTATTATGCTAATAATAACATAACCTTTTGGGCAGGTTAAGTAACATGTCAAAACTATATGATAAACAACTACTTGTGTATCAAATATGATTACGAAAATTATATATTATATATTTATCTAGATGACCTTTATTTCAGCCGTTGGACATGTTTTTAGTTTTTATAAGTATATATATATATATTTGGTTTACTTAAAGGAACACCGAGTTTGGGATTAAAAGATTTACCTATGCTCTTTTTGGGTCCAAGGAATTCCTTTTTTCTTTTCATGATCAACAAGTAGCCTATTTGATTGACATGATCTCTTGCCTCCATGATCAGTATAATTAATTAATTGTGGGTGATACTGATCTAATGTGGCATGATCAATATTATCAACCAAGAGTACCCCTGCCTCTATATCACTAATATCTTCCTCCAACTTCCTATACTGGTTGATGACATCAGTAACAGATTTACCCGGGATCAAACGCGCCACATTGTGCCACCTGTCGGGCGTTTCCTTGTCGAACAAGGCCAATGCTTCCTCGAAGCGTTTGTTCTCTTCTTGGGTCCATTTGGTTCCACTGAAGTTGTATGAATTGAGGATTTGGGTTGTTGGATTCATGGTTTAATTAATTCCAACACATGAGGAAACTAAAGCAGATGAATTTGTGAGTTTGTCAGCAAAAGTGTAAATGATAATTGAAATGAAAGCTAGTGAAAGGGGTATACTAAAGTATAGTATAGATCTGAAATGGCAGTAGAAGAAGATATAATAAGGAAAAGCAAGAGGTTGAATATGATTGGGTTAAGAGAAAGAGAATCTGTGATTGGTGAAGGAAGCAGAGGCACATGCTTGCTTGCTTGCTTGCTGCTCTTTACACAAAAAGTTAATATATATGTTCGCAACAGCACTAATTGTGTTGACATTTAGCTGGGAATTATTGTGGTCATACATTACATACAATTATTATTATTATTAACAAATTCCTCTCTTATCAAAACCTTACAGTGCCTAAGAAGTTTGAGGCACTTGGATCTGTTGATTACAAGAATATTATTGATTTAGTATCAGATAATATATTAAATGAATAAAAAACGATAGAAGCATGCATCCGACATGTTGCAGGAAGTTAAATGAACGTACCGTTGGAGTACAACACGTCACAAGAAGGCATGGGCTTGTTTGGTGGTGAAATTACTTAGAATATTATATATATGTGTGCATAATATTTATTATTTTATATTGCATTATTCTTGTAGTCAAAGGTGGTTTCATTGATATATACATATTGCTTCGTTTTTATATTCAGTAAGCTTCGTGGTTGGTTGACTGGCCATGTCTTTCCCTAATAGAAAAGAAAAACAATTAATTAAGTAGCAAGCATATTCATTCACTGTTCCCATTAATTCTCTCTCTTCTTTGCATATATATTCATTAAAAGTTATCTTTCATAATTGGTGATCCTAGCTAATAGGCTCATTAGACATCAACCCAATCAAATTAATTTTATATATATATGTTGTGTGATCGACTAATCCCTTATCCCTGTATCACCTTGACCTTTCAATTCTCGGGTTTAATTTGTGCACCATCCCACAACTCAATATCACGCATCAAGGATTCACTTATCTGGTGTCATCAGCCAATCCCTAATCCGATCTCGATCAATTCAACTTTTCAGTTTCTGGCTTTCATACATATATTGAATGGATTAGTCTTTCAATAATATTATAGCTTATACTTCTACAATGATGGGTGTTGTTGAACAATATGATGATAATTGTATTTAGACTCCATATTGTTCCTTTATGTTGTTTTCGTTCATGTGTCTTCATTGATACCAGTTTACCTTGTGTTTGCTTTTGCACGTTTAAAATATTATTAATTTATGACGGATGTCGGATCCGGATCCAAGTTGTTGATCAAATATGCGGTATAATAAAAGAAAACAAGTAATACGGAATCATGTATATTAATTTGTTACCCTTGAGAATATATGTAGTGATGGAAGACATGATTCTAATGTTGATCGAGTTCACATTTAGGTTAAAGATTATGATGGTATTAGGCGAGTTGATAAGCCACAAATTTTAGAAAGAGATACAGAGAGAGAGGGAAGATTTTTTATGATGTTGATTAAACCGACCTCTCTAAAAGTTTTATATTCATACATCCAAAAAGAAACCCTAATTATTTTGATGTAAAGATAATTAGGTTCATCTAATAATTACCACTCATCATAGGATATTTATTTAAGTCAAAGATCTTTATTTTTTTAATTATATAAATAATCATGAGGGCCATATTAAATATTTATCTTACACAAAGAACATATACCTAGACTCAGAATAACCCCAAGGTGTTGGATAGATGAGCAAATGGATCAACTATATAACACTAGGAATTCAAAGACTCTGAACAACATCAAAGTACCAGATGGGTCAAAGTACGAATCAATCACACAATATCAGGAAGCTCGAGGTTAAAACAACTTTGGACTCTGGTCTCGTCATCGTCCTGGATAACATAATACGGATTCCATCTACTTGACCGTGGTGACACGTCGAATTCTGAGGATTCCGTCACAAGTTAGCTTTCTAGTTAACCTGCTTAACAAGCCTCGTTGATCGGTTCATTCATGTGCATTATGTTGGACTTAATTCCCGTCCTCCAGTCAATGATGCGGGTTGGGCCGACTCACCGAGCATATGATAAGTTGGTGTCTTGTTTATCAAGTTGAGCACGTGACTTGGTTTACATGGAATAAATTACTTGGTGAACAAGTCGAGCTAATGACTTGGACAACAAGAAATTTATTTATTAATTATTGTTTATGTTTTTACTAATTAGTATTTGAGAATGATAAAGAATTTGTATTCTAGTCTAATTAGGTTTTTATGTTTAAACTAGTATATATACCCAAGCTTGTGGGTTATATCATTGTGAGTTAAGAGATTTGAGAATTGTAATTTTCGAGCTAATGAGAATTACAAAGATCGAGCTTATGATCTAAATATTCGTTTTTGTGTTTATCGATCCTACTCACCTAACTTCACATTAAACCTTCTTGTCGGAGGAGGACAAAAAAACCTCACAACATTTTTTTGAACGGCTGATTTATTAAAAATAATAATTAATGTATACTAGCAAGAAGCTAGACCATAGACAATTATAACACCTGATTACAAACACACCTTAAAAAATGAATCTTTAAGTTAAATATGGAAAAGAAATGTCATATTTTTTTTTAATGTATAAAAAAATTAGGAGAACAATTAGACGTATTTGTGTTAATATGGAGGCATAAATTATCGTCCAAGTTTCGTCCAGACAAGCTCTTATGATTCCTAAACTTTGGTAAGATGTGTTAAACTAGTTTCTGTTTTGTTGATTATCTTAAACCAGTTGCAAACATAAAAAGATATTATCAGGATATTTTTATTTTTTGTGTGGTTTACTCTAAATCAAATGAAATAAATCTAAATGTGTATGAGCAAAATTTTTTGGAAATGAAAATGAGTGAATAAACAAATATTTGAGACCGACTGACTTTCCACAATTGGAAAGATTCTTAAGCATTGCTTCTTCCCGAAAAGTTGCATGTGGGGGCCTAACTACAGCTTGCAATTCCTCAATTATATAAATCTAAAATATATATAAAAAATGAAACATTTTTAAATTCTCTCGAGCTGTCAAATTATTTTATTTGTAAATGAAAATTTCTCATCCATTTGACCTGAATTCACGGGTATGAGGCTCACCAAACTCAGATAGCCCTTAAACGAGTTATAACATCTAATTATATTAAAAATTAATATTTAATATGAAAATTTTATAAAATATAGATATACTAAAAATTAATATCCGATTTTGTTAAAAAAAATATATTATTTATAATTAAGAAACAATTTTATAGTAAAAAAACGGGTCGGGTCTCACTAAACCCAGATAACTTTTAAACCGGGTTATAACATCTAATTTATTTTTGAAACTTTTCATCATCAAATACTAAGTATACTATTAACTTTTTTTTACAGTATATAAAATTAAAATCCTAAAGAATATATAGACAATAGAAACGATAATGTAAAACAACCCCGTAATACGAGAGAAAAATGCTAGTATATACATATACATACAATTATATTAAAAAAAGGTTTGAATACCCAAACTATCGTACAAAGCTTACGAAGGATTTTCGGCCATTGGACAAAAATTAAATTAAGAAAGCGTGTTGGTATAACATACAATCGTCGGCTCCCAAATCTCTCACCCTTCAAAACAACGTTTGTAACTTTTTATATAGCTAAAACAAAACTGAATTACAAGTTCGGTTTGCTATTCAGTTCTTTGAATCGACAACACGAAACAGATGAATAGTCGTGGAAATAAGTCTTCTTTTTTAGAGAGATGAATTAAAGAAACATTACCAATAAGATCGAAACGAGTTAGCATTCTACATCGAATAAAAGTTGAGTTTAATCTTATAGATCATAACGAGATATCTAAACATTTATATATAGTTTTTAGGGGTATGAAAGATGTTCATGTGAATTTTCTACATTAATTAAAATACAAATATTAATTAATGATCAGGTGATAGCTGAAAATGGTAGTCTGCAAGGATTCAACTTAATTGGCTTTGTTTTAGATTTGACAATGGAGATTTGTGAATAATTCTAATGTTTGTATGTTAAGGTAATTACTTCTATTCATGGTAATATGTAGTGCAACTATTCTAGCTTGGTACTTCTAGGATCATTGAAGTCTAAGTAGGTAACGTTTGGTTAGGAATTTCCTCTATGTTCAAGATTATATAATTAAGAAGTCGAGAAAAGTTGTGTGATCATGGATCGTAGCTGGAATCTCATGGGCTTTGTTTGGAAAAGGCGAATGAGGAGTTTTCGGTTAAGGTGGTAAGGAAAGTCATTGATTTGATCTGATCTGATCATCGCTTCTCTTTCAAATGGACCGAATAAATTATGTATTCCAAGAATGGTAAATATTCTTGTTTTTTGAATAGTGAAGTATAAAGGTTTTAGTTCTTTCCAGTGTTATGATATGATCTATACTTTTATTTTTGTTTAATGTATTACTATGCTTGATATGTTATTTAAAAGGGAAAATTCCCGTAATAGCCCATTTAGAGAATGTGTTTCCAAGTTTGTCCCCTCAAATTCAAGTTTCCAACTTTATCCCTTTAGTATCTCGTCGCCGGCGATATGTTAGCGAACACCGACGATGCGTTAACATAACATAGGGTTGACGATGCGTTAATGTTGCTAACATAGGGCAATAGCGATGCGTTATCAGATAACGCATCGTTGCTGCCCTATGTTAGCAACATAACGCATCGTCGCTACCCTACGTTAGCAATATAACGCATCGTCAACACAGATTCCGGCCACGTGTCGTTATCCTATTTGTTTCAGTAACGCATCGTCGGTGTTCGCTATGATGTCGTCGACGACGAGATACCAAAGGGACAAAGTTGGAAACTTGAATTAGTGGGGATAATCTTGGAAACACATTATCTAAATGGGCTATTATGGGAATTTTCCCTATTTAAAACTTCAAGGGATAAATCTCCAAAAGTTGGAAAAACAAAGCAGCAGCAAGTTTGTTTCATCAACTTTTTCATATTGATCCAATGAATCATGTGTGAAAGGACAAAACTGGGCTCCTCATTTGCGTTTTTGGGCTTATAAATACCAACCTTGGATTGGGTGGGTCAATTATTTTCTCATTAACCAATAACCATATAGCTTATAGCTACACCCAGCAACTAACAAAGAACCAATATTTTGGTCAATAAGGATGAGATGTTTTTCTTCGGGAGCAAAAGGAAATGAAAGTTTGCCATTATTAGATTGAATCACAGAAAATGTGTAATGTTTAATCAACTAGATAAAGTCGCAGCATCATATCCAAAATATATTTGGATACATCAACACGTGTTTTGCATTGATATATATTATTATGAAAATGGGTGCCGAATCTGTCACTCTCTTAGAGAGAGGCATTCCTATTTTCGGTGTGATTATCGTATGAATTTGAAAGAACATATAATGATAATAATAATAATAATAATAACAATAATAATAAATTTAATAATAGTAAATACTAAAAATAAAGCCAAAATCACAATAATTAAAACACAACCCATCCGGGATTATATGTCTTTTTCCCAATCTGGCCAATGCTTCAGTCCAGTTGTGAAAAACACTGTAAAAGAATTTGAGTTATAACAATACCTAGTGAGTCTAGGCAAATTAAGAATCGTGTACATTTTTCCTATTAATGGACCATCTACATGAATGATTGTATCACTCCTAAATTAGTAAAAACTAAAAAATGCAGAGCTCAACAAGATAGCTGATGCATTTATTATAAAGAAACATTTCAATAAATGTTAAATGAACTATGGACCAATTGACCAATTCTAAATTTTAAGATTCTCTATCATAAATAAATAAATAAGTCACCGTCTTTTTCATGGCTTTAATTTTGTTTACTACGGAACTTGAATCCTCACTATTTGAAAAAGACAAAGTCTTACCCAACACCTTATTACCATGGATAAATCACCTAGACGGGAAACAAAACACACAAGATAAAGATTTGATCTCTTCACTATGTTACACGAACACTCTCTCCTTAAATTGTAAAAGACAGACAACAGAAACTATTACATTATTACGTAACAAATTTTTAATTATTAAGGATGAAGTATACTTAATTTGTGATTAATCTTCTAGGTTTCAGGCTACTCTTGCAGATCTTTAAATAGTGTCTCAGTGATCAAATAAAAGTGTGTCTAACAAGTGTTTGCACTCTTCAGGACTTACTGGTTGGGCCTTGGGAGTTGGGGTCACTCCTCTTATTAGTGACATATGATTGTCCTTGAATGACAATTGAGTCGCACAAGATCTTAATAGATGACCTCATGACAAGTGATATCAAAGTAGGTTTGAGCTTTCAAACAGTTGTCCAAACTGATGACTAAATTGGTGGTGGGAGAAGATGAAAAATTAGTGCCCATGTGAAGCTGTGGGTGGACTGAATACTCATGACTATATATATTATAGCAGCTAAGGTAGTCTCAAAGACGGTGAAATGTTATAGAGCAAAGATCTTTGTTCGATGGAGTGTCACAGCAAAGTTACATGTTCTGTAACTTGGTTCATGGCTACACATCCAGAACTTTAGAGAGTGTCTTGGTGATTAACTAAGAGTGTAATTAAGCTAAACTATTTATCCTAAGGTGTTTCCAAGTAGAGGTGTCTATTCATCCAGATCCAAGCTGATTGATTTCCCAACGATTATTCAGAGTTGAGATCCAAAGTAAGCAACCACATATGCATTCGATGGCTGGTTTTGTGTGGCTTTGGTTATTAAAAACACTCAATAATAACCCCCATTAAACCAGTTTCTCGTTCCAACAATACCATTAATTAATAACAACAAATGGGCCAAGGCCGAGTAAAACACCAAATGAACATGAAGAAAGACCTAACCTGTGTTGGACCATGTTTCTAGCAAGCTTTGCTAGACATGAAGGCTCCTGTTCCACTTCTGCGGCTAGCTCGTAATGGCGTTAAGTAGAATCTTAAAAACCCATTGTTGACATGATTAGGAGGAGGATTGTTTTTGTCTGAACGAAAGTCATCTCTTTGAGGTTTGTTATTGATCCAGCTTACACTGCTGCTACTTCTTGTTAGTTTTCTAATTCTTGTGTTATTACCACTACCCCATAATTTAACCTTGAGATTCCTCCACCACCGAGTCGTCTTCTTCGTTTTCTTATTGACTGATGAGTCATCTGTTTCGAGTTCGTTTTCACCACCAATGCTATGGAACTTTAAGGGGTGGGTGCGATTGTAAATATCCATGGAAGCAGGGGAGACTTTGGTGGCATTCTGATTATTATTATTATTAATAACCGAAACGGAGGGGGCACGCATTGAGGTTGATCTCTGAATTAGTCCCTTGGAGGAAGAATTGAAATAATATTCACGGGGGGTTTGGGTTTGGGTCGGAATGCTACCTTCTTCTTCTTCTTCGAGGGACCGAATATCGAGAGAAAACCTGGGGCCAGTAATGTCGCAGGATCTGCGGCCGAACCCGTAATCTGCGACTTCAGACTGGGTTACACGGGGCACCTTGTGTGATGAAGCGACGGTGTTTTTCTTTTGTTTACGGCCCCAATTGGACCAAAAGTGGTTTGACTTTTGATTATTATGTTGTTGTATGTTGATAGACTTGAAATTGTTGACAATTGCATCAATTTGAGCTTCCATTTCCAAAATGTCCTTCTCTAAATCATCATCATCATCTTCTGAAACCCTAATTTCATCTCGGTTGAAATTATTATTATTATTATTATCTTCTTGTTTACGGTAGTCATTGAGTCTGCATGTGGATGAATTGCGGTGGGAAGAAGTGAGACGTTCGGAGAGACATGAAGGGCAGAAGCCACTGGTATTAGTAGTAAGGCTGTGGCGCTGACACCGGAATAATTCTTCTTCACTCACCGGACCACCGGGATTCATAATGCAGGCAACCAGGGTGTCTCTGTGCTTACACTCAGATTGGATTGGATTGGATTGGATTGGATTGGATTTAGTATGGTATGTGTGTACGGATAAAAGAGGTGGTATTGATTGCAGGGAGCGTGGGATTTCAGGATTCAATAATAATAATAATAACAGCTACAGTACATTTTATTTGTTTTCTTGGTAAATTACATTTCACATTTTACCCTTTGGATGCTTGCTTTTGCTTTACTTCCCACCCTGCTTTTTATCATTATTAATACTATTATTATCTTACTTTTGTATATAATTTAATTTTTTAAACGACTTGAGTCAATCAATATTATGGTTTTTAATTGGTATCCAGCTTATACTCATGAATTCGAAAACAAACAAACAGTCACGCAAGTGCTGAAATCTAAATATAATGGCCAAATCTGAAATCGAGTTTATTTATAACTACAACCTTGTTATCCCGTGTAGGGAATCGGATCAAATTTATATGAAGTCTTGCATTCAAATGAAATATTAGAGATATCATCTCAAGAAAAATAAAAATAATCACAAATGGACAGTACTATTGATGTAATAACATGTTTGCAAAAGTGGTGATCAAGATATGTGATTTTCACTTTCTTTCTATTCATTTTGACATATTTGTTCAAGGTACTGTGTAGTTATACTATTTTGATGTAGATTTGTGAGTGGTGGAATCGTCAACTTATGCAACTGTTTAGATTGGAGAATTAAGGATTCCATGTTTCTTGCATCTTTGAAATCCCCAATTACTTATGGAGCAATGAAACATCATATTATGGAGCCATAAAAAGATCGCTCGACAAAGGGCTTTGAAATTTGGATTCAGGTTGCATTTGAAGAATCTACCATATCTTTCAGCATGACACTTGCTCTAGCTGTAATAAAATAAATATTAACATCTTTGTATTGTGTGTGGATAAAAAAATCCAACATATAATTTGTTTCTTTCAGTTTGAAAGCCAAAATTTTGAAATAAATAAATAAATAAAAATCCTCCAAGAACTAGTATTTGAGATTGGGTGTTAACACCATATAATAAAGTTCAGCTCTTAAAGACAAATTGAAGAATCCAAGTGAGGACGTTACTGTTGTTCCTTGTTGTTCTTTGGTTTTCATAATTTAAAGCTCACAATTTATAATCGAAAGCAAATTCAATTTTAATATTTGAATCACAATTCGGGGTTGAAAGCACAATAACTTTTTTTACGACAAGACAATAACCCACGTTATATTGGACAATGAACTCCTTACATCACACATGGATACCATTAAGCTTATTACTGAGTCAATCAAATAACTTCTCCAATAGTATTTATAGCTACATATAAATCAAACAATTAAGATTTTCTGACACAGAAATGTAAAGCGTTTGGTAAATTATGACAGCGAACTAGAAATAATTTGCAAGTGTAATAAAAACAACTAAACAGTAGTTCATGTGAATACAAACAATCAAACAGCAAATCTGTTTTGAGGAATTTGTCTATCGACTTTCTTTATTCTTTCCGGTGGCCAAATTACATGAGTAACCCTTCCCTGAATCAAACCCAACGGAATCTGAAAAACAAAAATCATTTTCATTTCAATCAATCAATGCTCAACACTGAAACGAAAACAACATTAATAAGGCCAGGTGTCAGGATTTAGTAGAGTGCATGTATGCATACCGGGCCATATGTTCTTGAATCACTGCTAACAGCTGAATTATCTCCTTCCACCCAACAATGTCCTTGAGGAACCTTTGAAGCCCCATTCATGTCACTGATGTAGTCACCTTCCATGGCTACTATTCTTTTCACACATCTCTCCTTGAAATTTGTTGGATTGCTGCAAAATCGTATGGATATTATTATCTACATGAATACAAAAAGGTAGCCAAGTTTTTCATTTGTTCCACTAAAGCCATTCAAACTTCCTTTATCCCTCTAAGACTACCTCCAACACGGGAGAGTCTTGCCATTCATGGCTGATGTGAAGTGCCACATACGCCAGTTCTTGATCACAAACTGGCTACGTGTGGGACAGTATTTTTTTTGTCCCACAAATAATATAATTATAATTAAATATAAAAAGGTAGGTTGCATGTGGGAAGGATGAGTATATTATATTAGTGTGGAGGTAAAAATGTGTTTGGGTAAAAAGCTAATGTGGCTTGTTGACTAGTGGGAAGGACGGGTCTTAGTGTTGCGGGCAGGCTAAGGTTGTTTCATTTATGGTTATACGCAATTACCAGGATACCACTTGATGAGGGTTGTTTTCCCCCTCCTCGTCCTCTCTAATCAGCTGACACACTAAACAAGCTGATGAAAATTTTAAATTAATATGTTGATGACAAATATTAGGAATTCAAGGTAACCCGATAACCTGGAAATTTGGGTATCTATTCTACAGTGAGCAGGAAGAGAAAATACTTAATAATTACTAGTCCATGAAGTTTTCCCGATACAAAACAACATAGCTATTAGAAGTGTCAATTTCACCGACTAATTGTTCATCTTTTGAATGGATCACAGGCTTAGGTATAGTTCAAATAGGTTAATAAAGTATAGATGATGATGATGATGATGATATTGAATTGAAGACAATTGGTTTAGAATTGTATTAGCAGCAGCAAGTATGTATGTTAAATTATATCCTGGTTTGTTAGCAACAAATAGAAATATATGCAAGCAAGTAAGAATGAATAGAATTTGAAAAAAACAAGCATAGATAGATAGATAACCTGAAAATGACAAAATCACCATGTGAGAATCTGTACTTGTCAAGGCAAAACTTCTCCAAGAAAACATAATCATCTAAGCAATGAGTGAAACAAACAAACAGCATAATTTAGAAGAATGCAAACCTATCTACCTGAAAATGAAGAAGATCCTGGATTTAATTAAGAGTAGGAGACATGGATGAACCTCGAATGGGGCATCAACGGTCTGTCACAGTGATTCCCACAAGACCCAATGCCATACACTTGCTAAACCAATTCTTAATCAAAATACTAGTATTCATCTGCACAAGTAACACAGATAGATACAGTAGAACCCCTTATTAATTAATTATACTATGTATGTATGTATGTAGGGAGTACTTGCTCACCTAAGTCACCTAACTACTGACTCAATAGACTGACAATCGCCGGCGTTACAATTCGACTCTTCTATGTAGCATGTGCTTTGTGAGGATTAATCAAGAAAGAGATCAGGTTACATGATTTTAGGGCTCACCACGCCAAACCCAAGCCACTAGTTAACTAATTAATATACAAATCTTTTGGTTTTGGGTTCGGTTTGGTTATACTGAGTTTTCTTTTTGTTTTTAAAAGTGAATAACCAAACCGAAACCTAAAATTTTATTTTTCAATAAAATAATTAATTAACCGACGATTATTGCTTCGGTTCGCCTTTTTCTATTAATTTGGTTTCACTTCAGTTAATTTGGTTTCTTGCTCGTTTTAAGATTCTTCTCTTACATAATTTTCATATATTTTTTATATTTCATATATTTTTTTTAATCGTCAACTAATAAAAGTCTTGCTACCCATAACATAATAACAAAAAACGACCTCATACTCTTGTGATGACAGACAGTGCTAGGTAGCCCAAGCTCACCGTCTTCTGTTCCAGACGAATCCACCTTTTGAAGACCTATGGCAGACAAGCCCAATTAGAATAGGATTCAAACTTGAGACCTTGCTGTATCCGGTCAAAATCTTCACTTATCCTATAACATTTGTTGAGCTAATTGGCTTTTAACGTTTCATATATTCCCCGCTTTTGAGTATAAACAATATAAGAATTAGAATTTATAATACACATATTTTATTTAATATTATACTTCAATGTATATTAAATCGTCGTGTTTGTGAATTTAATAAATCAGTAAGCCCGAAAATAATCATGAGAATTCTTTTTTTCTTAGTTCACTCATTATCATTCACCTTCATGAAATTAGATTAATCTAAGAAAACCTAGACCCTCATTCACCAAATTGGAAGAACACAATGTGTGAGTCTTCGTAATAAAGAATGTTTTTTCATAGATTTCGTTTTCTTTTTTCTTTTTTTTTTTTGGTGTAGAAGGTCATGGAGTTAAATTGGTAATTTATTTGAACTAAAAATGTAATTAAAAAGACAAGACAGAAAATAAAATATGTTAAACCAATGTCAACAGGCTGGTCCGGTCACTCACTCATTCATTGTTCTGTTTGATTCCACATACACACAAACTAAAAATCCTTTCTTTCTTTGTTTCTGGGTATTCTGATATTATTTCATTCAACACAAACATCTCTCTTTTCTCTAATTAATAGCAGCAGGTAAGGTAAGGTAAGGTATCTTCTTTCTTTCTTTTCAGATCTGTTTTACTTGTATCATCCAGGATCACTAATTCTGCTGCATTCAACCACTTCAGTTTTTTTTTAAATAATTAAATCTACTACTATTTTATTTGTGTCCAATTTTGCTGATTTCAATTTCCTTGTTTTTAATTCTGCTAATTCCAAATATTTTTGAACGAATTTAGGTTGTTTTGTAATAATATATTTTACTGCGTTGACTTGTGATCCTTTATTTGTCTTGCAAAATCATAACATAATACATACGCTACACTATTATTATTATTATTATTCAGTTCTTGCTGCTGTTACATCTCACCTAACCTCTTTTCTAGGTTGGGAAAGCTGGGGGAGCCAAATGGAAATCCATGAGTGCCGCTGTAAGACATTTCAAAAAGAACTAGCTACTTGTGTTTTGTAATTCAACAAATTAATATAAATCAACTTTGTTATACCGATTATTTTGATTTAGGAAAAGGCTCCTTATGAAGCCAAGGCTGCAAAAAGGAAGACCGAGTATGAGAAAGTTATGAAAGCGTACAATAAGAAACAGGTTTGTGTTTTTTTGGTTGCATTTATAAATGAAATGTTTGATGGATTTTGTATGTATATATATATATAGGTGAAGAAACACTAATCGACCCCGGGCAGATTACGGATAATCTGGGGGTTAAATAGATGTTTCCCACGAGGGGTTAGATCCGGCAAAGATGGTTCTTCTGATAACCTGCAAAACAGACACCGTGAGCTCGTTACTGAGAAGGGGGGGTACCTCCTTGTGACCACCCTCCGGCGTGAGAATCAGACTAGATTGCTCTTGAATATAAGTGTATATTAAGAGAATGACTAGAGCGTATATCAGGTATGAGATATAAGATGAGATGAGATGATATATAAGATGATATACCATTCCAAGGTGTTGGAGTATTTATAGCCGAAGGTAGGTTTCCAAGAAGGTACAGCCGGCTGAATAGTGTTCCTGTTCTGCCAACTGTGGGCTACGCACATGCCATGCTAGTAGTTGGTGGGTAGGCAGCGGCTGATAGTGACCAGGCCGGCTGTGTACTATTTCTGTTCCACCAACTGCAAGCTATGCACGTCCTCCGACAGGTTGGTGAGTAGGCAGCGGCTAATAGTGACATACAGTACAAGAGCGTGCTGCTCGTCATACTGTTGTCAGTGAGCTGTCGTATCCTTGGTCAGATCTTTTGTCCATACCTCGTCAGGTACAGTACAAAAGATCCTCCAGTATCGTACGGATTGGCTCTTTTGGGCGGGAGTTCTCCCGGCTTTGTGCGGGAGAGTTCCCGGCTTTGCTCATTCCTTCTTCAGGTGACATTACTGAATTATTATGAGAGCTAAGTGCCTTGTGCGTGTAGCTTTGCTGCGCAGGTAGCCTTCCCTGATGGCTTGTATCCGCAGCTGCGGGAACAGGCAGAGTACTTCACCATTGGGAGGCTTTTCCTGCGGGAAGAGCTTGCGTACTGCGCGTAAGGACGTCACGTCTTTGAGCATGGTGGATCCTGCGGATCCAGTTGGTCTCTGCGCAGACGTCCATTTAAGTTAAGTCTTGCGGGTTCAACCGCGCAGACGTCCGTTAAGGAGTCTTGCGGGTTCAACTGCGCAGACGTCCCTTTAAAAGGTGAGTCTTGCGGGTCCAACTGGGCTCTGCTGAGACCTACCTCTTCAAGTCCCCCCAGTCCAATGTTCTTCTCATGAATTGTTAATAAGTGAGGTGAACTTTTGGACTTAAACAAGGGGTTTTGAAAAGGTTTTAGTTTTAAGGTTTTCCATGGGGATTCTTCCCGCGGAAGTCATAATGTCACGTGCAGAAATTCCCGACTTTTCTGCTTGATCTTTGGGTGTGATGCGGGTAGGTCTGTAACCTCCTCGCAAGTCAGGAGCGTTGAGTTCCACTTGTTTAGATTCTCCATGAGGTTTTGGTAGTTTTGAACATAGTGATCAATTATGTTTAAACAACCAATTCCATCTTGGAGGTTCAAACAATCTAGTTCTCGACGTTCCCGCTATGCAGGGATGTTATTCCCGTTTCCGCAAGCACTGCCCAGAAGATCCTTCTTGGTTTCAATTCCCTGCGGAGTGCTAGGTATGTGAAGGGTTTTGCCTTGACACTGTACCCGCACTCGTCTTATAGTTACTTCCAAGGTATTCCTGGCTTCAATTCCCTGCGGGTGCTAAGTATGTGAAGGGTTTTGCCTTGACACTGTACTCGCACCCGTCTTATGGTTACTTGGTTGCCGAGGTATTCTTGGCTTCAATTCCCTGCAGGTGCTAAGTATGTAAAGGGTTTTGCCTTAACACTGTACTAGCACCTGTCTTATAGTTTCTTGGTTGCCAAGGTAAGGGGTATTTTCCCGCTTACTTTTGAATCTTTTTGAAATTTGAAGTTGGTGAAAGGATAAGAACAGTCCAAACTGTTGAAACGTCGTCCGACGGTTTCTTCTGACAGTGTCAGGACGTGCAGGAAGTTATGGCGACGTGACAGTATATGGTCATTCCAGGCGCTTTTTCAGGCGCGTGGGCGCGATTTTTCGGGCGCGTGACCGCGAAATTAATGGCACGCGTACTTTCAACAGCTGTTGCCAGCTTGCACTTTGCCACGTGTCATAGTTTCATTGCACCTGCGATTTCTCTCTCTTCCGCATTTAATTCATCGCATTAATTGCGATGAGTATATAAAGGGCGAGAGGGTGCACCTTAGTCCACACTTTCACTTCTCTCTTCATCTTCTAAACGATTTCCGGTGAATACTCACTATTCCGTCGAGCATTCTTCTGAAATCGTTTCTGTTCATCCGAAACATGTCTTCTACCCATGATTTTGAGGCCACTGCCGAGGAGTCGGAGTTGTTCGTCGAGAACCCGACGTCGACGTCCGAAAAGGACGACAAGAGCACTGCTGGCGAGTGCCAGTGTGCTCTTCCGGCCGAGCTTTTTCAGTACATCGTCCGGAAGTTCATGCTCGAGTCGTTCGAGCCTGAGTTTCAGGGGCCACACCAGACGGTGTACGATGCCCCCAAGGGCAAAATAGGGGTGTATGCTGCATTCTTCGTTTATGGGAATCTCAGGTTCCCATTGACGAAGTTTGTATACCGTGTCTTGGAGAGGCACGGTGTGCATTTGACGGAGGTACACCCGATGGCGATCGCCAAGATCCGCCACTTTGAGTGGGTGTGCCTCATTCTGGGCGTGGAGCCCCACGTAGATCGGTTGATGACCTTCTACTCCTGGAGGTGTATCCAGGGGTGGTACACCTTGGTCAATCGGATCAAGGGGTTGAAGATCTGCGCTACCGAGCGCAGTCTTCGGTCGTGGAAGCGGGAGTTTTTCTTTATCTCCGCTCGCGTCATCCCCCTTGCGATGACGTTTAAGAATGGGAGAGCACTCCCCGTCCTTCACGCCCTCAACCACCAGGAGGCGGAGTGGTTCGCCAAGATCTCCCGGATCCAGACTCCGGTGTACCGCTTTGCGGAGTCTGGGATGGTGATGCTTGGGATGAGCCGGGTGTGGAAGGAGGCGTCCCAGATTCCTATCGTCCTCGAATACGGTTTGAACTCTGTCCCTTACGGTATGCTCTCTCTTCTTTGTTGATATAGGTTTTTCTTCTAACTGTTTCTTCTTTTTATTTCAGAGGGAAACGACTTGCAGTCTCTCCTGCAGCCGCGGGAGAGTGATGGTCCCGCCCGGATGGGTACTCGTGCTCTCGATGAGAACGAGTTGCCCATCTTGGAGCAAACGAGGGATCGGTTTGTGGAGGTCTACCCGCCAGGCCACCCTATTCTGAGTGCCACGCTGCCAGGTAAGGAGTTATTCAACCCTCGACCTCTCAATGTTGAAACCTCTGCTGGAATTCCTCTAATCTTGTCATCTTCTGATGAGGAATCCGCAGATGGTCCTCCGTTGGTGCGGAAAAAGAAGGCTGCCGGCGGGAAGGGGAATGCGAAGGTTGCCTCCACTGCCGATCCGGTGCATCGGTCTGATTCAGAGACCGAAAGCGAGGAGGTGGCGGGGAACCCTGGTGGTGATAAGACCACAGCTCCGGAGGCTGAGACGACTGTCACCTCCGAGCAGCCCAGGACGACGACGGTGAGCGGCGTGAAGAGGCCGGCTCCATCGGGTTCGTCCCGCCTGTTCGCACTTTTAGGCTCAAGAAAACCCGTAAGTACAAACTTCCTTTACTTTTAACTTCATATCTTTCCGTCATTATACTTATATCTTCTTTGTACAGGCGTGGATGCTACCGCATTCCAGGGTGGAGCGGGGAGGAGCACCTCCGGACCCATGACGGTAGGCTTGGTCAACCTACCTGAGGCGACGACCCAGGCGGCTGCGCCTGCTTCAGTTGGTTCAGTTGCTCACCCAGTTGAGCCAACTGTTCCAACTGTGACGACATCTCCGCCGGCTGTCAGTGCCATATTTACTGATTCTTTCACTGAGCCGGCGGTGAATGTTTCTGTGGATTCTTCCGCAGCCACGGCCGCGGTTGTGAGTTCACCTCCGGTGAGTTCACCTCCGCCGGTTTCTACCACGGCGGCTTCCGCAATGCCTCCTCCGGCGCCGGCGACTGCAGCCGGTCCTTCAGTATGTCCGGGGTTGGGGCGTCAAGCCAATCTCTGCCTCCTTCCCATCTGCCTGACCTCTTGGATGGATATCCGTTAGGTTCGGGTGATGGGTTTGGCGGCTACAGGCCTGTCGTCGACCCTACAGGTGCGTAGAGTTATTTTGGCCTTTATTTTGTATATATATTTTTTTATATCATCTTTTCCTAACTGCTTTTTGCTTTTGCAGTGTCGGATTCCAATGAAATGTATGTTCCACGATGGAACATCCGCCGAGGAACAACCCTTCGCACGCCTGTGGAGTGCGTGGAGTGGGCTCGTCACGCAGCTCCCAGTGGTGCGTTGGGGGAAGCAATGGCTAGCTACCAGGAGGGTAGGCTAACCAATGAGCTTCGGATTCTCCTGGCCCGGATGCAACCGTGCGTCGAGCTGCTGTGAAAACGACAAGTTAAAAGCAGCTCGTATCCAAGAAGTAGCTCAGGCGCGAGCTGTCCGGGAGGAGAACAAGAGGCTTACCGCAGTGGCTGCGGAAAAGGAGAAGGCCTTCAAGGCCCTCGAGGTTGAAGTTCAGGCCCGACTCGAGGCCCGTTCCAAGGCTGCCCAAGCTGTTAACGAACAGCTTCGGCTGGCTAAGGAAACTGCCTGGAACGCAACTGAGAGGGCCACCAAGGCTGAAGCTGTTGCTGAGCCTCTACGCATTGAGAATGAGGAGCTTAAAGCCAAGCTAGAGAGGCTTCAGCAGGCTCATGATGCCTTGGCTATGGAAGACGCCAAGAAGCTCCAAGAGATCTTGGACCAGAGGGGCGTGCTTGACCATACTGAGCGGAAGCTAAAGGGCGTTGAAGAGGCTGCTGCTAAGGAAGTGTTGCTCGCCAACCTTAACAAAAGTGAAGCCGAACGCGCCCGTAACCAAGCTCAAGCCGCCCTCCAGGAAGCTCTGGTTGCCAAGGAATGGCTTCTTCGAGAAGCGTTGTCTCAGGTATGCGTAATTTCATAATATCTTTACGCTTTTCTTTGTAAATAGAAAAGGTTTTGATACTTGTATTTTTCTTGTAGGTTGTGCATCGAGTCTTCACGGACACGTCATACGATGATGCCATGAGCGCAGCCCTCAACGCTTCTCACGAGGATGGGGAAAAGGCCGGCTTCCTGCTTGGTCTAGGGTTCGTTGAGAAAGGCATCCCGCCTTCCAACTTCCCTCTATATGATGTGGATACTGAAGCTGTTTATGACCAAGCAGTGAACCAGTATGCCGCCTTCCCGCATCCGGTGGTGGAGAAGGTGAACGAAGTTGCTGCTGCTGATGATGGGCTAGCCATTCTAAAGACCTTCATTGAACCGCCACAGCCAACTGATGGTGCGGGTACAAGTGGGTTTTGAGGGAGTGGTCCTGAAGCTTGAACCTTAAGATCCCTTCCCACTGTTAGGATAGGTTTACATTGTATAGATTTATATTCATGTAGGCGGGTAGTTATCCGGTCATTGTAATGTTTGAATAATTATGAAATATAAATCTTTGTGCGGGTAAGACCGCTACATTCACTGGATGACTTGCTTTATAAACGTTATATGACTTGCTCATGCATACTTTAGTTTAAATTAGCAACTTTCCAAGTGTTTAGAATAAGTTAACCTTTGAACGTGGTAGATAATAGGTTGAAGTTTTGCTTCCTCCTTCGTGATTGTGCGGGTAAGACCGTCACTTGCACTTAGTAGGATGGCTAAACTTTACCTATATCTGACCTGCGTGGAGGTTTTCCTCATCTTTTCGTTTGAAATTTTTTAAGTGTTTGGAATAAGTTAACCTTTGAACGTGGTAGATAATAGGTTGAAGTTTTGCTTCCTCCTTCGTGATTGTGCGGGTAAAACCGTCACTTGCACTTGGTAGGATGGCTAAACTTCACATATATCTGACCTGCGTGGAGGTTTTCCTCATCCTTTAGAAATTTTCTAAGTATTTTGAATAGGTTAACCGTTCGACGCGTGGTTGTCAATAGGTTAGTTCGGTTTCTTCTATCATGATTTGTGCGGTTAGGACCGGCACTTTCATTTAGTGAGATCACCAAACTTTACCTATGACTGACCTGCGTGAAGGTTTGTCGTTTTGTGTTTATGCGGGTTTTGCCGCCTTCCACAAGCAACGACTTCTTTACACTTATTTATGCGGTGAAAACCGGCATCAGTGTTTTGAATAAATTAACCGTTCGACGCGCGGTTGTCAATAGGTTAGTTCGGTTTCCTCTATCATGATTTGTGCGGTTAGGACCGGCACTTTCATTTAGTGGGATCACCAAACTTTACCTATGACTGACCTGCGTGAAGGTTTGCCGTTTTGTGTTTATGCGGGTTTTGCCGCCTTCCACAAGCAACGGCTTCTTTACACTTATTTATGCGGTGAAAACCGGCATCAGTGTTTTGAATAAATTAACCGTTCGACGCGCGGTTGTCAATAGGTTAGTTCGGTTTCCTCTATCATGATTTGTGCGGTTAGGACCGGGACTTTCATTTAGTGGGATGACCAAACTTCACCTATGACTGACCTGCGTGAAGGTTTGCCGTTTTTTGTGTTTATGCGGGTTTTGCCGCCTTCCACAAGCAACGATTTCCCCACTTATGTATGCGGTGAAGACCGGCATATCAGTGTGGAAAGTTCATAAGTATAAATGTAAGATCATCAGCATCTATATTCTAAGGAGAATCATTTCCATTAGAAGTGGCTCTGGGCCTTTTCTTTACAAATTTGGAATTGATCTACATGCAAATTGTGTAATTGAGCTCCCTTCCATGTTGTTGGGATGGGAGTGCCATCGAGCCGATATGCACCTGGTTCGGGATCTCGTTGTTTACGCAGTATGTAGTCTCCAACATTGAAGCTGCAATTTTACTCGTGTTTTCCCCAACTGGGGTTCTACACGCATCAGCCTGCTCAGCGTTCGTTACACCACGAGGTGCGCGAGCGTCCCATCTCTGAGAAATGCTTCGACGATGTCCTTCACGTCTGTGCATTCTTCAGTGTTGTGGCCTTTTGTCCTGTGAAAGTCACAGTATTTGATCCGATCAGCATTGTGACGATGTCGGATTATTGGAGCCTTTGGCCATGGGAGCTCCTCAGTGGCGAATATCTCGGTGACGCTTTTGGTGAGTGGCGTCCATCTGGAGTTCTTGTTCGACTGTACGTTATCTCTTCCGCCTAACCGATGTTGCAAGCCGGATGAGGTGTCAAAGTTTACCCTTGACTGCCAAATGCCTAGCTTCCGCTTTTTGTTTAGTCGGGCGGTAAGGACGTTGTCTTATCTTGTTTTCTGGGTGTAGAGGTTTGTGCTCTGGGGGAGATCTCTACCCAGTTGCTTCTCCGTTTCCGCAAAGCGTTTAGTTGCTGTCATGATGGCATCCCATGTGGATGGCATGCTATCTTTACCCGTTAAGGTGCGGATGAGCTCTGGGTCATTCGAGCCCTGGATGAAAGCAGCGCGAACAAGATCTTCGCTAATATTACCCAGACTTAGCTTCTTTGAGTTGAAGCGAGTGATGAAGTCTGGCAAATATTCATATTCCTCTCTAATGCAATTGAGGATTGTCCATTGCTCTTCGGTATACTTTCTTTGTTGGCTGAAGTGTTGGCTAAACTTCTGCTGGAAGTCTGCCCAATCGTAGATGTGGTGGACCGGTAGACGATCGAACCACGCTCTAACTGCCCCAACAAGCGTCATTTGGAACATGTAACACCACGTAGGTTCCGTCCAACTATTGACGGTTGCCCCCGCAATGAACCTGTTCAAATGATCGTCTGGATCAGATATACCATCGTAAGTGCCGATGTTGGACATCTGTTTGGCACTTTTCGGGGCGATTGCTTCCGCAATGTCCCTTGCAAATTTGGACGTTCCCGCCTTTGCAGCAGTTGGTGTAAATGTTTTGGAGAAGTCACGTGGGTTTCCACCCGCGCTTTTTGGTTTGAAGGTTTCTCCAAAATGCCTTCTCGGTTGGGAGTCCGTTTCCTTACGCTTCCCTTTCGCCCTATGACGAGGGTTTGCGTTACTATCGGATTCCTCCGAATCATCGTCCAGGTACTCTACTAATTCATCAGCCTGTTGGAGTGAACGTAAGCGTTCATCCAACTCAGCTTGGAATTCTTTTTGACGTGCTTCCGCCCACGCTTTAACTTCATCGAGTGTTTGGCGGGGGAGCCTCGTTCGTTGTCTCTCTAACTGGGTATCGGTGAATCCCAGTGAGCGATTATTTACTGCACTTGCCCCAACTCGGGTAACTGGGGTAGTGTTCGTAAAATTTACTGCACTTGCCCCGGCTTGGGTAACCGGGGTAGTGTTCGTAAAAACTGTGTAGTCGCCGGTATTCCCCTCAGTAGCTGGGGTTGTGGTTACCGGGGTTTCTTTAACCATCTTTCCAGAAGTTTTGAGAAAACTGAAAAAGGATTAAGTTCTAGCTTTTATGCATGGATGGCGCCAATGAAGAAACACTAATCGACCCCGGGCAGATTACGGATAATCTAGGGGTTAAATAGATGTTTCCCACGAGGGGTTAGATCCGGCAAAGATGGTTCTTCTGATAACCTGCAAAACAGACACCGTGAGCTCGTCACTGAGAAGAGGGGGGGTACCTCCTTGTGACCACCCTCCGGCGTGAGAATCAGACTAGATTGCTCTTGAATATAAGTGTATATTAAGAGAATGACTAGAGCAGATATCAGGTATGAGATATAAGATGAGATGAGATGAGATATAAGATGATATATCATTCCAAGGTGTTGGAGTATTTATAGCCGAAGGTAGGTTTCCAAGAAGGTACAGCCGGCTGAATAGTGTTCCTGTTCTGCCAACTGTGGGCTACGCACATGCCATGCTGGTAGTTGGTGGGTAGGCAGCGGCTGATAGTGACCAGGCCGGCTGTGTACTATTCCTGTTCCACCAACTGCAGGCTATGCACGTCCTCCGACAGGTTGGTGAGTAGGCAGCGGCTAATAGTGACATACAGTACAAGAGCGTGCTGCTCGTCATACTGTTGTCAGTGAGCTGTCGTATCCTTGGTCAGATCTTTTGTCCATACCTCGTCAGGTACAGTACAAAAGATCCTCCAGTATCGTACGGACTGGCTCATTTGGGCGGGAGTTCTCCCGGCTTTGTGCGGGAGAGTTCCCGGCTTTGCTCATTCCTTCTTCAGGTGACATTACTGAATTATTATGAGAGCTAAGTGCCTTGTGCGTGTAGCTTTGCTGCGCAGGTAGCCTTCCCTGATGGCTTGTATCCGCAGCTGCGGGAACAGGCAGAGTACTTCACCATTGGGAGGCTTTTCCTGCGGGAACAGCTTGCGTACTGCGCGTAAGGACGTCACGTCTCTGAGCATGGTGGGTCCTGCGGATCCAGTTGGTCTCTGCGCAGACGTCCCTTTAAGTTAAGTCTTGCGGGTTCAACCGCGCAGACGTCCGTTAAGGAGTCTTGCGGGTTCAACTGCGCAGACGTCCCTTTTCAAGGTGAGTCTTGCGGGTCCAACTGGGCTCTGCTGAGACCTACCTCTTCAATAGGAGAGTGAAGTGGATGATGTTGAGGAGGAATCTGATAAGTCTAAGTCCGAAGTAGACAAGGAAAGTGGGCAGGTATTTATTTATTTGATTTAAACGATCTTCAATGGTTCACATATGCGTACTACTTGATTATTCACGTTTGTTTCCTTAGATAGTGTGATATCTTTTTAATCATGGTTCACATTCAAACACGTTGTTATGAGCAGGAGGACGAAGAAGATGAGGATTGAATTGGACACGTACGTGGTTTTATGATATGTCAGAACAAATGGAAACATGTATGTTTGGTATCTACACTTGACTTGGGTTTGTGCTTTAGTGTAAAAGCTTGACAATTTGATTTATTTTCAACTTTCAAATGTACGTATGTGTTTATTTAATTGCAGTGGTTTAGTGTTTTTTTTTCTCTTTGTAATTGGCATGTTTGGTGATCTACTACTTGATTTTTGAAGTTTGTCATGTTTATGTAAACCATGAGGAGCTGTTCTTCATGTCCCCAAACCCATCTTTGAGTTGTCAACATCAAACTAGACCGTTTAATAGTTGTTACAAAACTAAATGTATCTGCATGTACATGTACATGTACATGTACATGTACATGTACATGTACATGTACATGTACATGTACGTATGTGAATATCATGTAGAGGGGTGTGTATGGGTTGTCAACATCTAAGTAACTCTCTTTTACAAATCTAAAAGAGAGCTTTACCACCTCACATAGTCACATGGGTAATGGGCTAGGACGTTATGTTCTCGTTTATTAAGAACCTGCTGGGCTCCAACCTAATGTGCATCATTAATAGCCCAGGTCATATGAACCAATTATCTTCTAATAGAAGTAAAGTACAAAGGTCGATGTTTTTTTAGTTTTTTATTGCTTTTTTGTTTTATTGTGTTTGACTTTTGGAATGTTTTAGTGATACTTTCTGGTATATATTTTCAAAGGTAGGAAACTCATGTAACAAAACTCTTTGATGGAGTAGCCAAAGTAAAGTGTTATTTTGGTTGTGTGGACTTAGGCTTGAAACTGGTACACTGCAGTAATATATTGCAATTTTTTAAGCTTTATTTTTGATGTGTCGCTAAGCTTTTAGTGGGCCAAGTGGCGACACCGAACTTGTCCACACCATTTCGATTTTCGTTTTTAGTATTGGTAGATCGACCGTCAATTTTTTTACATGACGAAAACCAACTGAATTCGCGTAAACTCACCACGCCAGCGTCTGGGATTGACAAGGCTCGGGTTTTGACGCCATCTGATTTTTTGTTTTAGTTACGTACCATAACGAACGTAATGAAAACCGACCGGATACCAATTTTGTTTTTGTTTTAGTTATGGTACCGTAACGAACGTGTAGGAAACCGACCAAATTCGCGTACAACCACTACGCTTTGTTTTAGTTTTAGTACCACCATAATTTGAACAATACTAAAACTATGTTACTTTCATTACTAGGACTTCCTGTGTTTCCCGACATAATTTCATCCAAAATTTGGGAAATTAACTTGACAAAAAAGGGTGAATATTCACTTTATTGGAAGAAAAAAAACCCTCTAGTATGTTTTGAGGGACGATGCTCCAGGACGGGGAGAAGTTTTCCCGGTTAGTGAAGTGAATTGTTTTCCCATGGCATTTAATATATAAGGCAAGATTAGATTATTTAGTATGAATCACGACTATGGGGTGTTTAGGATTGCTTATTTTCATGAACTTATAACTAATAAACTTTTTGAGAAGTAATATGTTGTTTGGAAATGCTTATGTTGTGAGAGGAAAAGTTCCATAAGTTATACTTTTATAACTTATTAACTTAATGAAAAATTAAAAGTAACTAAAATAAGGAATCTCAAACACCCCTTATATCTATTTATTTATATTATAAAAGAGTTGCTGACTTCTATGGGATCTCCTAGTCTACGTCCACACCATGTGAGATACAAGCGAACGCATAATAAACTTCTTTATGATATTTTTTCTTAACAAACTAAGTTTTTATATAAATAAAAAGACGGTTATAAAACTCTACTTTTAACATAAAGTGTCATTTGCGTAGGAGTGGCAGTGTTTGATAACAAAAGTAAGACGTTAGTTCTTGTTCCGGTATATATATTTGATTGATTGATATGACATAAGTGGAAGACTTTGAAATTGAGACGCCACTTGACATGGACATGCTTGGAAATTTCCTTTTGCACTACCACAAAACTTACTTCAAAGTCGTACTATTCCATCTACCAACCTAATTTAATTATTTTTCAACAACATGATCTCATTATACTAACTAGAAGGATTTTCAATTCTCTTTTTATTAATCAAAGAATTGCATAAGAAGTCATTGATTAATATTATTATATATATAATAATAAACCATAGTCGGCGAGGCCATATCTTGAGAATCATTTCATGGAGGCGTCAATGTTTCATCCTCTTCTTCTTCTTCTTCTTCTTATAATAATAATATTAATTTCTTCGTCGTCATATGCTGCTGCTGCTTCTTCCTCTTACCCACCGCGCTATAGTTTAACTAGAGGCAAATCTTTATCTGTCCAAAACAATAAAGATGACCTCATAGTTTCACCAAACGCCGTCTTCACAGCCGGTTTTCATCAAACCGGCCAAAATGCTTACGTCTTCGGAATATGGTTCACCCAGAAGCCCGCGTCCGTGGTCTGGATGGCTAACCGAGACGAACCCGTTAACGGCAAGAAATCGAAGCTATCCTTGCAGAAAGATGGCAACCTTGTTCTCATAGATGCCGGTCAACACGTCATCTGGTCAACAAAGACCCAGTCAAAGTCCTCTTCACTGGAACTGAAACTCAACAACACAGGTAACCTTGTGCTTGTTATTCAACATGAACAACATGTTCTTTGGCAAAGCTTTGATTACCCAACAGATACCCTTCTTCCAAACCAACTGTTTACTAGAAACACACAGCTTGTTTCTTCTAGAAGCTCTACTAACCGTTCTTCCGGTTATTATAAGCTGATTTTCGATCACGATAGTATCCTTCGGCTTATCTATGACAACCTAGAAACAACCTCCAATTACTGGCCTGATCCGAGGAAAAGAACGTACTACGCGGGTAGATTCGAGTACATCGATACTCGGACTGCTCAGCTTGATTCTTATGGTATGTTCAACTCAACCGACGGTTTCAGTTTCACGACAACTGATTATGGGCAGCTGGGCCCGCAAAGAATGATGCGGTTAGACACGGACGGTAATGTCAGAGCGTATACCCTGCTGCAGGCTGAGGCTGGAATTGGAATGAAATGGGAGGTGACATGGCAGGCGATTTCTCAGATTTGTAGGATTGATGGTACGTGTGGACCCAACAGTCTATGTACATATTCTAGATATGGGCGGATATGCACTTGTTTGCATGGGTTCAAGATGGTTCATTCTCAAGATTGGAGTGCCGGGTGTGAACCCGATCAATCTATGGATTGCAATAAGCTGGAAGATGGCGGTTGTGATTTCATTGCGCTTCCATACACAGAGTTCTACGGGTATGATATCCGTTTCCATGTCAACACGACTCTTGATGCATGCATGAAGGATTGTTTACATGATAACAATTGCAGAGGCTTTAATTTTGCATATTTAAGTGACAAGGGATTCTTCTGTTTCTTGAAGTCTTCTTTGCATAACGGGTATCAGAACGGGGTTTACGGTACCATCTATATCAAGTTTCCCACAAGGCTAGCATCCTCTTTTAATAATAGGAAAGCCGTCGGGCGGACAAGCTTCACCTGCCCACGACCACCTATCGTGACGCAACTGGCACGGCCGTATGAGAAAATAAACAACACGAGGCCACTTGGATTCATGTTAGTGGTCGGGTGCACCATCGGGTTCATAGAAATTGTGTGTATATTGTTTTTCTGGTATTGTACTAGTAAGCACTCGTCTACAAGCGATCAGATGTACTTTCCTGCTTCAACCGGGTTTAGGAAATTTACTTATCATGAGCTGAAGAAGGCGTCGTGTAATTTCAGTGAGGAGATCGGGAAAGGCGGGTCTTCAGTTGTGTATAAAGCACGGTTGAAGGACAACCGGATTGCAGCCATAAAGAAGCTGAAAAACAGTGGCGAACAAGGGGAAGATGAATTTCAGGCTGAAATAAGCACGATCGGGAGAATGAATCACATGAACTTAGTAGAGACATGGGGTTATTGTGCTGAGGGAAAACATAGGCTTGTTGTTTACGAGTATATGGAGAACGGATCGTTAGCCAATAACTTGCGGCTTGGCAAACTAGATTGGGCTACAAGGTTTAAGATTGTGATCGGGACTGCAAAAGGATTGGCGTATTTGCACGAAGAGTGTTTGGAATGGGTTCTGCATTGTGACGTGAAGCCGCATAACATATTGTTGGATGGTAGTTACAACCCGAAGGTGGGTGATTTCGGCCTGTCGAAGCGGTGGGACCGAGGCGGGAGCGACCAATGGAAGTTTTCGGTGATGAGGGGGACCCGGGGATACATGGCTCCAGAGTGGGTGCTGAATCTTGCGATCACTTCAAAAGTGGATGTGTATAGCTATGGGGTGGTGGTGTTGGAGATGATAACCGGAAGGGGTCCGGGTGATGGCAGCCGGTTGATTGATTGGGTGAGGGGTCGGTGGGCTGCGAATGAGGGGGATGTTATAGATGGTTCAGTAAGAGGTGAGTATGATCCGGTGATGATGGAAAACCTGGTGCGAATTGCGTTGCAGTGTACTGAGGAAGATAGTGAGGCAAGGCCTACAATGAGCAATGTTGTTAATATGCTCCTTGAGATGTAGTAACTAACTAATTAATTACTTATTTTATGGAAGGCAATGCTCTGTTGGGCAAATATGTTTAGAGGTGTGTGTGGGCTACGATTCATTAGGCTATTTTGGAATTTTCTAATTTAACTATAACTAAATTAGGATAACCGATAACAATCTCCATTTAAACTTGTGAGAACCAATATTTTCCTAATTCTTGACCCTTTGAGAGACCAACAATCTTCCAAGTACCTTTGAATATATAAAGTTTTTTCAAAAAAACATTTTGTTCTTAATATATAAGCATGCCAAATGGATCGGTTTGGGCGGGTCAGAACATGTTTTAAGCAAATTGAATTAATTGGGGTTAATTCCGGTCATCTTTAAAACATACCAGTTTGATTAGGATCTAAAAGAATTTGGTTAGACTATAGTCATATTAAAATGACTCATTCTAGGTAGGAAAAAAACTACCTACATATCTCCATCCCTAGTCCCACCCCTATTGGTGTTTCGACATTGTTTAGGCCGGATGTCGTGGGTTGCCGTCACCCTCCATAGTACTCCTATGGCGCTTGGATTGTCACCCCCAGGGTGCCGTGGAAGTATTTTTGAGCTAGGGAACGATGTGTATAACGCCTTTAACTCATCTGTGACATTCGTCAAATTTGAGTCTCGAGTTATATTCGTATTTTAAAGTTTTATTTTGTAAAACCGCTCAAACATTTTTAGAACCTTAATTTATTTATTATATAATATTATTATGGACCTCGATTATCAATAAATCGATGTTATTATAGAGTTGTTAAGAAAACATAAGGGGTCCAAACCGATTTTTCGTAAAGTTACGAGTTTTAAGAAACTTTAAACTCAATTTAAACTTGTTTGAAACTTGAGGGGTTATTTTTGAAAATATATATACATATATATATAAAAGAAACCCTAAACCTAACTATAACAACACAAACAAACACCTACCAGCCGCCACCATGCCAGTCGCCGTTTTCCAGCGAATCTCCGGCCACCATCTCCGGCAACACCAACCAACACCAGCCAACACCACCTCCACCGCAGCCATCACACTAGCCACCACCCTCTTCCTATCTTTTGATTCCGGCTACGGTCCGGCGACCCGGAACCTCCGGCGACGCCAAACACCTCCGATACACCACCACCGTACCCCCACTGCCTCTCCTTCTCCACCTTCGTAAATCCGTGCGAGCTCTCTCCCTCTACACGTTTTTCCGGTGACCGGAAAACTGGCCACCGGTGTACCGGAGCCTCTCTATCTCCCTCGGCTCTCTCCCTCTCTTTTTTGTCATCTCTCCCCGTCTCTCTTCTCTATCTTCTCTTTTTCGCTGCTTCGTTTTCCGACGCACCTCAGGTGGCCGGAATCGGCTCCGGCGAGCCCTTGTGTTCCTCCTCTCCGGCTTCGAGTTCAGGTATTGAAATGTGGTTGTGACTTTCAGTTTAACTGGTAATTTATCGAGCTAATCGGATCTGGGTTTAAAGTTATTTTGGAAATGATGATGTTAAGTGCAAGGGTTAAGACTATGTTTTTTTTCCTAAATCCTAATTAGATGGTCGTTTAGAGCGGTTAGTTGGTGCATGTGGTTAAGCTTGAGGTCACGGGTTCGATTTCCCACCGTGACCAACTTTGGTTTGTTTCGCTAACAAATTACTTAAGTTAATATCTCTATTTTTATTAACAAGAAGATATTTATTATAAATGTTATCATTATTATTATTAACAAGATTATTAGTATTATTATTGTTATTATTATCTTTTAATAAAACTATTATTATTATCATTATTTTCATAATGATATGTTATTATTAGTATTATAACATATAACTTACTATTATATTTATTTATCACTAATATTATTATGATTATTATTATCATTTTCTTAGAAATATTAAAGCTGTTAATATTATTATTAAAGATCATATTATTATTATTTATTAAAATTATATTTCTTATCATTTATTATTAGCAATAATATTATTATATTTATTTTGTGAACTCGTTTAGAACTCGAACCGACATCAAGAATAGTATCATTATTCACTATCAACATTACTTATTGTTATTACTATTTTTAACAACACTTTTAAATAATATTAAGATCGATATTCCTTAACTATTATTATTAGTATTATACTATAGTAGTATTATTAATAATAGTTATTATTATCTTACATATCCATATATGTATATATATATATATAATATGTATATAAAACATATTTTTAAAGTCATTATTATCTTTACTATCTTTATCATTAGTAACATTATTATAAGCTTTATTACCAATTCATTTTTATAAAAACCGAACCCTAAATTTAAAACCCGTCTTGTTTATATTTAATATTAGTTTAGTTATTTAAAAGTCAAAATAAAATGATATTATTTTTATATTAGTTATCAATTAAGTACGAGTCCCAAATCATTAACAAACTAACCGGTAACCCGATTAATAACCGAACCTCCTCGTTCAATATTTCAAATATAGTTTCATTATGGTTTCAAGTTCATTAATATATATTATATTATTTATTTTAGCTAAGGTGTTTATCGTATCAAGTCGGATCTGTCGTTTACCGTTCAGCTTCATTTACTTATCTATTTATTTCTCGGTTCATCAGTCGAGGTGAGTACTTTCATACCCCTTTTCCCGTCTTTCGTTTTGGGGTGACATTTCATACTTATCAAACTAAATGCTTTAATTACTTGCATCTTAAACCCACAAACGTGATTGTATACCTTACTTGAATAATTGTTCGATTTGGTGTTGTATGCTTATTTGACTATGTGTTTACAGCTTTTGGATGGTGAAACTACCATTTGGCAATGGCAAGGTGTCGTTAACGTATGCTATTAACGATAACTATAAATCCTAGACTACTCGGCATCCCCTTGTAGCTAGGTGGTGCTAATGTAAGCTTATTAGCACTTGTCATAAAATCCTAGACTAATTGCCAATAGCTAGGTGTCGCTAACTTGTTTAGCGATAACTATTTATTCCAGTTTATAGCTCTTATTTATTGTTTTGTATACAAGTTTTATGGATTTTCATACTATACACTTATATGCTCAAACTTATGAATTGCTCACCAACCTTTGTGTTGACAAACTTTATTTTATGAAATGTTACAGGTTTGACTTTTGTTGACTCGAGTGCTTGACGGAAAACGTTACCAAGACCTTTAGGATATTAGCAAAAAGAACAATATAATTATTACTTGTATTCAGTTTGTTTGTGTAGACGAGAAGTGTTGTTTATCGATTTGTTGAAATAAAATGAGTTAAATGAATATTGTCACTTTAAATAGTGTCTTGTGTATTTGTCCAATCACGTTGCAACCCGGCATGTTCCGCCTTTGGTCGGGGTGTGACATCATCATTTCAGATTTTTTTGTTCCGGCCAATAAGAGTGGGGTGGGGGCGTAATTCTCTTCTTATTTAAGAATGATCCTGGTGCTCTTAACTTCATAAGAATCGATAAAAAAGTATTCTCTTTGATCATTTCTATTGCTTTCGTACTCTTTTACTTTTGCTTCTAATCTGTATCACTAATCAACATCATAATCGATCATAGAATCAAGAACAACCAAAAACCCCTAAGTTAACTTAATGTTTAATCAATTTTCAATAAAACCTAAATCTAGGGTGAAGAGGTATGTACCCGCCTCAACACCGAGCAAGGCGGGTCAACCCACAAGATAAAGACATTATGGAGGCACAAAGCCAAAACCTATGCGCATGGCGCATACAAAACATGCTCAGGCATCATATGCCCAGGCACACATATGCTCGCGCATCGCATATGCGCGCGGCGCATCAACGCGCGGCGCATATCACATGCCCGTGCATATCACATCTGCCCAGGCACACATATGCGCGCAACGCATCAGCGCGTGGCGCATATCACATGCTCGTGCATATCACATCTGCGCATGAAATATCTGCGCGTGAGAATAAAGAGAAGACCTCGCGCATCCTCAGGGTGGGCGCATATCATACGTGCACATAATCAACCTCGTCCTTATCCAAATCAGGATTAGGGCAACCTTGATTGTGCACATCAGACAACCTTCCAGAAGGCATCTTTTTAAGGAGAAAGAATATGCTGATGTTGACAGCTGCCAAATGAAAGGTCGACAACTCAGCATGACACATGTGTTACCACGTGATTACAACCAACGAGAAAGCGCCAAGTGTCCCAGAGGACACGTGGCGCAGTGCGATTGGAGGAGGCCAACGAGGTTGAGCCCAATCAGTGGAAATCCTAGCATTATAAATACAGCATCAACTCCACTTTGATGACACATTCATACTCAATCATTGACAGTTACAGGCAGTGATATTCACATTCAATCATATTGAATTGACTCACAGTCAGTTACATAAAAACACAGTCTCACAATCAGAGGGTATTGAGCTATTAAGCAATACTCTTGAGATTCCCTTACACACATTATCATCTTCTCCACAATATACTGATTCTCACGCCGGAGGGTTACCCCAAAGAGGACCCCTCTGTCCCTTTCTGAGGGGTAAGTAACGGCGCTGTTCATTTTGTAGGTGGAAGAACACAGATCCAGAAGAACCATCGGTGAAATAGCATAATCACACCCGAGGAAAGTAGATCTGCTACCAGGATTAGGGTATGTACCCGCCTTAGGGTGTGGTTACGTCCACTTGCCCTCTGACTGGTGGGCTGTACGGCATGTGCAGATCCGGATCGGCTCTGGCTCCAGGCGCCATGTTCACAGGCGCGCGGAGTTGTGAGCCTCCTGCATGAGTATCCCGCGTCTTCCGCTGATGTTGACAGCTGCCAAATGAAAGGTCGACAACTCAGCATGACACATGTGTTACCACGTGATTACAACCAACGAGAAAGCGCCAGGTGTCCCAGAGGACACGTGGCGCAGTGCGATTGGAGGAGGCCAACGAGGTTGAGCCCAATCAGTGGAAATCCTAGCATTATAAATACAGCATCAACTCCACTTTGATGACACATTCATACTCAATCATTGACAGTTACAGGCAGTGATATTCACATTCAATCATATTGAATTGACTCACAGTCAGTTACATAAAAACACAGTCTCACAATCAGAGGGTATTGAGCTATTAAGCAATACTCTTGAGATTCCCTTACACACATTATCATCTTCTCCACAATATACTGATTCTCACGCCGGAGGGTTACCCCAAAGAGGACCCCTCTGTCCCTTTCTGAGGGGTAAGTAACGGCGCTGTTCATTTTGTAGGTGGAAGAACACAGATCCAGAAGAACCATCGGTGAAATAGCATAATCACGCCCGAGGAAAGTAGATCTGCTACCAGCGAGTAGATCCACGTTTCTTCATAGGGCTTGTAGGATGAAAACACACACCTTTTAAGCTTTTCTTTCAACAAGGATGATGTATATAATACAAGTTATTGATCATAACTTGAATTATGTTAAGAAATCAACTCCATTCATCCTTCTCTTTTATTCCAGTCGTCCCTCCAGATTTAGGAGGGAATTAATCCCTCCAGATTTAGGTAACTTAATAAATAAGGCAGAACTAGTCCCTCCAGATTTAGGTAACCTGTAAATAATATTTGAAGTTGTCACTTTACTTAATTCAACTAAACATTTATTATTAAACCGTTAACTGGCTCCCGAACTCACTAATAAGACGTTTTGTGAATCAATTACAAATAAATATTCATGTAAAAAAATCTTTTTAAATAATTTATTAATTTCATAACGTCTTCCGCTTAAAATATTTATTTACCAATGGGATGTTACATTTAAATAATAAATAATATGTGCCCATGCTCCCGAGCAATGTTGTTGAAACCGGACCAGACTGGCCGGTCAAACCGGTCCGACCGGAATTCGGTCGGACCTACCGGTCCGGTTCACATAGTTTGCTCGGCTGACAGGGAAAACCGGAAAACCGGAACGATTGAACCGGTTTTCTAAGAAAAAAAATATTTTCGTTTTGAAAAAATCATTTTTAAGCTTGTTTCGTTCGGTGTCTGGTCCGGTTATGAAAACATTGCTCCCGAGCACCGATTTAATTAATGTTATCTTGCCTCCCGTAGACAAATCTATTTTTTGATGAAATAAATTTAGCATACTAATTGTATAATTAGTACTTGAATTTCGTTTGTATTTAATCAAACTCTACGTGTATATTAGACACAATAATTTGATGGATTTGATACTCATTCCTTCAAATGAGGCGACGTTTGATTTCGAGACGTTTGATTTCGAAACAGTACATTGCTGCGAAATTGGAAGTGAAGAAGCAGTTGACAAGTCAAAGGTTCACACCTCAAAACACCACCATCGACCCAACAGGCAATCAGGCATTCTCAATAATAGGTAATTAAATACACATGTAGTAGTATAGTACAGATTATTGAAGTTTGGTTTGATTTTTTTACCCTGAATACAAATTAATGATCTATGAAATAGCTATATATGTTGGGTTCAAGTTCACAGTAACATGAAAGCTCTCAAGCACCTGTAAACCCACTTCGATATTGGGCATATCTGTTAAAAAGTAGAGATTTCCCAAAGTAAAATCAAAATCTACTTATAGCCATGAAAGAAACAAGCATTAGCATACTATGTAAAATGAATAAACCATAAAGTTCTTTTTATGATGTTAGTGCTTTTATATAAATATTATCATGCCCGTAAAACCCTATAAAACCCAACCAAAATACGATGCACGTGTTGTTTTTGAAAATAAAAAATGATTAAAGAACAGCGACTCCAAGAGCTTGCAACTAGGCTAAGCTAATTGCTTGATCAAACTAGTTAATTTACAAATACGACTAATTAATAAAGCCACCAAGCATGCATATATATCCGATATTCATATAACAAAGGTACAGTCTACTGCCACCGCAAAAAAGAACATCCGGCAAAAGACAAAAACATTCAAAAGACATAACCACGTACTACGTACCTAGATACCAAACTAGCATACATGCATATATATATATATGTTACAACTGATCATTATATATTGCTTGAGATGGATCAGGTGTTGGTTCGATACTTGGATTCATCTATCTCGATACCTTCTTCCTCAACACGTTCTTGACTGGACTTGTCGGTGGTGCTTAGACCACCTTTGCGTCCCATCTCCGTATAGCCTTCAGTTCCCATCTGTTCCTTACGAGCCTCACCACCTTTGCTGCCCATCTCTTTGTACCCTTCAGTCCCAAGCTGCTCTTTCCGAGCCTCACCGCCCTTGCTGCCCATCTCTTTGTACCCCTCAGTCCCAAGCTGCTCCTTCCGTGTCTGACCGCCTTTGCTGCCCATCTCCTGGTACCCCTCGGTCCCAAGCTGTTCTTTTCGAGTCTGACCGCCTTTGCTCCTTCCTAATATATAAAATAATAATGAGATAATTGAAAACAACATATACGTACGTCAGAATGCATGTCATGTCATGTAATTACATCATTCATTTCTTAGATTGAATGGAAATAATTACCTTCAGCAAGGTGCTCTTGAGCTTCTAGGCTTTTGCCCCCGGTGCCGCCGGGAACGACGGTTTCGCCTTGTTGGGCCTTAACATCCAATCCCGACCTCTTCTCTTGATCTTGAGCTGATGCCATGTTTGTGTTTTGGGTTTTAGAGTTCAGGGTGGTGTTGTATTTATAAGTGAACGTGTAGGTGTGACTCGTAAGACTAATAGGTATAATGACGCGGCAAAAGAGGAAACGGTTGGGCTGTTAGATAACGACACGCACTTGATTACTCACTATCTACCGCTAGTAGAAATTTTTTACTTTTTGATCATCACTTTCTTTATATTTTATTTATTTATTATTATTAATTGGAAATATATGTCATTAGTTAGTCTACACTTTATCAGATTCTATGTTTGGTAAAGAGCTTTCAAGATATTCTAGCTTCAAATTTTTAAGAAAAAACGTATATTCAATAGAAAGCCTTATTTGGTTGAAGTAAATTGAAGTTTTTAGGTTAGTAGAAAAAACTTCATATATGAACGCCCTCACTGGTATCGTTTCAAAAAGCTACAAGATTTTAGTAAACTTGTACAACTATGGTACTTGAACTTCCATAAGCTTTTGTTGATTTATATAATACTTACATATTTATCTCGTATTCAAAACCAATTACTTCCACAACTTTTTAAGAGGGCCGTTACATATTCACATGTATTATTTTCTTAAAAGTATACATCTTAAAAACGAGTATTTTATCCTCTTTAATTTGAGTATGGTATTGTTATACCTTTTTGAAAAATTAACATATTAAGTGATTATCGGTTAGGATCAGCAACATGTCGAGTCAGGCAAGCTCGGGTCATGTGTAAGACCAAATTAGGGTCAGAACGATTCGATACAAAAAGGGTTAATTTAGTTCGGTTCGTGTCACTACAATTTTGAGTTGAAAGAGGTCAGGTCATAACATGTTTCTCATTAGAATAGTGTCGGGTCGGAACATGATTCAGATCAAAACATGTTGGTATAAAAAATTATCTATTTGAAATTACTATATATTTTAGTTTTGTTTCTTAATTTTTGCTACCGGTTACACACGGTGTACTGCCTTTGCACGAATTACACGTCTACATTCAGCTTATGTGTGCATTGTCATCAAGTAAATCATGTACCAACATTGATTATGTGGTTGATGTCAGGTTGCACGCCCACCCAACCGCATCGTGCATACATTCAACCAGTTTTATTAAAAGCTTCAACTACTCTGTCAAATACCTAAATATATCTATAAAACTACAGCTACCGGTTACAGCTTTCAGCCACCAGCTAGTTTTGCCAATACCCCATGTGTACTTAAAATGCCAAATCCCCGTGCATTTTATGTCATATAATGTTCAGTTAGCATTTCAAAGTTTTACGAAAATCAGGTTCAACACTCTGCAACATCATTGTTAAATCATTTTTTTCTTTTTTCTTTTTCCAAAATTTTTAATTAAAGCTAAACAAATAATATTTCACGAATTAAATAAAAATTACCTTAAAACTAAAAAACTACTCGTTTCCATCATCACCCTTGTCCTCGTCTTCGTTAGCATCGTCGCCCTCGTCTTCATCTTAACTTTTTTTTTTTCATACCGAAACGAACAAGACATTTCCAATGTGATACCTTCAGTAACATTTTATCACCTACCTAAAATTCCAACGACTTTCAAGTAATGTTGGCATAACTTTTCTGTCTATCCCTAGCCGCCTTCACGAATTTGTAATGCCTTATAAGCCAATTTTTGATCACTCATGGTCTGTTAGTTTAAAATATTTATTTATTATAGATTATTATTATGATTATTATTATTATTATGTGTGTCCAGTGTATCAATAAATAAGCAAGGAGTGAGACAGGTGTAAGGACTACCCATCGAATCGCATAATCCCCCTGTTTTATACTTATTCTTCTTCTTCTACTTGTCACCCACACCCCCTCGTATAAATACTCAGTTTACAATTACAAACCCCCCATCTCTCTCCCTCTCTCAGTAGGGTTTATAGTCAGTCAGTCCCCTGTTGCTGCTGTTTGAACACACCATTAATAAAATAAAATGGATGACGGTTATGCGTTGCATCTGGCTGTGGCGGCACTGTTCGGAGCGTCGTTCGTGGCCGTATCACATGCACCGTAAAACCCTAGATCAATTGGCCAAAATTATTGAGAGACAAGACCATCTACTACTCAAAAACAACAACAGCACAACAATGACGTCACGCCTGCTGATGCTATTCCGCTTGGATTGCCCCACGCTTCCGATAGGTAACATAACCTCATTCTTTCTCTCTTTGCATTATTATAAACCTAATCATAATCATTCAATCAATTGATGAATTTATCTCTGGATTTGTATCATTCTATCTTCCTGTTGCAGCAGCTATCCATTTTAATTAATTTCTTCTTATTTATACTTGAAATCAGGATTGTTTTATTTATCTAGGGCTTCTTATTCTTATCATCTTCACAACCACATTCATTTATCTGTCTAATTCATGATATTATTCTATTCTATTCTAGCAGAGAATGGGGGGCCAACCAAGATAACAACAGGAGGAGGAGGAGGAGGACATCCACCACCTTCTCCAACTGCTCTTCAAGAAGAAGAAGAAGAAGACAACACTACTAATCTAGACACAACTTACCTTCACTCCAATGGAAATCATGTATCTAACCTTTTCATTCACTCACTCACCATTAATTAACATCTGTCGTCTTTTCTTTAACATACATACTTCTTTCAAAACCAGGTACCAGAACATGTCATTCCAAATGGAAATGGAGGAGATCCTGCGTCTAGCATGATACGCTCTCATAGTGTATCTGGAGACCTCCATGGTGTTCAACCCGACCCTGTTGCTGCTGATATTCTTAGAAAAGAACCAGAGCATGAAACCTTTGTACGCCTCAACATTACTCCATCTGGTACTTATCTATCAAATCAATCAGCCCCCTCTCTGTTTTTTCAGGTTGTAATATTTCGTGATGGTACATATCTGACCTTAAAAGAGGTCTTTGAGAGCTTGGATTTAACTGGGTAACCTAATTATATATTTGTATCTTTTACTTTATCTGCGTATATTCTCCTGCCTTGATGACAGCTTGTCACTTAGCTGATGATAATTGTTTTGATGCAGGTATGACCTGAATGTTGATTTATTAGACGTGCATGCAGACAAGAGCACTTTTCATCGTTTTGATAAATTCAATCTGAAATACAACCCCTGTGGTCAGAGTAGGCTTCGGGAGATTTTCTTAAAACAAGATAATCTGATTCAGGGTAAGCTTTACTAATTTGAATTTGAATGGGATGTGTGGGCCTTATGTATTAGTTGTTGACTCATGCTTACTTACCATATTTTCAGGTCGTTTCCTTGCTGAGCTGACAAAACAAGTCTTTGCAGATATTGATGCGAGTAAATATCAAGTGAGTTTTGACTTGTAAAATTTTAAAATGTCTATATATTGCCCGTGTGTTATTACATTCCTCTTCCATTCAAATTGTGTTTTCCATTCTTTCTAGAACGATGCATAAAAGGGCGCCAATGCATGCAATAAACAGTTGTTTCCTAACTTGCTGACTTTAGTGACAAAGTTGGCAAATTTTTTATCCTGCTACAAATGTGATTAATATCTAATTCTATGTTCCTTGATAGATGGCTGAATACAGAATATCTATATACGGAAGGAAGCAAAGTGAGTGGGACAACTTGGCAAGTTGGATCGTGAATAACGAATTGTACAGTGAGAATGTTGTCTGGTTGATTCAGGTACAAAAGTTTAACCAGCCTCATTAGTTATAAGGTATGCATTGATGATTAGTTTTCATACTAATATCTCTGTGCTGACTTGTCGACCTCCTAGCTTCCCCGGCTATACAATATATACAAGGAGATGGGCATAGTTACATCTTTTCAGACCATTTTGGATAATATCTTCTTACCTCTTTTCGAGGTCACTGTGGACCCTGACTCACATCCTCAGTTGCATGTTTTCTTAAAACAGGTACGACTCATGTTTTATAGTTTCATTATTTTAACTATTCTAGGTGTTAATGTGTTATAATTTCAAATTGTTTTATAATTACAGGTCGTGGGATTGGATTTGGTGGATGATGAAAGCAAGCCAGAAAGGCGTCCCACCAAGCACATGCCGACACCCGCTCAATGGACAAATATATTCAATCCCGCTTTCTCATACTACGTTTATTATTGTTATGCAAATCTCTATACCTTAAATAAGGTGTGTGCATGAAATATGAATTAAATTAACTTTTTTAATTATTCATACATGTGTTAAATGTTAATAATCTTCAACTTCATTTCAGCTTCGTGAATCAAAGGGCATGACAACCATCAGATTCCGTCCTCATTGTGGGGAGGTAAAGTATTAATATTGCGTATGGAGTATCATAGCAGGCTGTTAAGTTAACTTGTTAGTTGACTGTTTACTGTTACAGGCGGGTGACATTGACCATTTAGCTGCTTCATTTCTTACAACTCATAATATTGCACATGGAATTAATCTCAGAAAATCTTCTGTTCTACAATATCTTTACTACCTTGCTCAGGTAACAGAAACATTATATTGTTTTTAGTAATAAATAAATAATGTAACTTTATGATTACTAAAAGTCTGTATTATGTCGTTGACAGATTGGTCTTGCAATGTCTCCATTAAGCAACAACTCGTTATTTTTGGATTATCATCGCAACCCGTTTCCATTGTTTTTTCTACGAGGCCTTAACGTGTCACTATCCACCGACGATCCTTTGCAAATCCACCTCACAAAGGAACCGTTGGTGGAAGAATACAGTATTGCTGCTTCTGTAAGCATTCTTGCTTGTTATTATTATTATTGTTATTGTTATTGTTATTATTATTATTTGGGCTTTAAATTATATTGGATTTGATTATAGGTTTGGAAGTTGAGTTCATGTGATCTTTGTGAGATTGCCCGGAATTCAGTATATCAATCTGGTTTCTCACATGTTTTGAAGGTAATATTATTTTCCACAGCAGTTTTTTTAGAAGTTTGAATTAATATTTTCTTAATTCTTAGTAATTATAATATGCAGTCTCACTGGATTGGCCCGCAATACTTCAAGAGAGGACCAGATGGAAATGATATTCACAAGACAAATGTTCCCCATATCCGACTTGAATTCAGAGATGTGGTTTGTACCTCAGTTTTTCTTCCTAATGAGTTATGAAATGATTTGAATATCACACATTTGGTTTGGTGATGCAGATCTGGAAAGAGGAGATGCAGCAGGTGTATCTGGGGAAGGCCCATTTCCCTGAATACATTGAGGCCTAATTCCCCATCCTGGGACCTGGAGGTATGTATCATATGCTTTGACAAATGTTAGTCTACTGATAATCTAATAATTTCATTTTCTTTTTCCAAATCTTCATCTTGTTAACATGTGTCTGTCTGCGCATTTTCAGCGGTAACGTGCTGATGAAAAGCTCAAGGATGGGCTAAGAATATATATACTCTACAAGTCGGTTCATGAAAAACACAGATAGAGCGGAGAGAGGTTTTTTGGTTGAAACCAGCAGCTGATAATGAGCGGAGGCTGCAACAGATGAGGAATAAGTATTTTGTTTCAAGTTTTGAAATGCAGTTAGTTAATATGTTGCATTGTTATGAGCAAGCTAGCTAGCTGTGATTTTATATTATAAACATTTTCATTTTGACGTTATTTTACTAATCTCGTGAAAATAACGTCAAAAGTGAAATTGCACTAATTTTGACGTTATTTTACTAATCTCGTGAAAATAACGTTAAAAGTGACGGACGGTTAATCAGGCATCATGTAGTGGCGTTGATAGCTGAAAGATAAGGGTACATGCACCGATCAGCCGGTGTCCCGATGATTGAGTGCTATGTGCCTTATGTCCAAGGCTTGATGCAAAACTACTATCGAGCCCGGGGTCTCACCGGAAGCAGCCTCTCTATCCCTATGGGGTAGAGGTAAGGCTGCCTACATCTTACCCTCCTCAGACCCTACCATAGCTTTGCTATTGGTGGGATATACTGAGTACGATGATGATGATGATGATGATGATGATGATGATTTTCATTTTATAAACCTATTTTCACTGTGGTTCATCAAACAAGTAGAGGATAGTCTCTATTTTCTCATTATAAACCTCACTAAGAGTTCAAATTTTATATATTTATGATATTTACTTATAGATTTGGCAAGGGTGTTTTTATTATAACTAAAGGAGGAATTGCTTTCATAAAAGTAGACAAGCCTAACCAACTCATTACCCACAAAACATTGATTATGCTTTGTTTGGTAAACAAAACAAGTAGATATAATTTATTATCATATCATACACCTTTTTTGTTATTTTATATAAACTTCCTAGTGGTCAGCTCTATTCCATATGTGTACCCTTTCTACAAACTCTCATTCTGTTCTGTTCTATTCTGTTATATTTAGTTTTAACTTTAGTTAATTGATATGGGAAAAATCAAACTAAGATTTCATGATGAAATAAAAGAACAATGTAACATAAGCACATTTACAGTTAATTCTTTTGACTCACTAACAAGATCGGCCCAATTCCAACCTATGCAAATATTAAATCCAAAAAGGTAAAAACATTTGCTGTCATGCAGTCTTAACAGGTGAAAATTTTCAATTGCGACTCACCTGCTTTTCTTACTTTTACAAGGATGCAAGAAATATCTGATTCCAAGTATCGGGAACTCCCGGCAAACACCAATGTATGCAATCTGCAAATTTTAACGGATCGGCCTTTTCCTCATCGGTCAACAATTTTCCTCCGAGTTCTGTCCAAACGGATGAATGGGCGTCCACTCTGTATTCTGATAACTGTGTTATGTTGATCAAAGTTACTGGAGTCTTCATCTTCCCCATGACACTGCTCACTACACTCATCATCCTCTTGTCTGATCCACTTCCCCAATGCCCTTTCTTCTTCACGGGCTCGGTTTCATTGTAGCATTTTATCCCACCTTTGTTGTCCCAATCCGCGCTCCTTTGATGAGTAGGCGACATGGTGGTGAAGAAAACGCGTGTTTTGTTTTGATCAATGTTTGAGTCGATCCAGTTTGCCCATGTCCTTAAAGCTATTCTATAGGAAACCGGAGCCTCTAGTTCTTCATAACCATCTTCACCATTAGCAAACGAACCTCATCTAATACAAACAAACAAAATTTAAAAAAGATAAAGCAAAATATTATGTGTTTATAGGTGGTGTAGAAATCATCCGAAGCTGTAGGTGATTATCGGAAGTGATTGTAAAAGTAATTAAGCACCGGACTTTGAACAAAGTGGTGGTCATTACATGGGGAGCAACTTACACGTTTTATAAAATCATTAAACATGATGAAAGTCGCTCCCCTGCAATAACTACAATTACTTTCGGAAATCACCTATAGATAAACAATTAGGATGATATTTAATAAATAAAAGAAATAAACAAATTACAGTGATTTGAGCTTGTAACCGGTCATCCACCAAACATAGGTGTTGAAAAGAAGCACATCAACTCCTGTCCAGTGTTTGGCATGTTTCTCTATGGAGTCCACTTTCACTATCCTCTTCTTTGGATCTCCTATTATTTTTAAATCTGTGTTTGACTCTATTAGAAACGGTGCCCAATAAAACTCAATAGTCGCGTTGTGATCCTGTAAGTTCATAGCAACCGTTAACATTTGACACGCATGGTTGTTTTAAGCTTAATAAAAGGAATTCATTAATAATACCTTTATTCTGAAGACAGAACGAACTTTTCCTCGACGCATTGATTTCTGATCTTTGGGTATGAGGAATTCGACCAAACAAACGAAAGATTGCCATTGGCCTCTTTGTAACGAGTCTCCTATGAACATGACCCTCTTTCCTCGTATTTTGTTAAGTGCAAGTCTTGCATCAAATCTATAATAATAATAATAAGAGTTAAATGTCATTTTAGCACCTGTGGTTGGCTAACAACGCAACTTTAGTATCTATTCTTTATTTTATGCAATTGGCTACCTTAGTTTTAAAAAACTTGCATTTTTAGTATCTTTTTTAACCCCGTCAATTTTCATCCGTTAAGTCCAGGGTATTTACGTAATTTCATTATTATTTGTCCTTTTCTTTTATTTTTTCTCCTCTTTTTATATTGAAAATATAATGATAATAATAAGAATATTTATCCTCATCCTCATCCTCATCCACTCATCCATCATCCAGATTCATCCTCAATATACATATTCAAACACTCATCTCCATCTACAAATCTAAGTGTTCTAAAACCCTTTCTCTCATCATCTTCTTCATTCCTCAGTAATAAACAACAACCACTACAACCTCATCTCATCTCACCGGAGAAGACAAATATCCATGACAAAAATACCATTTCCCTCATCATCATCTTCAACAGCCCAGAAGCAATCAACCCCCACAACGTCTGGTTGAATGGGATGTCGTGAGGATGGCTTGTAGGTATCCGGTGGCGGCGGAGATGGGTCTGCCGGAGAAAGAGGCGGAGATGGGTCTGCCGGAGAAATTGACGCTGGGCCCGTTGGGGATTCCGAACACCATTGGTACAGTGGGATGCCGAGGCTGGGTGTGTCGGTGTCGTTGTTGGAGAGGCGGGTTATATGATGCCGAGGCTGGGTGTGTCGATTCCGACCACCATTGTGTTTTGTGAAGAAGAAGAAGGGGATTATATGATGTATAGTATATTCAAATGATGGTTGGCGAACCTGCACATAATTATGATCGATTTTGAGGAATTAATGTTTATTGGAAGTTTAAGGAATTAGGGTTTAAGATGATGAATTGGGGGAAAGAGTTTTAAAGACGGGGAGAGAGAAAAGGAGAAAAAAAGTAAAAAAAAAATATAGTAGTGAAGTTACCAAAATATCCCTCATTTAAATTATGAAATTACGTAAATATCTTGGACTTAACGGATGAAAATTGACGGGGCTAAAAAAGGTATTAAAAATGCAAGTTTTTTAAAACTGAGGTAGCCATTTGCACAAAACAAATAATATGTACTAAAGTTGCGTCGTTGGTCAAACCACATGTACTAAAATGGCACTTAACTCTAATAATAAAATAATAATAATATTATAAAAGCAGTGAGATCAGAAAGAAACCATATATGAATGAGGTTATGAATTCGTACGTATATATATACACATTACCTGGGAAGGATGCAACCATCGAGGTGCCATTCCCATTTACGATAATCAGTATTATTTTTGCCATTCTTAACACACGAGACTTGCCTATCAAGATAGGGGCAAGAAAGGTCGGTGTACAAGGATTCAAATGACGGATTGTAGACCCATTTCCCTTTAGCAACGTTGCATTCATCCGGATCAAACACGAATCTGTCATCTACAATGGACTTAAGTCGACTATCATCTTCCGTAGTAGAGTTTCTATCAACGCCTTTTATTCAAAAAAACAAACAAACCATTGATTCATGTATATACATATATGCATGCATGAGCATGAGGTAGAACTATTTATAATAAATGAAATTACCTGCAGGTTGTTGTATGGAGTTGAAAGACGGGCGCAAGAGGTGGTAGAGAGGAGGTTAGTATAGAATAAAAGAATTACAAAGGCCAATGAAAAGTTAAGCACATAAAGAGAGAGATGAGGTTTTGCAAAGACACCCATCGTCGACTTGTCTGATTAAGTTTCAACTGACTAGACTTTGGCTGGATATATCATATGGTAAGAGTGGAGCTAGCTATTGATTTATAATTTAATTATGTTATTAAAATCAAATGATTGGGATGGAGTAGGAGTGAAGCTATAGCATGTATATATATTTCATAAAGTATAATAGCACACATGCATTTCATTTCAATAAGTAATTGAGTCTCTCTTTTGAGGTCAGATATCTTTATCTTGTGTGACTAGTAACAACAGTTATGATAGCAGATGATGAAATTTTCATATCCAAAGAGCTACGTTCAACCTAACACAACTCTTTCAACATCTAAACAATATATATATATATATATATATATATATATATATATATATATATATATATATATATATATATATATATATATATATATATTAAAACTACTATTATATTAATTGCACAGTGTTTTTACAGAAGTATTTATGAGTGCACGCGGGTTGGTTTTGGCTCAAAGGAAACCGAAACAAAAATTTTGGTTTTTCAGTTTTACAAAACTGATCGGTTTTGCTTTACATATAGGCTCATTTTAATTATAAGATGATTTTCGGTTACATATGGATTTGAAATGTTTGGGTTTGAAAAAGTTATGCATCAACAAGGTCACTGGTGTGATTCGGTTTTGAAACAAGCTGTAACTAAAACTGAATCCTAATTTTTTATTTTCAAGAAAAGAAAAGAAAATTAAAGTGTTGCGGTTCGGTTTTGTTGACTATTTCAGTTCGTTAATCGGTTTTTCTCACCCTTATTTAAGACAATCATTATACTGAATCCTAAGTTTTAAAATAAAAAACTAAACTTAGCTTAGTGTGAGAACACTGTTAGCTTAAAATGTACAAAATATTATTTTAAGTATTTTTAAAACTAGATTTGAATTATTATAATAATATCAATAGCCATAATAATAAAATAGTAAATAAACAGGAAAAAATGATTGTATTTTAATTGTGTAAAATTCATCTCTTACATATATAAGGCTGAGGGGTGTGGGGCGCTAACCGGGGCGCTAGAGCCCCTCCGCTCGCGCCTCGGGGCGCTAACCCCACACCACCGGGGCGCGAGCGGGGCCCGAGCGCGGAAATCCAGGCAGGCGTGAGCCTGGTCGCGGGAGAAGAGAGAGAAAATGGACGTTGGGAATGGAGAAATAGCCGTTGGGACACGGTTAAATTAAAAAATATATATATTTTTTACCTAAATAATACCTCATTTCATCTATAAAATACCCCATTTCACCCATATCAATCACCACAACTTCAAAATAAAACCCAAAATCAACCCATCTTCCCAACTTTTTTTTTTAAAATAATGTCGTCGTACTCGTCTGATTCCGACTCCTCCGAAGAGGATGATTTGCTTCTTCATGTAGGGGGAGTTTTGACCACAACCGTGGTCGATCTCTTGCAAAATCAAGCCCATCAACCTCGACTCCCGAGGGTTAGAGCACCACCTCGTGATCGTGATCGATCGGGTGCTAACGATACTTTGATTAGGCATTATTTTAGCCCTCAACCGGTATATGAGGAGTCGGATTTTCGAACTCGTTTCCGAATGAGCAGACAATTGTTCATGCGTATAGCAAGTGATTTAGAGGCACGGTATCCCTTTTTTCAACAAAGGGAGGATGCTAGGGGTCTCCCCGGTTTTACCCCTCTTCAAAAATGCACGGCTGCTATCCGTCAATTAGTGTACGGCATCTCGTCGGACGCTTTGGATGAGTATTTACAGATGTCGAAAAGGGTTGCATGTGAATCCCTTCATTTTTTCTGCCAAGGTAAAAAACATTAATTTTACTTTTTATTAAATATTTATTACATTTTGTAATATATATTATATGTTTATAGATTATTTTATATACGTAGGAGTCATATCGACTTACGCTCGGAGATATCTGCGTAAACCTACAATGTATGACATCCAACGCATATATGAGGTGCACGCAGAAAAACATGGTTTTCCTGGGATGCTAGGTAGCATCGATTGTACGCATGTTGGATGGGCTATGTGTCCAACGGCCTGGCGAGGTCAGTTCCACCATGGTGATCATGAAGGGCCGACCCTTATACTTGAGGCGGCGGTGTCACAGGATCTTTGGTTTTGGCATGCTTTTTTTGGTGTTGCTGGGTCAAATAACGACCTTAATGTTATCGATCAGTCACATTTGATCAACGACCTTATCGACGGGGTTGAACCACCTCAATCTTTTGTTGCAAATGGAGAACTCTTCAAGTACGGGTACTATCTGGTCGATGGTATTTACAACGAATGGGCTTTGTTAGTTCAAGCTTTTACAGATCCAATCGCCGACAAACGGAAGTATTTTACGAAGAAGCAAGAGTCTGCTAGAAAAGATATTGAAAGAGCTTTTGGAGCTATAAAAAAACAATATTATGTTCTGGCGAACCCGATACGTTATTGGACTCGGGAGAGGATAACGGACGTCGTCTACACGTGTCTGATCCTACACAACATGACGTTAGAAGACGAGGGCAAAGCTATCTGCCAAAACTACCAAGGTGACATTCCGCCACAACCGTCCACAATCAGTGATCAACAAAGACTTCATAACATAGCAAATATAAAGAGCCGTGAGATACACGGGGATCTTCGACATGAGTTGGTTGAACATTTGTGGGCGAGGCGACCCGATGATCTTGTATTAGATTAGTGTTATTATTAAGTATTATTGTTTGTTTAATTTTTAGTATGTTTTTTTTTGTAATTTGAATTTTAAAAAAAATGTGTGTTTTTTTAATAATTTATAGGTTTTTTTAATAATACGTTGTTTGAATATACTTATAAAAAAATAAAAAAAAAATTCGCTGGAGCCCCTGCTGGAGCCCCTCCACACCAGGGCCAGGGGCTCCAACGGGGGCTCCAACACCCCCCTTATCCAATTTCTCTCTCTGCCACACGTCATAATATTATTGGCTGGAGCCCCCACTAGAGCCCCCATTAGAGCCCCCCACACCCCTTAGCCTAAGGTTGAGTCATTATAACTTCAATATGTTAATTTTGGTGTCGTTGTCAATAAACATTAAACCTAGTTTTAGTTAATCAAATCATTTTCCCACGCTAATATATCCAACTCTAATCATCACTTAATAGTAAGTTAACTAATTTTTTTCTTATATGAACGAGAAATAATTCATGCGTAACCAAAAATATTTTACATACATCATATATATGCAGGGGCGGACCTACTAGTGTCCCAAGGGGGCAGCCGCCAACTTTAACTTTTTTGTTACTAGTGGTATATACGTGTGAAAATCCGTATCGCCCCCCATAAAATTTTGATATCACCCCATCTAAGTTGAACTTTTGAAGCCAACTCCGGAGAAGATGACCTCTTATTTGATAAACTTTCACAACTCCCGGCTATTTTGCGATGAACAGACACTGAAATCATTATGTAGAAGATGACCTACTAACTTAACTTTGAAATGAAGGGTCAACTAAGAGCATCCACAACAACAAACATACACAAACCGCCACATCATATTTCAAACTTTTCTTAAAAACATTTATTTTCTACCACAACAACAAACCTCCACATCATAACCTTCCTCTACCACCTCCACAAACCCCCCCAAGTTGTCGTTTGGCGTTTGCTCAGACTTTGGCATGCGCTTTACGCAAAGTAATGGATTCACCAGGCTCGATTGAGAATTGGGTCAAATTACTATTGTTGCCGCGTTGTACTTTAAGGGTGGTGAAACCTTCCACTAGGCAGGAACGCAGGTCAGGGAATCGAAAGTCTTTGCAATGTAGTAGCATTCAGCAAGCACTTGCGGTGTGGAAAGATGGATCTGGTTTTGCTGACTTGGTTCTTTCTCTCTTTGATAACGTGGGGGGAAACACTTTTTCTAAAAGAGAGGTGGGAGGGGAGGAGGGTTCTGAAAACAGCCTCAATATTAAACAATGTCTCAGGAAAGTCAGGGATGGTCATTTCACAGCTGCAGTCAAGGTATTATGCTCAAGTGGGGTTGCCCCTCTCGGAGATTCAACCATGAAAGCCCTTATTGATAAACACCAAGTGGTGCCGCCTCCGTTCTTGCCTTCTAGCTCTGTCGCCCTGCCTACTCTCTCTATGGATGGGGACTGTGTGCTTAGATGTATCCGATCATTTCCTAAAGGGACCTCATGCGGGAGAGACGGGATGCGGGCGCAACACTTGTTGGACGCTCTTAGTGGCGAGGGATCAGTGACTTCCATGGGTCTGCTCTCAGCCATCACTGAAGTCGTCAACTTATGGCTAGGGGGTCTGTGCCCCAAGGTGCTCGCTGAGTTTATTGCTTCGGCCCCCTTACCCCTTTATTAAAGCCGGATAATGGAATTCGGCCCATTGCTGTGGGGGCTATCTGGCGTAGGTTGGTTTCTAAAGTGGCTATGAAGATGGTTGGGAAGGAAATGACTCAGTATTTAGGGAACTTTCAGTTTGGGGTGGGGACCCCTAATGGGGCAGAGGCGGTGCTTCACAGCGCGAACCGGTTTCTTAACTCCTTTCACGCGGACGGTTCTTTAGCTATGCTTACCGTGGACTTCTCCAACGCCTTCAATATGGTCGACCACACAGCCCTTCTCCGGGAGGTTCATCATCATTGCACGTCTATCTATCTATGGGTCCAGTTCCTTTATGCCCAGCCGGCTAGGTTGTACGTTGGTGATGACTGTATAGGGGCTACTACTGGGGTTCAGCAGGGAGACCCCCTTGGGCCCCTCCTCTTTTGCCTTAGCATTACACCCTCTTGTTCTCCGGGTACAAAATGACTGTAACCTCCTATTTCATGCTTGGTACTTGGATGATGGGACTATTATTGGTGGTTCCAACGAAGTCGCTAAAGCTCTAGACATTATCCGCTCGGAAGGGCCATCATTGGGGCTGCAACTTAATATTAAGAAAACCGAGGTTTTTTGGCCAGCGTGTAATGGGGTGAAAGTCAAAGATGGGCTCTTCCCTAGTGGGATTGGTAGACCAGAGAGGGGGGTAAAGCTCCTTGGAGGGGCTGTTAGTCGAGATCCCTACTTTATTAAGGAGTTGGCGAGGCAGATAGCATCTCGTGCGGTTGATTTTATGAAACTCTTACCTTTCCTTAGGGATCCCCAGAGCGAACTCCTCCTGCTTAGGTCTTGCATGGGGTTTCTAAGTTGCTTTTTGGGTACGAACATGCCACCCCCATATGATGGATGATGCGGTATCCTGTTTTGATAAGGGGCTTCGAGAAGCCATCGAAGACATAGTTGTATGTGGAGGCCCGTTCTTTGGTGATCTTCAGTGGCGACTTGCATCTTTACCGATGCGCTTAGGGGGTTTTGGCCTTCTTTCGGCTCATGATGTTGGGGTTTACGCTTTTGTAGCGTCGAGGGCTCAGTCTTGGAAGCTACAGAATCACATCTTAAGGAATAGCGGAGTTGTCGACCTGGACTCAGACTACGTGCAGGCCCTGGAATGCCTAAATAGCACTCTCCCAGACTTTGACATTGGCGGTTTCTCTAATATGGACACCACCCCACCAAAGCCTCAAAAAACTTGGCGAATGCCCTTTTTGGCAAAATCGCTTAGAGCCTGGGAGAAGTTTTTGGATTGTCCCCCCGACAGAAGACGGTTGTTGAATGCTTACAAGGTCCTCATGCCCAAGATTTTCTGACCGTTATCCCGATTGATGGCTTGGGCCAAAGCATGTCTGCGGTCGAGTATAGGGCCATTCTTAAGTACCGTTTTATGGTCCCAATGTACCCAGAAGACGAAACATGTCCGATCTGCCGTAAGGCTTGCCTGGATAAATTCGGAGAGCATGCGGTTCATTGCAAGGAGATGTCTGGGTTCAAATACCGACATGATTGGGTGCGGGACGTTCTTTGGGACATCTTAAGGCGAGCTGGGATATCAGCTAAAAAGGAAGCCCCCGTAAACTTCCTTACAGACCCCACGGAAGGGAGATCCACTCTACGACCGGCAGATTTGTTCGTCTTTGGTTGGGCCGGGGGAAAACACGCTTGTGTTGACCTCACAGGGGTATCTCCCTTAGCTGGTTTGAGGGATAATGGGTTTGTAGCTGGGCAAGCAATGAAAAGGGCTGAAACGAAGAAGGTGGAGAAACATGATAAAGCCTGCGAAGAGAACCAACATGTTTTTGTCCTTTGGCTTTTGATATCTTTGGCTCCTTGGCACCGGAAGCTATCCGTTTCCTAACCAGGGTCCAACGGGTTGTGCATAGCAATGTGTCGACTCCAAAGGGGCAGGGGTATGTCTTTAGCAGGTTAGGGTTTGCAATTCAGAAAGGGGTGGCGGCGCAGCTTGTTGCCCGCCTACCTGCTATGTTGATGTAATATCTATGTTTCTATATAATGAAAGAAGTAATCTAAATATTTTTTTTAGAGAAAAAAAAATTTCTTTTATATATATTAAGATTTTTTTATGTTTTCCAAAAAAATGCTTTTATTATATGTTACATAATTTTATATATATTATAATATAATAATCTAGAAAATTAATAGAAAAATAGGATTTTGGAGAATTAACGTCAAATATAAAATGATTATTATTAGTTTGTTTCTTTCAAGATTAAATATAAATTTATATAATAGAACAAATTTCCTTCTTCTCCTTGGTTTTCTAAACCAGTTCCTTTCCTGCTCATCTAATCTTTTATGGCGTTTTTCAATCCAATCCAATCAAGTAGGCGATCGTTTTAATTCGTTCAGAGAAAATCAAGTAAGTATTTCAACAACTAGCCTTTCTTAATGTTGATAACGAATTTCTGGGTTAAATACAAACTTGATATTTGGGTGAAAACGGATCTTGTTGAATCGATGATTAGGGTTTCGATTTCAAAGGGATGGAATTTGGGGGAAGGAAGATGGCGATGGTATTTTGATTTCAAGTTTGTGATTTTGGATGAAAGGAAGATGGATATGGCCCACCCAGAAAGTTTGTCAGTCGTTTGCCTTTGCAACCAGACTTCAGCCTTACAACGGTGGTTATCACTCATCGCACGTCCGTTTGCTTGCCAGGTAGATCCGGACCTCGGGGGTTGTTGCCCGCTGCAGATGCTCTAAAAAGTAAAAGTAGTGTCCCGAAGCAAAAAAACATTGAGTGGCACAATTTTCCTTGTCAGATTATCATAATTTCAATGTGAAAATTTATTAATAATAACAATGTAATAAAAGAAGCCTTTTCCTTGTTTGAAATTCTTATTCTAAGTTTATTTTTTTTTTTTGAGTTGCTTTTCTTATTTTGTGGTCTTATTTTAAATATGTAACTCTTAAAAATAATTATTATACCATAATGAACTTAATATATGAATTTCATTTAACTCATCTATATTTATATCATTCTAGCGCCATTAGAAGAATTGGTTTATCCCATCGGCTGATGGTAACTTGTTGATAATGTGATTGATGTGAATGCAAATTATTGGTAAATTAGTAAGATTTGAATATTTAATTTGATTTAGTATTATTTAATTTGATTTAGTATAGGAATGATTCCTCAATAGTAAATTTGGCGAATCTTATTCTTAAACTCCTGAAAACTTCGACATGATCTGACCAGAACCGGGTCGGAAAAATTTTTATACAACGATAGCCAAACAACCTTTAAAAGTTTCGCCCCCCATAAAAAAAATTTCTAGATTCGCCACTGTATATATGTATGTAATCTGTTGATATCACATATAAACAGTACATATTTAAGTGTTCTCAACAATTTTATTTATTTATTTTTTATATATTTTTTTGGTAAAAACTAAACAGAAAAAGGGTAAATTGAATAGATCGTAATGATACATTTTGGGTCTATAAGATGTAATCATTTAGTTTAAAACATAAATTTGTGTAATTAGTAGAAATCATTGAAATCTGTCAAGGGAACATTAGAAAGGTAGTTATGCAATTGATGGATTAGTGACCCGCATTAAGTAATAAGTACAAAAGAATACTTAAGGTAACGTCAACCTTAATGAAAAATAGACATTAAGACTACTAGCATAAGAGATTTTAACTTAATGATTTCAGATTGTTTATATGCAATTTTAAAAAGATATGGTGACAACTTGTAATTGCTTAGTTATAAGGCTGAGGGGTGCGGAGCGCGAGAAGGGGCTCGAAAGCCTTTCCGCTCGCGCCCCGGGGCGCGAGCACCACACCACCGAGGCGCGAGAGGGGCGCGAGAGGGGCGCGAGCGCGGAAAAAGAGGCAGGCGCGGATGGGCTAGCGGCTGGGAATGGCGTGAGTGGGTCCTTGGGTTGCGTGAATAGAGCCGTTGGGCTCGTTTTTTATTAAAAAAAAAATTTTTTTTTTCTCTATATATATCTATATCAAATACAAACCAACAACAATATAAAACATACAATTTTTTCTCTCTATTAAACCTATATCAAACCCAAACCAACACCAATATCACATACCAATATCACATACCACACCCAAAACCCAAAATCACCCCATCTTCCAAACCTTTTTTTAAAAACATGGCTGGAAATTGGTACCCAAACCTAGATTCAGATTACAGTTACGACGATTTATGGTCGGCACCGGACCAAGCGATGTTTTATTCGGGGTCGCAACAATCATCCGGCTTTCAACCATCCAACATACAACCGTCTCCTAACTTTGTAGTTCCGGAGACACAAGAACTAGAAGGTGAAGCTGCGGGACAAAGAAGACGCGTCCACCGGAAAAAACAAGTTGCAACGGACGGGTCGGGTTCGGCTTCGACTGGAAGGACGAAACGGAAAACCACTCCGTGGTCATCATATGAGAAGGAAGCCCTGTGTCGGGCTTGGATAGTCATTTCTGAGGATCGGCGTTGCGGTAATTGTTTTAACGTTTTTAAAAATGATTTTTAATAAAAAAGTTAAATGACTTACAAATTTATTTATGCATTTTGCAGCGGACTACCAAAAGAGCAAGGTCTTTTGGACAAAGGTTAGGGAGACGTTCTATTCGCTCGTTGGGAGTACAGAGCGGAACGCCGATATGATTTCGGGTCGGTGGACCGAAATCAGAAAATTTGTCGGCTTGTTTACTAATCTGTTCAACAGGAACGCCGGTCGTATGAGACCAAGTGGCAGTGACGATTTGGCGGTTTATAATTTCACTGTCGAAGAGTGGAGGCAGGAGTGCCTGCGGAGGTATGGGACGGTGAAGACGTGGGACGATGTAAAGGTGTGGGAGAGGTTGAGAAGGTGTTCTAAGTGGGTTGAGCTGGTGGCGCCGGACGTTGATGCGGAAGTAGGGCCGAAACGGACTAAAACTAGTTCGTCTGGAGCGTACAGCACTTCCGCCGGGTCGGATTGCCGGGTTGGATTCGACCTAAACGTTGCGGGGGAGGAAACGTCTTCACCGCCGAGGAGGCGGCCATTGGGAAGGGACGCCAGGGGCAAAAAACCGGCTGAGGGGGAAGCCGTAAACATCAACGATCTTGTTGAATCCCTCAATAAATTCAACAAAACCATGGAGGTGGTCTCTAATGACAAAAAGGAAAAAAAAAGAATGAGAGATTTGGAATTCCTTACAAGAGACTTCAGTAACCTAAATCCGGTCGACCAAATGCTGATGGAAAAACAAAAGGAACGTATCCGGAAGAGGTTGATCGAAGAAGACCAAGCCGAAGAATAAGAATAATGTTTTTTTTTAGTACTTTAATTTTTTTTTTAGATATTAATGTGTTTTTTTAATTAATGTGTGTTTTTTTAAATAATTTATGAGTTTTTTTAATAATACGTTTTTTTAATACATTTATAAAAAAATAAAAAAAAAACCGCTCGCGCCCCCTCTCGCGCCCCTCCACACCATGTCCCGGGGCGCGAGCACCACAACCAATACCCATCTTATCAAGTTTCTCTCTCTGCCACATGTCACAATATTATTGGCTGGCGCCCCCACTCGCGCCCCCTCTCGCGCCCCCCACACCCCTCAGCCTAAGGAGAAGATGTTGGTCCATGAGACTGCTGATGTGGATTCAACAACTTGATCGAATATGATATGACAATGCTTTTCTCATTTGATGTGACAAAAACAACTTATATTATAATGAGTGATGTTGAAGCAAAAAATAACATGTAGATTCTTGGCACCAAGAAATTATAGTCCAAAAGTGAAAATTTTATTATTTAAGAATTTATAAATATGTGATCATAAATTCAGAAGTAGTAATCTTGTCCCTAATCTCATGAACTATCGTTAACAAAAAATAGTATGAGATAATATGAAACTAAGTAATAAGCTTTGAATAATTCGATTGGAAGAATATGTTAGAAAGACTGATTGATTAATGTGTTATGCAGGGGAGATTATCGGCCTGAGCATGATTGAATTAAACAATGTATGCATAGCAGAGAGAATGTTAGGGGTTGTTATGCAGCCTTTTAATGATTCCATTAGGATGCCACATCTGAATCGATTCGAAACAGAGTGTGCGTGGTTCGATTAAATGAATAGAAGAATCAAAGTTGAAATATTGAAATACCACCAACGATCATAATTTCTTACCACATTAAATTAAGATGATTATGAAGAAATAACAATGAAAATGATAAACTCTGAATCCCTACAACATTCTCAGGTTGTGCCAGGCCAGCTGGGGTAAAATTCAGACCGACCATAAACCGAGGTACATGTGAAAACCAGCACCAAAGACCACACTGAAAAGTCCATTACAGAAATCGGGTTGTGTATGGCTCGGTGCTTCGGGTAGTTTTTCATAGAATCATAGTCACAAATACACTAATAATCAACATTAACTGATGATGATGCCTTAACTATAAAACCCCATAACATAACATGTATGTATATCATAAAATCAAATCAAGGACATTTGTTATTGATTGCAAGCCTGAAATAAACAAACAACTGTCTATCTGTCAACAGAGCTTGTACGTTAATCATCAAAAGGCAGAATCTAGCAACTGAGATTTCACAATCTTTTGGCTAATAGCTTCTCGCAACTCAATTTCTCCTGGGAATCTCTTCTCCCGCAGCTTTGAGTAAACCTGGATAAATTCAACATTAATTAGATTGATTGATAAGCTGGGGGTTGTTTCATCAAATCTGATTATAAGTACCTGTTGACCGTTAACAGAAACTTCAAAAGCACCGGAACTTTGCAAGAAGCCTTGAAGGAAGTTGCCCATTAGCCAGGTGGAAGAGATGGTCCCGAATCTATTAGCGCGCATAGAGTAATACCACGCAGGGGGTGCGGCAAAGCCTAGCCTTGGGAAGATATGTTCACCGGCCATGACAACACCAATGACGCCAAACTGAACAACCGGGACCACTTTGGCCAAAAGGCGTTTAGGAAGCGGGGGTGGGTAGTTGGCTAGAACAACATTCAATCCGGGGAAAGCTGATTCCAGCATCTTTTTCATTGTCTCAGCATTCCCTCTGTGAAAATTGTTAATTGGAAAAGTGTTATGCTTTCCAACATCATAAATCATATTTTACATGTTCAACCTATACATACATACCTACCTGTAAGAACAGGAGGCGCAGAAGTCAATTCGAACAGTGTTGCCTAATCCTAAGCCCAGGATGGATTTCTGTTAAATTTCAATCATTTTTATTAATTAAATCAAAAAGAAAGAAAGAAAGAATACATAAATATAATCAAACCTAACCTGGGCGGCGGGGAAATCGAGGGGGGGTTGTTGGATCGGCGAGGAGGATGGTTGAGGTTGAAAGTGTTGTTGTTGGATCATCGGCCTGGGAGCAAAGAGGTTGAAGACATCTGAGCAGAAAAGAAAGAGGGGCAACCCTACCAGAAGAAGCTGAGATCTATCCACTGCCATCTCCAAACACACACTCTCTCTCTCAATTGGCTTTTAGGTTTTATTTTACTTTAGGCCAACAAATAATACTTTTGAAAAGTCAAATCTATCTAAACAAAACTTTTAGGCTTGGGTTATACATATACAATGTTGGTTATTCATATACCACGGTAGCCTATACGAGTCGTATAAGTGCATAGTCAAATCATTTTCAAGCAAAAGTGTGAGGTTTTATTCTTTTGTATCGTATAGCCCCTACACGGCTCGTATAGGGATATATGACTCGTATAGAGTCTATTTGGCTCGTATAGTTTTTTTTTTTCAATTTTAAAATTACAAACGGGACGCCATTTCCACGGATTGTGATTTATTTATTTCGGTTGGGGAGGCTTTTAAGGCCTCGGACCAGTGGCTATGTGGGGTGTGTATGCGTCCAAATGCTCTTAAACGGACGTGTCATCATGCTGATGGAGTCACCAAGTACAACGAGGGTGTGGGAGCTGTGGAGGAGTTTATTGTGGGGATTGATAAACCACATGTTATGAGGGATGTTGCTCCCTTGGGAGGGATAGTGGTGGATGAGGTTCTCCTTGACCGCGTCTTCTCTCTTCCTATCACAACAGGTAAGAGCATCCCTCATAGTTTTCGTATGGCATTTGCTCAAGCATTAACTGCGGCTCTGGGTAAGGTGGTTGCTATGCCAGACTCTGTTGAGGCATGGGTGAAACTTTTCTTGTTACCGCGGTGCACGCTGCGTGTTTTCAGACCTTCTAAACGTCAGGAGCGCAGGTCCGGTAATAGAAAGTCTTTGCAATGTCAGAGTATTCAACAAGCACTAGCAAGTTGGGGTGCTAAGGATGGTTTTGATGCGCTTATTTTATCCTTTTTTGCCACACCTATAGGGGTGAACTCGAGTCATGGGGAGCCTCTCACTAAGCACGATGATGTTGCGGTATGCGCCAATGTGAAACAATGTTTACGAAAAGTGGCGGACGGGCATTTTACTGCCACCATTAAAGTATTATGCTCTTCAGGGGTTGCACCTTTCGGCAATGACACTTTGAAAGCGTTAGTGGCTAAGCATCCCAATTTGCCCCCGCCGGTTATGCCTGCTTCATTGCTTTCTGAGCCTCCTCTTGTTGTTGATGAGGATTGTGTGCTTGGATGCATTAAATCATTCCCTAAAGGGACGTCATGTGGACGAGATGGATTGAGGGCACAACATATTTTGGATGCATTTTGTGGAGAGGGGTCCCCGATCGCTGTTGGGTTACTAAAGGCTACTACTGCGATGGTTACTTTATGTTTGGGGGGGAGATGCCCAAGGGTTTTGGCAGAGTTCATTGCGTCGGCTCCTCTCACACCGTTGCTCAAACCGGACAATGGGATTAGACCCATTGCCGTAGGTGCCATTTGGAGAAGATTGATCTCTAAGGTGGCTATGAGGGGTGTTGGGAAAGACATTACTAAATACCTGTGCGACTTTCAGTTTGGGGTGGGAGTCCCTAGTGGTGCAGAGGCCGTTCTTCATAGCGCGAACAGGTTTTTAAGTAAGTTCCATTCTGATGGGTCATTGGCTATGCTTACTATTGATTTTTGTAATGCCTTCAACTTGGTGGATAGGACTGCCCTTCTGAATGAGGTTCGGGCCCGATGTCCATCTATTTCCATATGGGTGAACTTTTTATATGGGCAACCGGCCAGGCTATATGTGGGGGATGACCACATTTGGTCCACCACTGGGGTTCAGCAGGGGGACCCTTTGGGACCTCTTCTTTTCGCCTTAGTTCTGCACCCACTTATTCATCTAGTCCAGAGTTCCTGTAAGCTTCTCTTTCATGCTTGGTACCTAGATGATGGTACAATTATTGGGGACTCTAAAGAGGTTGCCCAAGCTTTAGATATTATCAGGTCGGAGGGTCCTCGCCTGGGCCTTGAACTTAATATTAAGAAAACCGAAGTATTTTGGCCGTCGTGCAATGGGGTTAAGGTGTAGGAGGGGGTGTTTCCCTGTGAGATTGGAAGACCAGTGCTAGGTGTGAAACTCCTCAGGGGAGCCGTTAGCCGGGATGCCGGGTTCATCAGTGAACTTGCTATGAAAAGGGCTTTGCGAGCTGTGGAGTTGATGAGCTATCTCCCGCATTTGCGGGACCCTCAATGCGAGCTCCTTTTGCTCCGCTCATGTATGGGAGTTGGAAAGTTGTTGTTTGGTCTCAGAACATGCCAACCTGTGTATGTAGGGGAAGCAGTTTCTGTGTTTGACAATGGCCTTCGGGGGGCGATTGAGGACATCGTGGTTTGTGGTTGTCCCTTCTTAGGAGATTTTCAATGGAGGTTGGCATCACTTCCGGCTCGTTTTGGAGGTTTGGGTTTATGTTCAACTTCAGACGTTTCTACTTATGCGTTTGTGGCCTCGAGGGCGGAATCTTGGGAATTACAAGACCACATTCTTCAAGGTTGTGGTATTGATGGGTTTGACTCCGATTATGGGAGTGCGATAGATCGGTTGCACATTTCACTTCCCGATTTTGACATTAGCGGTTTCTCTAATAAAGACACTGCCCCATAAAGCCCGACATGCTTTGGCGAGTGCCCTTTATAGTGGAATCATCAAGAGTTTGGAAATGAAGTTTGATTTATCCCCTCGTCAGAAAGCGGTGTTTGAGTGTCTTCGGGCTCCTCGGGCTCAAGATTTCTTAAGTTTTCTCCCTATTGAAGGATTGGGCCAACATATGTCGTCTTTGGAGTACTGGGCCATCCTGAAGTATCGGTTAATGATCCCTTTGTTTCCGGTAGATGAGCCGTGCCCGGTTTGCCGTAAGGTTTGTTTGGATTCTTTTGGCGAACATGTGGTTCACTGCAAAGAGTTGCCTGGGTTTAAATACAGGCATGATTTGGTGAGGGATGTTCTATGCGATGTTCTTAAATGAGCCGGAATTTCGGCTAAAAAGGAAGCCCCCGTAAACTTTCTTGCGGATCCTCAAGAAGGAAGATCTACATTACGACCAGCCGATATACTTGTTTTTGGGTGGGTAGGGGGAAAACACGCTTGTGTCGACCTCACAGGAGTGTCCCCTCTTGTTGGGATTAGGGACACTGGATTTGTAGCAGGCCAGGCAACATTGAAGGCGGCATCGGGCAAGGTTGCTAAACACGAGAGAGCTTGTTTGGAGAATCAACACGTGTTTATCCCCTTCGCCTTTGACAGTTTTGGTTTCTTAGCTCCGGATGCCGTGGACCTTTTGAATAGGGTTCAGAAAGTTGTGTATAGTCACGTATCAGCCCATAAGAATCAAAACTTTGTTTTTAGTCGGATTGGGTTTGCTATCCAAAAGGGGGTTGCGGCGCAGCTTGTTGCCCGCTTACCTGCCACTTCATTGTAAATCGTTTGGATGTTTCTATGAAATATAAAAGGATTCAAATTAAAAAAAAAATTACAAAATATTAAAAATAACACCCGAGTTGGTTACAAAATAAAAATATACATAACAACCTACGTACAACATGAGCGTTTCGGGGTAACGACTTTTTAGATGTGGTAATACAATCCATTTTGATTGACACATATATGAGTTATCTAAACTTTTGAAATATGATTGCTATAAAAATAGTTTTAATTGTTGGTGTATATGTTTTGGCTCGTGTTAACTCAGCTTTTGAAATATAGCATTTATAATTTATAATATTATAGTTGTTTAATGCCTTATAGACACATGACAAATGAAATAGAAGTTGTCGGGTGATGCATTATTTAACGTATTTAAATACTTTATCTTCATTGTTTTACTCTAATTGATTGCGCTTGTAAAAGAAAAACTTTTTAAACATAAATAAGCAAAATTATAATAATTCATACGCGATAATTAACTAAGCAACCAAACAAACATGTAATCATAAAGACCAAAACATAATATCCAAAACAAAAGGTCCCAAACATAAGGTCCAAAACATAAAGTTCAAAATATATCAACATCTAAACACCCGATGATAAAATAACGACTACTGTGGTGGGGGCTCCTGTGTCTCTGGCGGCGTTGAACCAAGTATGCCCGACTATGCTGGAACTGTACGACCCTCCTCCCTTGCCCGCGTAATCATCCACGCGACCCTAGCATCTATACAGCGAGTGGTAGCAACAAGCTCACGTAACGTATCATCCACATGTACTGGGATCAGCGGCATGCTGTATATACGAGTCGTAGAGACCCTATACGGCTCGTATAGGTCAGACGAGTTACGTAGGCTATACGAGCTGGAAAATCTATACGGCTTATATAGGGTCTATACGACTCGTATAGACTGCAAAAAGCTGCCACACTGACACGTTCGCACGCAGGTCAATAAGTTAAGGCTATACGACTCGAATAGGCCCTATACGAGCCGTATAGCCTTATTCCCACACTAGGGGGCTGGTGTATGCATAGAACGACCCAACTTTTAAGTCTGGTTCATAGCACCTCAAAAATCTAATTCCTACCCATCTCTCAATCTCATGCGTTTCTCTTTATTATGAAAAACCTTAAACACAAGAGTCAATGACTTCCGAATTCTTCTTCATCAATCCGAGATGTTATAGTCTTCCATACTTTTGGAAATTTCGTCCCGATATTAAATAAAACTAAAACAAAATAGTGTAAAAATAATTAAATTTTAAGGAATAATTTTTTAAATAAAATTTAAAATTTTACAATATCATAGAACTTCGAATAGTCGGAGCAACGCTTCAAATAAAAATCCGATAAGGACATTTATATATAGGATATACCAGCGGCGTATCCACCATGTCTTTATCATCTTAATATTTTTATTGTTGCTCAAAACTTTCGGTTCTAGATTATGACACACAAATGTACGTACTATGATGTTCATGCGACGACTTGGATAATTATGTTTCGGGCCACAATTCTTTTATCGTCGGATGGTCATAATTCATCTCATCGTGGGAGTTATTAAAGACATTACATAATTCAAACCATTTCTTACACTAGGCTACTTGAAGCTGAATATATAACACAAACAAACCTACTAGATTTCAGTAATTTGCATATAAGCTCTAATGTTTATGAATTTTGATGTATGTTGTAAGTCAAAAAAATGCTACATTTTGAAAGCATATAAGCTCTAATGTTTATGAACTTTAGATGTATTTGTAAGTCAAAATAATGCTACATTTTGAAACTGCTATAGTGAAAATATTTATTTGTAACTAAAAAAATTGCTACGTTTCCAAATTTCTTTACTTACATAACGTTAATCTAATTTTTGGCGAAATTGTTACTAAAGAATTTTAAACTTTCTTTTGGATTAAAATTGTAAAATTTTTTAATTCTTCCTTTTTAAAAATAGTATTTATTTGTGTGTAAAGAAAGTACAGTAGAAACTCTATAAAATAATATACTAGAGACCACCAAAATTTATTAATTAAAAGAGTTATTAATTAATCGATAAATTAATAATTATTAATTTGAAGAATATGTTCACCAACTTAATAAAAAAATGGTTGGAAGAAAAATTCTCTTGATTGTGGATAATTGCCCTGCTCATCCAAAAATTATTGAAGGATTACGAAATGTTGAATTATTTTTTTTTGCCACCAAACACAACTTCAAAAATTCAACCTTGTGACGCGGGGATCATACGAGCTTTTAAGATGCATTATCGTCGTCGATTTTATAGAAGTCTTTTGGAGGGTTATGAATTAGGGGTTCCAAATCCAGCAAAAATAAATGTATTAGATGCAATGAATCTTGCAATTTCAGCATGAACTATGGATGTTCGTGCAAATACAATTGCGAACTACTTTCTTCATTGTAAACTTCGATCAACAGATAACATGACTTTTGAGAACTCAGATGAAGGTGATGAAAGCACTCAAGAACTCCATAATTTGGTCAAAGAGTTAGGTTATCGCAATGCAATGGATGTCGAAGATGTTCTGGCTCACCCAGAAAAAAAATGTAGTCGCACAGTTGTTGACTGATGAAGAAATTATTGAAAGCGTTATTGGAATTAATAAAGATGAAATCGATGAAGAAGATGATGAAAGTTCTACAATGAAGCCCCCTTCGCGAAACGAAGCTATTAAAGCGACAATCACATTGAACAATTTCTTGTTGAGCTATGAGAAAACAACACCAGAAGTTCTTACCATGCTAAGGAAAATTAGAGACGAGATTCAAGGGGAAATTGATTTCAACAAAAAACAAAAGACAATTGAGTCATTTTTCAAGAAACATTCATAAATCATTCATGTAATATGCTATATATAAGGAATTATTAATTTATATTTTATATGGAGTCTAAAGAAATTATCAAAAATGTATTATCTTATAATTTTAGCGAATTATTAATTTAGCACCCTATCCCCGAGTCAGGACCGGCAAAAAATATTATCTTAGAGAGTTTATTAAATAATCGAGTATTAATTTATCGAGTTTCTACTGTAATTAACTTTCTTAATATTTATTAAATTTTTTATTATTATAATTTGAATTTGAAAACTATAAGAATCTTTTAAAAACAAGTTTTTGTTTTGAATATTTGTTCTTTAGAGCAAAATTTGCATTAAAACTCATTAAATTTTTTCTTTTCATTTCAAATAAATAATACATTTTTATAGCTTTATCATTATCTTTTCTCTTTCTCTCACTCGCAACCACTTTTAAAAAAAATTTAAAAATTATAGGGGTGAACAATAGTTTTTTAAATATACTGAAAAACCACTGCATTTTTTAAATTATAAAAATTATTCGTTCACAACGCCCTAAATCACTCTCTATATTATAAAAACATCCATCATTTAAAATAGTAAGTTGTATGAGAATGCTCTTAGTTGATTTAATTTTTTTAAAATAAAAATAAAATAATTTTAAATATTTCTAAAGTGAGTGAAAATGTACATTTTTTTAATTACCAGCACATGATTTTTCATTGAGTCAGCAAGAATTGAGAAAACAATATAAACCTGTGAAGGACTCCTATTGGCTCAATAAAATTGTAAAGTCATTTATTCAAGGGTCATTTTAGTGAAGTTGTATGGTCAAAATGCAAGGTAAAAGTATATTGAAATAAGTAAAAGGAAAAAAAAGAAGATAAAAGTAAATATTTTTTTTTTGGGAGAATAAATGATTAAAATTTTTCTTATGTTTAAGTATACATAGGGAGGGAGACGGTGGCATAACGTGAATGGGAGAATATAGCCGTTGGGTCAAAACCCAAGGCAGTCAAATGAATCAGACAGACATGTTGTTAATGCGTTTGAATGTCATGTGACTTATATCAGATTCACATACATAGATTATTCGGTCACTAGCCGTTGCATCCTCTCTCACTCCAACGTAAACATCGTCCGTCATCTTCACCTGACCTAATTACCATTTCACCCTCTCTGTCTTTTAAATATCCTTCACTCTTGTTCCCATTTCAATTAACTCTATTCTCTTTCTTTCTTTCTTTCTTTCTTTCTTTCTTTCTTTCATTTGAGCTTTTGATACCTGAAAGTGTTTGTTGTACAGAATAATTAATCATCATCAAGTTGTTTGTTGTTCTCTTTTGGGCATGGGAACTCATCTGAGTCATTTACATAAACACCAAAATCCCCTGTTTTTGCTACTAGTTGTGATTCTCTCTAATTCTCCTCAACTTGTTTCAGGTGATGTCACGCTTTCCGATTACTCTGCTCTTGTATCCATCAAGCAGGATCTTGTTGATTTCAGAGGAGTCTTAAGGACCTGGAAGGGCGGTAGAAACGGAGGAGGAGGAGTCTGCTCTGGCGGCTGGGTCGGCATCAAGTGCAACGACCAAGGCCAGGTCATCGCCATACAGCTTCCATGGAAGGGACTGGGCGGCAAGATCTCATCCAAAATGGGGACTCTTCTGTCACTCAGGAGGATCAGCCTTCACGACAACCTGCTATCCGGGCCCATCCCGCAGTCCTTATGGCTCTTACCTAACCTTAGAGGCCTTTATCTCTTCAACAATCGGCTTTCAGGTTCCATTCCCCCATCCCTTGTCTTCACCGCATCTTTGCAGAATCTTGATCTGAGCAATAATAACCTCAACGGCACCATTCCTTGTATTTCTAATTCCACCACCAGCAGCAGCAGCAGCAAGATTATTAGATTTAACCTTAGTTACAATGCCTTCTCTGGTTCCATTCCACCAAGTATTTCTCTTTTGCCCTCACTCACTTTCCTAGCTTTACAGCACAACAATCTCTCTGGTTCTATTCCAGACACCTGGCATCAACCCCTCCTCAAATCTTTCACCATTGATCATAATTTCCTCACCGGAAGCATCCCGGCTTCCTTGACCAACATGGGTAATCTTGAAAACATCAATCTAGCCCATAACCACATTGACGGGGTTATACCACCTAATAATAATCTTACCAACCTTCAAATCCTGGATCTCTCAAACAATGCCATCCAGGGGGGCTTGCCTTCTTTCACCTCTTCTAATCTCTCCGTTGTCATACTCGATAACAACCGCTTCAACGGCCCCATTCCTCCTTCTCTTGCCACCCTTTCCTCTCTCACCCAACTGAGTTTGTCCCACAATAATTTCACTGGTCAAATCCCCAAATCCATCGCCCAATTGAACAATCTTCATTCTTTCAATGTTTCCTATAACTCCCTTTCTGGAACCGTTGATTCTTCTCTTGTGAAAAAGTTTAATTCCAGCTCCTTTGTCGGGAATATCGAGCTGTGCGGGTATAGCGTTTCCACACCGTGCCCTGCTGTTTCACCGACTCCGTCTGCTTCAGTACTTCTTCCTTCAAACAAAAAGCATGAAAGCCGAAAACTTAGTACAAAAGACATTATTCTCATAGCAGCAGGAGCCCTTTTGTTAGTCCTCCTCCTTTTATGCTGTTTACTCCTCTGCTGCTTAATCCGGAAAAGAGCCGCAAGATCCAAATCTAAAAAGGGCAAAACAGACATTTCAATGCCGGTACCAGCAGCAGCAGTATCAGGGGCTGATGTTGTTGAATCAGGAGAAACAGGAGGGAAATTGGTGCATTTTTCGGGTACATTTGTGTTTACAGCGGATGATTTGCTATGCGCGACTGCTGAGATAATGGGAAAGAGTACATATGGAACCTCGTATAAGGCCACGTTAGAAGACAGTAACATGGTTGCGGTTAAACGGTTAAGAGAAAAGATCACGAAACCGCAGAAAGAGTTTGAAACGGAAGTTTCTGAACTGGGAAAGATTCGACATCCGAATATCTTAGCCCTTCGCGCGTATTATTTGGGACCAAAAGGCGAAAAGCTTCTGGTGTTTGATTACATGCCACATGGCAGTCTGGCTTCTTTCCTCCATGGTATGTTTTTGTTTTTTGTGTTTGTAAATAATAATAACTGAGATGCTGCATGTAATTGTAATTAACAAACAGTTAATCTAATGTTTACAGCTCGTGGACCTGAAAGTGTCATAAACTGGTCAACAAGACTGAACGTAATTGTGGGAATAACAAAAGGGCTCGTTTTCCTTCATAACGAAGAGAATATGGTGCACGGGAACCTGACTTCAAGCAACGTGTTACTAGACGAGCAGAAGAACCCGGCAATTGCAGATGTGGGGCTCTCGAGGCTGATGACGAATGCAGCCAACACGAATGTGGTAGCAACCGCGGGGACGCTAGGGTACCGGGCTCCAGAGATGTCAAAGTTGAAGAACGCAAACACGAAAGCGGATGTTTACAGTCTTGGTGTGATTATGTTGGAGCTTTTGACGGGGAAATCTCCGAGTGAGGTGACTGATGGTCTGGATTTGCCACAGTGGGTGGCATCTATTGTCAAGGAAGAGTGGAGTAATGAGGTTTTTGACTTGGAATTGATGGGTGATCCGGCTAACGTTGCTGGTGATGAGTTGCTTAATACTTTGAAATTGGCTATGCATTGTGTGGATCCTTCACCTGAAGAGAGACCAGAAGCGGGCCAGGTTTTTGAAAAGCTTCGGGACATTAAACCGGAGCTGGTTGACGATGCGCCCGTTGCAGGAGTTTGAGTTTGATTCATGGGGGTGGTATCTGATCAAAATAATCATCCTTTTGTAAGTTGAATATGATGCATATATGATGTATAAGCTAAAGTGTGCAGTTAAGATACTGATTGAATTTGTTGATTCTTTTTGTAATATAAAAATAATAAATTAGCACCATGGAATTTTTTAGTGTTCGAGTTTTTTTTTTTTGAAAATTGATACTGAGATTATAAGTGTTTTTTTGATTTCATTCAAGATTGTATATAACCAATTAAGAAGAATGCTGAACTTATACTTAGGCTGTGTGGTGTATGCCACAGGCGCTGATGAGGGAGGGAGGATTTGAACGTCCAAACCGCTCGCCGCTCATTCGGAAATTGCTCGCTCGTTTTTCGCTTAATTGTAAACGAGCCGCTATGTTAAGATACTGATTGAATTTGTTGATTCTTTTTGTAATATAAAAATAATAAATTAGCACAATGGAATTTTTTAGTGTTCGAGTTTTTTTTTTTTGAAAATTGATACTGAGATTATAAGTGTTTTTTTGATTTCATTCAAGATTGTATATAACCAATTAAGAAGAATGCTGAACTTATACTTAGGCTGTGTGGTGTATGCCACAGGCGCTGATGAGGGAGGGAGGATTTGAACGTCCAAACCGCTCGCCGCTCATTCGGAAATTGCTCGCTCGTTTTTCGCTTAATTGTAAACGAGCCGCTATGTTTGGTTCGTCAGCAAACAAAGGTCTGCTCGGTTTGGTTAGGCTCAAATATTTTTAATTTATTTTATATATAATTATATATGAACAATTATATAAAGAGGAAGGTTAAAATAAAAGGAGAAAATTTTCTAAAAAGCGTAGGAAGCCACAATAAGTTGACACGTGGCATGGAACAAATTAACACTCTAAGGGTATTTTAGACTTTTGTTTTTTATTAAATATGGCAACGAGTGGTTATTATTTTCCTAATTATTTGGATCTTGCCATCAAGATTACTGGTTCATCACAACCAGATCTCTATTTGAAGATACATAAAATATATCACACCAATTCATCATCTTCATAACCATGTCGGTTTTTTTTTATAAAGACAAGCAATTGCTACTCAAATAAGTTTACAGGTATGCCATATATAATAGGTTTCGATAATGAAGAGGTAGGTCCCAGCAGAGCCCAGTTGGACCTGCAAGACTCACCTTGAAGAGAGACGTCTGCGCAGAAACCAACTGGATCCGCAGGACCCACCATGCTCAGAGACGTGACGTCCTTACGCGCAGTACGCAAGCTGTTCCCGCAGGAAATGCCTCCCAATGGTGAAGGACTCTGCCTGTTCCCGCAGCTGCGGATACAAGCCATCAGGGAAGGCCACCCGCGCAGCAAGGCTACACGCACAAGGCACTTAGCTCTCAATCATTCAGTTGTCACCTGAAGGAATGAGCAAAGCCGGGAACAATCCCGCACAAAGGCGGGAGGGGGAATACTCCCGCCCAAATAAGCCAGTCCGTACGATACGGGAAGATCTTCTGTACTGTACCTGACGAGGTATGGGCAAAAGATCTGACCAAAGATACGACAGCTTATTGACAACAGTATGGCGAGCAGCATGCTCTTGTACTGTATGTCACTATTAGCCGCTGCCTACTCACCAACTCCTGTCATACCACGTGCATAGCCGGCAGTTGGTGGAAAAGGAATAGTACACAGCAGGCCTGGTCACTGTCAGCCGCTGCCTACCCACCAACTACCAGCAGGGCACGTGCGTAGGCCACAGTTGGTAGAACAGGAATACTATTCAGCCGGCCACACCTCCTTGGAAACCTACCTTCGGCTATAAATACCCCAAATGGTATGATCATCTCATCTGATCATATTATCATATTATACCTGATATCTGCTCTAGCAATCTCTTAATATACATTTATATTTAAAGAGCAATCTAGTCTGATTCTCACGCCGGAGGGTGGTCGCAAGGAGGAACCCCCCCCCCTTCTCAGTGACAAGCTCACGGTGTCTGTTTTGCAGGTTATCAGAAGAACCATCTTTGCTGGGTCTAACCCCTCGTGGGAAACATCTATCTAACCCCCAGGTTACCCGTAATCTGCCCGGGGTCCGGTTAGTGTTTCTTCATTGGCGCCATCCGTGCATAAAAGCTAGAACTTCATTTCTTTTCAGTTTTTTCAAACTTCTGGAAAGATGGTTAAAGAAACTCCGGTAACCACAACCCCAGCTACTGGGGGGAATACCGGCTACACAGTTTTTACAAACACTACCCCGGTTACCCAAGCCGCGGCAAGTGAAGTAAATTTTACGAACACTACCCCAGTTACCCAAGCTGGGGCAAGTGCAGTAAATAATCGCTCACTGGGATTCACCGATACCCAGTTAGAGAAACGAACAAGACTCCCCCGCCAAACACTCGATGAAGTTAAGGCATGGGCGGAGGCACGTCAGAAGGAATTCCAAGCTGAGTTGGACGAACGCTTGCGTTCCGTCCAACAGGTTGACGAATTCGAAGAATACTTGGACGATGACTCGGAGGAATCCGACACCGACGCGAACCCTCGCCATAGGGCAAAAGGGAAGCGTAAGGAAACGGACTCCCAACCGAGAAGGCGTTTTGGAGAAGCCTTCAAACCAAAAAACACAGGTGGAAGCCCACGTGACTTCTCCAAAACATTTAGACCAACTGTTGCAAATGCGGGAACGTCCAAATTTGCAAGGGACATTGCGGAAGCAATTGCCCCAAAAAGTGCCAAACAAATGTCCAACATAGGCACATATGATGGTATATCTGACCCAGATGATCATTTGAACAAATTCATAGCGGGGGCAACCGTCAGCAATTGGACGGAACCTACGTGGTGTTACATGTTCCAAATGACGCTTGTTGGGCCAGCTAGAGCGTGGTTCGATCCTCTACCGGTCAACCACATCTACGACTGGGCAGACTTCCAACAGAAGTTTAGCCAACACTTCAGCCAACAACGAAAGTATACCGAGGAGCAATGGACAATCCTCAAATGCATTCGAGAGGAAGATGAATCTTTGCTAGACTTCATCACTCGCTTCAACTCAAAGAAGCTAAGTCTGGATAACATTAGCGAAGATCTTGTTCGCGCTGCTTTTATTCAGGGCGCGAACGACCCAGAGCTCATCCGCACCTTAACGGGTAAAGATGGCATGCCATCCACATGGGATGCCATCATGACAGCAGCTAAACGCTTTGCGGAAACGGAGAAGCAACTGGGTAGAGATCTCCCACAGAGCACAAACCTCTACACCCAGAAAACAAGAGAAGACAACGTCCTTACCGCCCGATTAAACAAAAAGCGGAAGCTAGGCATTTGGCAGTCAAGGGTAAACTTTGACACCTCATCCGGCTTGCAACATCGGTTAGGCGGAAGGGATAACGTACGGTCGAACCAGAACTCCAGATGGACGCCACTCACCAAAAGCGTCACCGAGATATTCGCCACTGAGGAGCTCCCATGGCCAAAGGCTCCAATAATCCGACATCGTCCCAATGCTGATCGGAGCAAATACTATGACTTTCACAGGACAAAAGGCCACAACACTGAAGAATGCACAGACGTAAAGGACATGGTCGAAGCATTTGTCAGAGATGGGACGCTCGCGCACCTCGTGGCGCAATGAACGCTGAGCAGGCTGATGCGTGTAGAACCCCAGTTGGGGAAAACACGAATAAAATTACAGCTTCAATGTTGGAGACTACATACTGCGCAAACAACGAGATCCCGAACCAGGTGCATATCGGCTCGATGGCACTCCCATCCCAACAACATGGAAGGGAGCTCAATTACACAGTTTGCATGTAGATCAATTCCAAATTTGTAAAGAAAAGGCCCAGAGCCACTTCTAATGGAAATGATTCTCCTTAGAACATCGACGCTGATGATTTCACCTTTATACTTTTATGAACTTTCAACACTGATGCCGGTTTTCACCGCATACATAAGTGTGAAAGTCGTTGCGTGGGGAAGGCGGCAAAACCCGCATAAACCCAAAAAATGGCAAACCTTCACGCAGGTCAGTTGAAGGGTAAAGTTCAGTCATCCCACTAAATGAAAGTGCCGGTCTATCCGCATGAATCATGATAGAGGAAACTGAACACTAACCTATTAACAACCGCGCGTCGAACGGTTAATTTATTCAACACTAATATGCCGGTTTTCACCGCATAATTACGTGGAAAGTCGTTGCGTGGGGAAGGCGGCAAAACCCGCATAAACCCAAAAAACGGCAAACCTTCACGCAGGTCAGTTGAAGGGTAAAGTTCAGTCATCCCACTAAATGAAAGTGCCGGTCTATCCGCATGAATCATGATAGAGGAAACTGAACACTAACCTATTAACAACCGCGCGTCGAACGGTTAATTTATTCAACACGGATATGCCGGTTTTCACCGCATAATTACGTGGAAAGTCGTTGCGTGGGGAAGGCGGCAAAACCCGCATAAACCCAAAAAACGGCAAACCTTCACGCAGGTCAGTTGAAGGGTAAAGTTCAGTCATCCCACTAAATGAAAGTGCCGGTCTATCCGCATGAATCATGATAGAGGAAACTGAACACTAACCTATTAACAACCGCGCGTCGAACGGTTAATTTATTCAACACGGATATGCCGGTTTTCACCGCATAATTACGTGGAAAGTCGTTGCGTGGGGAAGGCGGCAAAACCCGCATAAACCCAAAAAACGGCAAACCTTCACGCAGGTCAGTCATAGGTAAACTTTGGTCAACTAAATGAAAGTGCCGGTCCTAACCGCACAAATCATGAGAGGAAACCGAACCTATTGACAACCGCGCGTCGAACGGTTAACTTATTCAAAACAGAGAATTTCTAACAAAAGGATGAGGAAAACCTACACGCAGGTCAGATATAGGTAAAGTTTAGCCATCCTACTAAGTGCAAGTGACGGTCCTACCTGCACAATCACGAAAGAGGAAGCAAAACTTCAACCTATTATCTACCACGTTCAAAGGTTAACTTATCCTAAACACTTAGAAATTTCAAAAAAGATGAGGAAAACCTCCACGCAGGTCAGATGTAGGTAAAGTTTAGCCATCCTACTAAGTGCAAGTGACGGTCCTACCCGCACAATCACGAAAGAGGAAGCAAAACTTCAACCTATTATCTACCACGTCCAAAGGTTAACTTATTCTAAACACTTGGAAAATTGCTAATTTAAACTAAAGTATGCAAGTCATAACGTTTATAAAGCAAGGAATCCAGTGAAAATAGTGGTCTTAACCGCACAAAGATTTATATTTCATAATATTCATTACAAGAATGGCCGGGTAACTACCCGCCTACAAGAATATAAATCTATACAAGCTAAATCTATCATAGCAGTGGGAAGGGATCTTCAGGATCAAGCTTCAGGGCCACTTCCACTTGGACCAGCACCATCAGTAGAGCGTGACAGTTCAAGGAAAGTTTTAAGGATAGCTAGCCCATCAGCAGCAGCAGCAACTTCGTTTACCTTCTCCACCACCGGATGCGGGAAGGCCGCATACTGATTCACTGCTTGGTCGTATACAGCTTCAGTATCTACATCAAATAAAGGGAAGTTGGAAGGCGGGATGCCTTTCTCAACGAACCCTAGACCAAGCAGGAAACCGGCCTTTTCTCCATCCTCATGAGAAGCGTTGAGGGCTGCGTTCATAGCATCGTCATAAGACGTCTCCGTGAAGACTCGGTGCACAACCTACAAAAAAGAAAATACAAGTATCAGAACCTTTTCTATTTACAAAGAAAAGCGTAAAGACATGAAAAGCATACCTGAGACAACGCTTCTCGAAGAAGCCATTCCTTGGCAACCAGAGCCTCCCGGAGGGCAGCTTGAGCTTCGTTACGGGCGCGTTCGGCTTCACTCTTGTTGAGGTTGGCAAGCAACACTTCTTTAGCCGCAGCCTCTTCGACGCCCTTTAGCTTCCGCTCAGTGTGGTCAAGCACCCCCCTCTGGTCCAAGATCTCTTGGAGCTTTTTGGCGTCTTCCATCGCCAAGGCATCATGAGCCTGCTGGAGAGCCTCTAATTTGGCTTTAAGCTCCTCATTCTCCACGCGTAGAGGCTCAGCAACAGCTTCAGCCTTGGTGGCCCTCTCGGTTGCGTTCCTTGCAGTTTCCTTAGCCAGCCGAAGCTGTTCGTTAACAGCTTGGGCAGCCTTGGAACGGGCCTCGAGCCGGGCCTGAACTTCAACCTCGAGGGCCTTGAAGGCCTTCTCCTTTTCCGCAGCCACTGCGGTAAGCTTTACGTTCTCCTCCTGGACAGCCCGCGCCCGAGCTACTTTTTGAAGGCGAGCTGCTTTTAACTTGTCGTTTTCACGACAAAGCAGCTCGACGCGCGGCTGCATCCGGGCCAGGAAAACCCGAAGCTCATTGGTTAGCCTACCCTCCTGGTAGCTAGCCATGGCTTCCCCCAACGCACCACTTGGAGCAGCGTGACGAGCCCACTCCATGCACTCCACAGGTGTGCGAAGGGTTGTTCCTCGGCGGATGTTCCATCGTGGAACATACACTTCATTGGAATCCGACACTGCAAAAAACATAAAGCAGTTAGGAAAAGATGATAAAAATATGAAAAGGGACAAAAGAACCCTACGCACCTGTAGGGTCAACAACAGGCCGATAGCCGCCAAACCCATCACCTGAACCCAAGGGGAATCCATCCAAGAGGTCAGGCAGATGGGAAGGAGGCAGAGGTTGGCGATAAGCCCCATGCATACCTGAAGGATCGGCCGTCGTTGCCGATGACGGAGGAGGCATGGTAACAGCCGCTGCGGTCGCCGCTGCGGAATCCGCAGCAAAAGTAACCGCCGGCTCAGTGAAAGATGCGATAAAAATGGCACTGACAGCCGGTGGTAATGTCATCACAGCTGGAACAGTCGGCTCAACGGAGTGAGCAACTGAACCAGCGGAAGCAGGCGCAGGCGCAGCCGCCTGGGTCGTCGCCTCAGGTAGGCTGACCAAGCCTACCGTCATGGGCGGAGGGGTACTCCTCTGCGCTCCACCCTGGAATGCGTCAACATCCACGCCTGCACAAAGAAGATAAGTGTTAATGATATTAAGCTATGAAGTTAAAGATAAAGGAAGTTTGTACTTACGGGTTTTCTTGAGCCTAAAAGTGCGGACAGGCGGGGATGAACCCGATGGAGCCGGCCTCTTCACGCCGCTCACCGTCGTCATCCGGGGCTCTCCGGAGGTGACAGTCGCAGTCTCCGGAGCGGTGGTCTTATCACCACCGGGGTTCCCCGCCACCTCCTCGCTCTCGGCCTCTGAGTCAGACCGAGGCACCGGATCGGCAGTGGAGGCCACCTTCTCCTTCCCCTTCCCGCCGGCAGCCTTCTTCTTCCGCACCAACGGAGGACCATCTGCTGATTCCTCATCAGAACATACGATTAGAGGAATTCCAGCAGAGGTTTCAACATTGAGGGGTCGAGGGTTGAATAGCGCCTTACCTGGCTACCTGGCGCTCAGGATCTCGTGGCCTAGAGGGTAGACCTCCACGAACCGATCCGCTGTTTGTTCTAGGATGGGCAACTCGTTCTCGTCTAGAGCGTGAGTACCCATCCGAGCGGGACTGTCAGCCTCCCGCGGGTACATGAGCGACTGCAAGTCGTTCCCCTCTGAAATAAACAGGAAAGAAGTTAGAAGAGATTCTAAATCAACAAAAAGAAACAGAGTATACCGTAAGGAACATAGTTCGAACCGTAATCAAGGACGATTGGGATCTTTTGCGCATCTACATCCTTCCACACCCGGCTCATCCCGAGCATCACCATCCCGGACTCCGCAAACCGGTAAACCGGAGATTGGACTCGGGATATCTTCGAGAACCATTCCGCCTCCTGGTAGTTGGAGGCGTGAAGGCTGGGAAGTGCTTGCCCATTCTTGAATTTCATGGCAAGGGGGATGGCGCGAGCGGAGATGTAGAAGAACTCCCGCTTCCACGAGCGAAGACTGCGCTCGGTTGCGCAAATCTTCAAACCCTTAATCCGGGTTATCAGCGTATACCACCTCTGGATGCACCTCCAAGAGTAGAAGGTCATCAGGCGGTCGACATAGGGCTCAATGTCCAGAATCCGGCACACCCATTCGAAGTGGCGAATCTTCGCGATCGCCATCGGGTGCACCTCGGTCAGGTGCACACCGTGCCTTTCCAGGACACGGTACACAAACTTTGTCAATGGGAACCTAAGATTCCCATAAACAAAGAATGCAGCATATACCCCGATCTTGCCTCTGGGGGCATCATACACCGTCTGATGGGGTTCAGAAAACTCAGGCTCGAGAGACTCGAGCATGAACTTCCTGACGACGTACTGATACAGATCAACAGGCAGAGCACACTGGCACTCGCCAGCAGTACTCTTGTCATCGGAGAACACCCCAGCTTCCTGGGCTGTAGATTCGAGATCACGAGAAGACATCTTGCAGATGAAAGAAGAAAACAATTTCAAGAGAATGCTTGCCTGAAAAGGTGAGTATTCGCTGGAAATCGTTTTGAAGATGAAGAGAAAAGTGAAAGTGTGGATTACAAAGAACCCTCTCCCCCTTTATATACTAATCGCAATTAATGCGATGAATTTAATGCGGAAGAGAGAGAAATCGAAGGTGCAATGAAACTATGACACGTGGCAAAAAAGCAAGCTGTCAACAGCTGTTGAAAGGACGCGTACCATTAATTTCGCGGCCACGCGCCTGAAAAAGCGTCTGGAATGACCATGTACTGTCACGTCACCATAACTTCCTGCACGTCCTGACACAGTCAGAAGAAACCGTCGCACGACGTTTCAGAGGTTTGGACTGTTCTTATCCTTTCACCAACTCTTCGAATTTCAAAAAAATTCAAAAAGATTCAAAAGTAAGCGGGAAAATACCCCTTACCTTGGCAACCAAGTAACCATAAGACGGGTGCGGGTACAGTGTTAAGGCAAAACCCTTCACATACTTAGCACCTGCAGGGAATTGAAGCCAAGAATACCTCGGCAACCAAGTAACTATAAGACGGGTGCGGGTACAGTGTTAAGGCAAAACCCTTCACATACCTAGCACCCGCAGGGAATTGACGCCAGGAATACCTTGGCAACCAAGTAACCATAAGACGGGTGCGGGTACTGTGTTAAGGCAAAACCCTTCACATACTTAGCACCTGCAGGGAATGGAAGCCAAGAATACCTCGGCAACCAAGTAACTATAAGACGGGTGCGGGTACAGTGTTAAGGCAAAACCCTTCACATACCTAGCACCCGCAGGGAATTGACGCCAGGAATACCTTGGAAGTAAAGTAACCATAAGACGAGCGCGGGTACAGTGTTAAGGCAAAACCCTTCACATACCTAGCGCTCCGCAGGGAATTGAAACCAAGAAGGATCTTCTGGGCAATGCTTGCGGAAACGGAAATAACATCCCCGCATAGCGGGAACGTCGAGAACTACATTGTTCGAAGCTCCAGGATGGAATTGGTGGTTTTAACATAATTGATCACTATGTTCAAAACTACCAAAACCTCATGGAGAATCCACACAAGTGGGACTCAACGCTCCTGACTTGCGAGGAGGTTACAGACCTACCCGCATCATACCCAAAGATCAAGCAGGAAAGTCGGGAATTTCTGCAAGTGACAAAGGACTTCCGCGGGAAGAATCCCCATGGAAAACCTTAAAAACTAAACCCTTTTCAAAACCCTTTGCTTAAGTCCAAAAGTTCACCTCACTTTATTAAACATTCATGAGAAGAACATTGGACTGGGGGGACTTGAAGAGGTAGGTCCCAGCAGAGCCCAGTTGGACACGCAAGACTCACCTTGAAGAGAGACGTCTGCGCAGAAACCAACTGGATCCGCAGGACCCACCATGCTCAGAGACGTGACGTCCTTACGCGCAGTACGCAAGCTGTTCCCGCAGGAAATGCCTCCCAATGGTGAAGGACTCTGCCTGTTCCCGCAGCTGCGGATACAAGCCATCAGGGAAGGCCACCCGCGCAGCAAGGCTACACGCACAAGGCACTTAGCTCTCAATCATTCAGTTGTCACCTGAAGGAATGAGCAAAGCCGGGAACAATCCCGCACAAAGGCGGGAGGGGGAATACTCCAGCCCAAATAAGCCAGTCCGTACGATACGGGAAGATCTTCTGTACTGTACCTGACGAGGTATGGGCAAAAGATCTGACCAAAGATACGACAGCTTATTGACAACAGTATGGCGAGCAGCATGCTCTTGTACTGTATGTCACTATTAGCCGCTGCCTACTCACCAACTCCTGTCATACCACGTGCATAGCCGGCAGTTGGTGGAAAAGGAATAGTACACAGCAGGCCTGGTCACTGTCAGCCGCTGCCTACCCACCAACTACCAGCAGGGCACGTGCGTAGGCCACAGTTGGTAGAACAGGAATACTATTCAGCCGGCCACACCTCATTGGAAACCTACCTTCGGCTATAAATACCCCAAATGGTATGATCATCTCATCTGATCATATTATCATATTATACCTGATATCTGCTCTAGCAATCTCTTAATATACATTTATATTTAAAGAGCAATCTAGTCTGATTCTCACGCCGGAGGGTGGTCGCATGGAGGAACCCCCCCCCTTCTCAGTGACAAGCTCACGGTGTCTGTTTTGCAGGTTATCAGAAGAACCATCTTTGCTGGGTCTAACCCCTCGTGGGAAACATCTATCTAACCCCCAGGTTACCCGTAATCTGCCCGGGGTCCGGTTAGTGTTTCTTCAGATAATGACGTCAACTGTTATTATCTTGCAAATCAATTATTCTTGCAAATGTTGGTGGTTTCTATGATTCAAGCAGGCTACAATTATTAAAGGCAAAGAAGGATAATAATTGAATTTAATGTTCTCTTTTCAAAATCGTCATCGTCTAAGGGTTTAGAAATCCAATTTTGCAATGACACCGCTATTAACGGCTGACGCCGAGAGCATTTAGCTATGAAATCATAATCGAGTTTTGGAGGCTTTTGTATAGTGAGCCGTGGCAGTGCCAACGTCAAGAAACATTACTACTTTTGTATCTTTTATGTAGATCAGATTTGGTGACGAAGTCGATTATGCCGGTGGTTATGAATCAAGAGCACCGTGTTTTTGTTCGTGGACATAGTGTGTTTTTGTTTATGGACATAGTGTGTTTTTGTTCAAGAATGTTTGTTAATTCTTAGTTTGTATGTAGTTTTTGTTTTATGAATGTTGTTTATGGTCTTTTAATTCTTAGTTTATATATAGTGTTTTTGTTTATAGTAATCATTCAAAGTTTAATTTTGGTACAAGAACTAAAAGACAATGGTTATAATTTTAAAGAACTAAAACACAGTAGAATACATTTTATGATGCTCAACATAGTGTGTTTTAGTTTTTAATATCATGTGTATTTTTTGTGTTTTAATTATTGGTTTTCATGCATGATGTTCAACACATTGTGTGTTTGTTCATGGGTATTCGTGGAGTTTGTTTTTAAATTTGGATGGCAATATAATAATCAAATGTTGAAGATGTTTTTCATATATAAAATAACTTATGAGACAATTATGCCCTTAGAGACTAAAAAAACAAGTTACAAATTAAAACACACCATAATTTTAAGCAACTTTCAATCTTGACCATTAATTCATATATCTAAGGGTCCACATTTCTTCCTACACTTTTTAGACACTATGGTTTTTTTAGAATAACCTCACCCATTATATAAATATATAGACTACACACATAAAATATATAAGTATACAATTTTTAAACTCTTATAAAAATTTCCTATTCCGTCAGTTTCATTAGTTCATTCAAGTTTTCAGAATATTAGAAGTTTTTACATGTTTATTATATCTCACTTAATTTTTTTTTCTAAATTTACAACCTATTAATTTGTTTACTAAATATATCATCTTCAACTTTATTTCTTATTGAAAATTTTAGAGTGAAAAAGAAGTAAATAATGCTTGATATCACTCGATGTTCGATCGAAAAATGTCCGATTTGATTTTCGCTCGGTTCGAATTTCATTCATTCGGTTGTAAACAAGCCAGGTAACGAGCAAGCCTTCACGCAGTTTGACTCGGCTCGTGAAAAGCACTAGTCCATTTACTTACATGTGATACAAGTTACATGCTATCCAGTGGGCCTACAAAACTGCATCTGAAAAGGTGGATAGATCATGGGCTATTGGCCCAACAAAATTTTGACCAATAATAAACTATCTATTCTAATAAAATAAACCATAGCCTCCCGCCAAGGACTCAAAGAATAAGGATATAATCCATCTGATATGACCCGATTAAAATGGGTCAGTTTAAAACCCAATTACATTATGGGGGTGTTTGGTCTAGCTTTTTTTAGCAAGGCTTATTGTTTTGGGTCAGAATGGGTTAGGCTTAGAACAGGTCAATTAAACAAGGGTTTTTTGGTTGGTTCGAAACGAGTTCCGTTTTTATTATTATTATTTTTTGTAACAAGGATAATGACGGAAATATTTTTATTTTTTTATTTTTTATTTATATTTTGATATGATTTTCTTATTATTTTTTTGGAATTTTTTTAAGAGAAGTTTTCTATTATGAAAAAACACTCTCTAAAAAATTCAAAAATAATAATAAAAAAATCGTAACTCAAAATATAAGTCAAAAACAAAATATGTAAAAAAAAACTAAAATATTTCCTATGTTGTCATTGTTCCATAAAATAAATAAAAAATTAAAAACCCACCGAGAAATCGACGAAAATGAAACAAAAGGCCAAAATTGAACCAAATCAATCAAAATTGAAAAAATCAATTAAATCAAAACTAAAAAAATTGAAATCGAACAATAACGAAACTGAAAAGACGGACAAAAACAAGTCTTGAATCGACAAAAGGAAACCAAAACCCAACTCGTCCCGTGTGAAATCTCGTGTTGGTTTGAAATCTGAACTGAACCCGTTCTAATCTGAAACCTGTTTCTTTCTGAAACCTGTCTCATGTAAAAACCGTTCCGATCCGAAACCCGTCACATTTTCTTAGGACACTAACCCACATTAACCTATTTTTTTGAACTTGTCGACCCATTTTGACCTGAAAATAACTAGATAAAATTTCAGATAACCTATTTTGAACCATATTTAGTTAAAATCTCTGACCTAAAACAACCCATTTAATTTTTAAAACAACTCAAACTAACCCATTTAAAATGGTTTAGGTTAAGATTGCCAACCATATTATTATATAATATAATTAAAGAGTTTGGTGTCGCAAAGTCTCGATTGGGCCACTTTGCGGCACCTTATTGATAGTATTTTTTTTTTATTTTTTTTTGTTTTTTGTTTTTTTTAGTTTTGGCCGTAATGAAAACCTACCGAATATGAATTTTGGTTTTGTTCTTTTTTATTATTTTGTTTTAGTTACTGTACCGTACCGAATGCGACGGAAACCGACCGAATTCGTGTAGGCTCACCGCGTTTTGTTTTAGTTCCGCACTGTAGTACGAAAATCGACCGAATGCTGATTTTTGTGTTTTAGTTCCAGTACGAAAAACGACTAGATTCGCTTAGACTCAACTGCCTCAACTCCCAGGATCGATAACGGTCGGGTTTTACAAATGATCCAGTTTTATCGACCGATGCCACGCCACGCCATTGGTCGACCCAAATTATATATTTTTTTTTTGTTTTGTTTTTGTCTTATTTTCGATACAATAACGCACGTAACTACAACCGACCAAATTCACGTCAACTTACTGTATCAACGCTTGTGTTTTACCATTACTCGTGTTTTACCGACCTGCCCGGCGCAACACTTCAGAGAAAAACACTAGTTTTATATATACACGAAATTAAGCTACGAGGGCAGAGATGATTTTATGAGTAATGGAAGTGGAGAGGCCAGGGTACCGCATTAATACACTGGCCTCCCATATGAAGATAATCAAATGTGTGTTTAAATATATTCAAATGCGTATACTTATTCAAAAAACAAGATAATCAGTGTACATGTTTAAATATATTGGTCTTGAATTGTTAGGTTTGTGAAGGCCTTTTAGACTTATTCTAATAAGTCTTATTAATGTTATATTAGGGATAAGTTAGAAAACCTGATTAAGTCTTTATATAAACCTATCTATTGTAATTGTAATCATGTGGTAACACCTAAAAATGAAATAACCTAGCTGTGGCCCATAAATGTAGGTCCTCTGTTGAGACCGAACCATGTAAAATTCTTGTGTTGTGTTTATTTATTTTCTGCTTCTGCGTGTTTATCGTTTGTGCATGTGAATGTTCGTTTTCGCATATCAGTTATATTCCTAACAAATAGTATAAGAGCTTTGGCTCGTTGAACACACGGTTTTGCACTGAATAGAAATTCGTAGTTTGGTTCATTATCCCGTTTGAAGAACAGTTTCAGAGGATTTTTGGGTGATTAATTAGGGTTCGGTTTGATATGATGGTTTCGTGTTCGATTTTGGATGCCGTGAAGCCCTTGGATCGTTGTTTTTTGTTCAAAGTTGTTGTTCTTGATGTCATGATTGTGTACCATATGTACTAAGTTTTGGTTTACAGGACGTGAAGACGTTGATTTTTGTCACCATGTTCTATTTTTTGTTTACTAGGTCTTACGAAGCCTTGGCGAACCTTAAAATAGACACCAAGACCCCAAACTTGATGATAAGTCGATAAATCGCTATTCTTGTGAGGACTTGGTTGATAAATTAAGAATCCTTAAAATAAATCCCCAAATGCCGAGCTTGACAATAAGCTGGGGAACTACCATTCTTGTGAGAGTTTGAGGAAAAACTTAAAAAACTTTTAAAAAGCCGCCAAGATTCTGAGCTTGATGATAAGCCAAGAAATCTCCATTCTTGTAAGGGCTTGGTTGAGAAAAAACATGAATCTTAATATTGACATGGACCAAATGGAATATTAGTAGTGATACATTTTAGAATGAGAATTATCAACAATGTTGTGGAAATGGATTGTTGTGTTCATCCACTAAGATCGGTTAATTACTCGTTAAGTGAGTGTGCAACATAACCAATGTAAAACAACTCTTGAGTGATTATTACATGATATCTATAATTGTTCAAGAGTTGTGCGGGTTAAGATTGGTAATTCAAGGTTAATCCTTTAAGACTCAACTAATATTAATTGATATTTTAGGCATAACACAAGAGTTATTTTACTAAAGTACCAAGGACAACTCACTTAGTAATTTAAAAGGTTATCTCATCTTTAAAGTGAGTTAACTTATATTCATTAAAAACCACTTTAGTTACATAAAAGATGTTTTAGTAAAAGGGGTCAAGAATTATCTATTTCTTTAATTATCATGGAATAACATGACTAACTATGTTATTTTCACATATAATCATCATAGCAAACTTAAGATCACATGTTTACCAAACAACTATTAAACCTAATTAAGAGAACTTCTAACCAAGATGATACCCTTTTATCTTTGATTTCTTTCCATCTTAAAATATAATAACCCAAAAATATTGACTTTTATTTTATTTCTCTTAGAACTTAATTACTAAAAACCAAAACCCAATATATATATATATATATACATATCTATAATATATATAAACGAAAACATAAAAATCCTACGTGTCACGATGTGGTCGCTCCCCCTTTTTTTGGAGTCACCAGATTTGCTTGATTTTTAAATTGAGGTTTCTCATGCATTTGACCCGAATTCATAGATATGGGTCTTACCAAACCCAGATATTCCTTAAACGGGTTATAACATCTCATTAAATTAAAAATTATTTTCAACAAATTATTGATGTAAAAATCCTATAAAATAGGATATACTAAAAACTAATATCTTATTTATTTTTAAAAAGATATATATATATATATATATATATATATATATTATTTAAGTTAAAAAAAAATTAAACGGGTTTTGGGTCTCATCAAACCATAAGTATATCATTAACTTTCATAAATATTATTTATAAGTAAAAAACCAATTTTATAGTAAAAAATAAACGAGTCTTGGTTCTCATCAAAACCATATATCTTTTAAACCGAGTTATAACATCTCATTTATTTGTGAAGCAATTTATCATCAAACCATAAATATATTATTAACTTTCATACAATAAAAAAATATAAATTCAAAAATTAAATAAATATTAGAACAAATAATATAAAATAATCCCCGTAATACGGTGGATAAAAACTAGTATATATATATATATATATATATAATGGTTCAAATAAAAATAAGGAGATTTCTGGAAATTGTAAGAACCAACAGATTTTTGACATTTGGCATTACAAATTATGGTGAAAGAACAATTTTTGAAAACTATGTCGATTTTTTAAAAGTTTGTACTTTTTAGGGGTATTTTTCTAGTATTTCTAAGGTATTTTCGGGTATTTTAAGGTATATATCGGGTATTTGAAATACCGGGTTTCGAGTATTGGAAAAACCTGGTTCCGGGTATGGAACCGATTCGGGTTTTCGGATATTACTGGGTACAAATCGGGTTCGGTTCAGGTTAGGGTTTTAGTACCGAAATGCATACCCTATCCGTACCCTACGGGTAGGGTCGGGTACGGGTTCGGATATTAAAACCCGAGTATATAAAAAACCGGTTCCGGGTTTTTATTTCGGGTCCGATTCCAGGTTCTGGTTTTTTTGCACCTCTAGTGGGTGCTGTGATTGTGGTTTTCTGGTGGCTGGTTGTGGTGTCGGAGTGGGGGTGGGGGTGATGGTGGATGAAGAGAGTGAGAGTGAGAGAGAGAGAGAGAGAGAGAGTGAGTGGGTGTTAATATATATAATTAATTTATATTCTTTAAGTTTAATTTTTAAAATATTTTTTTTGTGAACTGATAAATTACCAATTTGCCCTCATGTGCAAGGCACATGGCATAACTTAACAATAAAATCTAACTGGGTTAGGGTTAAAGGACAAACGACGTAGCATTTGAAAACGTAAAGTACAAATTATATTATTTTTTATGATAAAGGACAACAAATAAAATATGATACAAACATAAAGGACAATTTCTGTAATTCTGTCAAAGTTTGGAATATAATGTGAAGCCGATCTAACGTTTTGTTGAAAAGTTAGGTGTAGCCTGACCCAACATCAAAGCCCTGGATTCGGTTGTAGCAATAGTCTTGACTCATGTCTTATCTTGCTAAAAAATGCAATCTGATCAAGGCTAAAGGCTTGGAGAAAACAAATAACTAGGGGTGTTCAAAGTTTGATATCCGGAGTTTCAGATATCTGAAACCAGGTTTCGGATAGTTGATTTCACTATCTAAGGTTGTGTTTGTTTTTGCTTGAAAGGTCTGCATGAGGGTTATGTCTGTGGGCGCACATACATAAGTTCCTGAAGACAGTTTGTTTAAAAAAAGATCTGAAAACTGCTTATATGGTCTTAAATAATAAGTTAATATCTACCATCTTCACACATCTTCACACTTCTTATCCTACCAACATCCAATGTCCACCACCACCACCACCTACCATGCGCCACCACCCACCACCTATCGTCAACCGCCACCACCACCACCCACCGTCCGACGCCACCACCACCCGTCGTCCGCCACCACCACTGTCACACCCCGCCAAAACGGAAGCGCGGGCGAGTGACGTCATGTATACCGTAAACATATGATTATCGCCAACATACATGTATTAGGATACCAAGAGTATTAAAAGCGTTTACAAATCATAACTGATTTTCAAACAAAATTTGTTGAAAAACAATTAGGAGATTTCTGTATGTGACCCTAACATCGATAGGGTTAAACACACAAAATCCTCCAAAATGGTATCCTAATTATGAATTGAGGTCCCGTCTTCATGATTCCTTATGAGCGTTGTTAATTCCCTGAAAAACATACGTTTAAAAAGTCAACACAATGGTTGGTGAGTTCACAGGTTTTGAGACTCAATATGAAATCACGTTATTCGTAAATCGTTGAATCAGTTCACAAATACGTATACGATAATCTATTGAAACAAATACGATGATCCTCCGTAGACTAGCTAAATCTACGAATTAATATGACGAACCCTGAACCTATAACCAAACCACCACTTATATTTTTTTGCCCTGTTCAAATCTCACAGATGGAATATACACACCCTGTTTCGATGCAATATCGAAGGTTAGCGCGACTAACCTAATAGTAGGGGGAAATGTCAACGTCAATAGTACTATTCGTATATTCCTGTGGCTAACTCCGTTAGCTAATGGTTATAGTATGCAAGCAAGGGACTTATAGCACTACATAGTTCAACTCATGTTCGCATAAGGATTGTGTGTTTTGTTTCTAATTATCGTATATAAAAGCAGTTGTGTATGTTTTCCACCCCCGAATAAATAAAACAGTAAAACCGTAAAAAGGGGGTAGTGAAACTCACCTCATGAGTTCAGTGTTTGGTTTGCTAGCAATTTCAGTTTAGACCCGGGGTCCGCTGCCTTCACACGCCCTAAACGCGTAAGGTTAGTTACTTCGTTATTGACTCCCAAGTCAGTTTATGCTAGTCGCTTTCATCCAACTAGTAGTTTAGTTGTTCGTGTCGGTTGTTTTCACCAACCAGGCATTTCGTTTATTGTGTCGGTTGCTTTCACCCAACCGATTGTTTCGTTTATTCTTATAAATATTGTTTCACGCATTAGTATTGGACGACACGTTGGTGATAAGTTTTTGTGTCTATTTTTAAAGATACATATTTATATATCTATATAAATATAAAGAATAAGCATGTAGTGTATCCGCCTCCCATTGTTCGTGACAAGTTCGCGCCATTTAACTAACAATAATATTTTGGTTGCATAACAAATATATATAATAAATTTATATATACTTAAATAAATACTAAGAATATAATTCTTATTAGTGTCGATTTCAATTAGACATAAACGATTCGTTTGTGGTCGGATAATAAATATAAAAATTATATTTATTTCTAAATGACATTTTGTTAAGTTACGATTAATACTTGTAGTAAAACACAATATATTTATATATTCGCTCGAAATCTCCCAACCGACTTTATATACCGCTTTGATCGTTTAACTTGTAAGAATTATTATTAATCTTTTTACGTCTAACATATATATTTCTCCAAAACATATATGCTTATTTTAAGTCGTCATCTTAACCAGTATAAATGTAAAGCATAAGAAGTGTTTTAGCCTTATCACCTTTATTTATTTATTAACATGTATTTTATGTTAAGCTTTTGTCATGTGTATTAGGTGTATGTTGTGTTTTTAATCAAACGCCATTTAAGCATACCAGTGTATAACATCTTTCATGGGTGAAAATCTAGCATAAACACAATTACTTAAATGTATAAGGGTAGGTTGGGGAGAGATTAGCTCACAAAGTTATATGGGTTAAGGATTTGGAGGTGATCGATTAAAGTGTTCTTTAAGCTTGTTTCTTCACCTTTGCCTCGTTCTCCTTCCTTGAAGCTCCTATACCATCCTTACACTTTGAAATGTTGGATTTTATGAGGTGTACATCTTTCGTGAAGCTGTAAGAGAGATGTCCGAAAGTGTGCTTATACCATGAGTTATGAGAGAAAAGAAAGGGGTGTTGATTGGCGGCCAAGAATGTGGTGGAGGGAGGTTACTGGTGGTGACGGGTTGGCGCCTTGGCGGTGATGTATTGCGGTGGTGTAACGGTGACGTTTCGGTGTGTTACGGCGGCGATGGTGAGGGTGGTGGAGTTGCTGCATGTCGTGCTGGAACGTATGGGTGGCAGAAATGGTTACTGCTGGTGGCGAAGTTGGTCTTCGCTGGTGAAGGTGGCTCTTTAAGTGGTGGAAGAAGGTTGTGGTGCAAACCGATGGAAGGTGGTGGTGAGTTATGATGTGCGATTGTAATTAAACAGGGTAAAAGAAGATAGCAGGCGAGAGTTTGTTGTGAATGTGTTTTAGTTATGTGTTGGAGTGTTGATTTGTTTTGTTGGCGTAGTCTTAATATATTGATTCAAGCATTAAGATTTCAAGTCTTCCATTGAGTGTAAAAAAAATGAATGAATATAAGTAATAATGAATGATAATATAAAAGTGTATGGTTTCGTCCGATATAGAAAGAGGATACCAGAGATTTGGTTGTAGTATGCTGTGCATGTAAGATTATATAACTCTTTTTTTAGTAACAATTATATGGAAGGCTTGAAGTATGGAAATCAAGATTTTATAATTATTCATGATGACACAAGATATTGAGTGATATGGTTTGAAAATTTGAGCAAGTATGGTTGGAATTGTGTGTGTCTGTCAAGCAAGGCCGCAATCAGGATTCAGAAGAAATAGTGAATGATTGCATATATTTCTTGTTTGACAATCTTAATCTCACGTGTGAGATTATTATTTTTTTTCTTTATTTTTCTCCTTTTTATTATATCAATTGTACCTGTATGATCAAATGTAATAATCCATTATTTATTTATATTTATTTCTTTATTTACTTTTGAACTAATATAATAATGTTGTGGGGGTAGCATGTAAGTTTGGGTTGGGATCTAATTCATTAATTAATATATTTACATGCTTGTTTAGGTTACTCCAAGGTCATTAGTTGATAATCTATGATGATCAGATATTAAACCGTTTATAAAGTATCTCCAAGCATATAATATATTTTCATTATGTCTAACATATGTTTAAATATTCACATGCTTGTTTGTTGATACTAGTTGTAAACAATAATAAACGTTCGAACTATCATTTCGTATTTGATGGGTTGAAAAATTATATAAAATAATTATAATGTGAATCACATAACGTATAATTAAATCCCTTGTTCGGTTATATATATATAATATATATATATTCGAGTCGTTTTAAGTTATCAACAACGTTTGTATTCATCGAATAACATCTGATAGTTTGGGTTATTATTATAAATCACGTGGATACACTATAGCATGTATTTGAGGGCTAATGCTAGACCCAATCTGATTAAACTTAACAAAATAAAAATCTGGAGGGAATTAACTTTAATAAAGCATGTTTAGTGATAAATCATGTTTAGTGATTGTATGGGGAACTACTTAATTTATGGGGTGTCACATTCTCCCCGTGTTATTAAAATTTCGTCCCGAAATTCAGTTGAGATTAAGTCCTTTAAACGATCTATGAAGATGACCTTTGAAGGATTGCTCAATGGAATTGAGTGGAGGGATTAATATGGCTAGCAAGAATGAATCACATAATTTAAGTGTTCAAATGCATGACACAAAGGGTTGTGTGGCGAATTCTTGATGAATACATTCGAAGGAATTTAGTTACTAGATCACGAAAATGATTAGGATTCTAAAACTGCATCAAATGCATGATGTGGTTGCTTTCTATATTTCTTTTTATGACAAGGGAGACGTCAATGAAGGTGGTCAAGCCGGGAAAATAAATAATTTAAACTACTATCCTGCTATCTTGACTGAGGAGTTAGTAATCAAGACTGCAATAATATTTAATATATGGGTGCAAGCAGGCTCGCGCATAGAGAGTATGTGATACGGGCTAAATTATATATAAATATTATAACTATTTCTCACACTTTTGAGTAGCTTTACAATTGTTTTTATTGAATAATTCGCATAATTGACTCATATTTGGTTTTTAAAGATAACAAGCGAAAATGAGTATAACAATTCAACAAAGAGTAACAAGTATATGTATATTTAAAAATAAAAAAAATTAATGTCACAACAAAATGAGTTATTGTCTGATGTTTTGGTCGATAAAATATGTTGGTGTTATGACTAAAAGGTTTATCTCATATTACTTATGTGGACTATTAATTAATTTTGATGATGTTGTAGGTCAAACAAATAAAAGTTACGTTGGATTATAACTTCATACAAGAATTACAAAGAGAATAATATCAGGCTAATTATTTGATGGCTTTTGATGGGTTTAGTGAAAATAAAAAAAGAAAGAGATATCAAGTGGGCTGGAGGTTTATTGGAGACGTGTGGCACAAGTTTGAAAGAGTTATATTAACCTACCACAACTAATATTAGAAGGGAGATCGGCTGTTTTTTTTAACCCTACTGCGAGAGAGTCAAACGCATAGGAAGGGGGCCACCTCTGTGTGTGGTTTTATAATTTTATTTTCGGCAGAAAGAAAAGAACTCAAAGATTATTTTCAAGCAAGCAAGAAGGTCGAAACATTTTATTATTTGATGAACTGCACTTTATTTTTATTCTTGTTTTCATCAATTAATATGGTTGGCTAAACTCGTTATACTGCCTAGGTTTTGGTTGAATACTAGTTTAGATTAATGGTTTGACGAACTATTATTTGACATTGGTTGATTTAGTATTATGGTAAAGTTTTTAATTGGTTTGTTCATGGTATTGTTGAGTAATTAAATCTAGTTTATTATTTTAATAATTATTCCACCTGTGTTTAATAGTTTTTGGTGATTGTTAGATACATGATTAGGTTGTCTACTTTGTGTTTTCAACTTGTTTGCGGTTTATGGTCGAAACAACCATAGGAATAATTTATAAAAGTTTATTAGATTTTATTGTTCTTTCACTAGAGAGACCGGGAGGTGATTTAGTGTTGTGTTATCTTTGTCTTTTGCGGGTTTGGGTAAAAATTGCACGGGAGTGAGTTATCCTAGGTCCGTTTAGATTATTGTGATACAAGTTGTGTTCAAATTATTTATTAATACCCCCTTTATATTAATATATTGTATTCGAAGAGACCGGGAGGTTATTTGGATTTTGGGGTACCATAATATTATTAGGCAAGGTGAGACCGGGAGGTGATCCAAACCTTTAGCAATTAAGCTTCACATGTCATTAGAGTTCTAGAGTGTCGTTGGTGAGGCCGGGAGGCGATCTAGCATATTTTAGTGCTCTCTAGTGTCATATTTTTTTAAGGTATTGTTTTTCAACCAAGTCAAGTTCGTTAACTATTAATTTTAACTAGTAGGATTCCATTACCTAAGTAGTCGTTTCTCGCATATTAGTTAAACCCAATTTATATAAAGTTTCCTTTTTAGTTTAATTTTTAGTTTTAGAGTAAGTATTATTTAGTTTATAGTTAAAAATTAAAAAAAACAAAAAAATCAATAAAATCAATTTATTTAAGTTATTAGTCAGAGTCTAGTTTAGGTGTCGCTTGTGTCCTTTGGGTTCGATATCCGGACTTCGTTAGACTTTACTACAGTCGATAGGTACACTTGCCTGTCTAGTGGTCTAGCATTATGAGACTCTAGATTTATAAATTTAAAACTAGAGTGTCGAGGTTATGTTAAGTTTTTTAATAGACCGCGCTTCAGCACATCAGTATGCCAACACTTTCAGCCTCTATCTTATAAGGAATGACAATTTAAAGTTGTATTGCTAGCATATTGTTTGGTTTAGTGACACGTACACGTACGAATTAGCATATGGATATGTATAGGACATCCATGCAAAAGGAAAGAATATTAAATCAATTATTGTGACCATTAACTATTACTCTCATTAGTAGAGATGATCTAATTTAGAGTATGATCCATAACCAACAAAACAGAAGGCTTTCAAAAGGATATATTAGCGGGCGATATGGAAGCGGAATTTATCATCGTTGAAAGATTATGCGGAGAGTATACTCGGTCATTAGCAACCAACTAAGTAACGGAGTTTTCAGATATCTTATTTCACAATCTTAGTACGTCTTGTTGGCATCAAGGAATACTAGCCTAAATCCCTATGGACTACGCCGCGTATCCAGGGATTGATGATCACGATCGAATATAGAGTTTGATCAATAAAATAATGGTTGGTTGAGCGAAGACTCACGATTTATTAGAAGTCTAAGGTGGGTAGGGATACGTCACATCATAAACAAATATTAGACTATACGTGCATCATTGTGTCAGTCATTCCACTCACAAACAACAATTCGTAATTATTTGCACAACGCCTATTACCAATACATTCCACACTAAGCACGTGTATCTAGTGATTTTTTTTATAGAGATCGAAACTCGGATAGTCTTGATTTTAAAATTGAATATGGAATAATTGAATTTATCAATTAATGTGTCGAGGGGCTTATTACGAATTCGATGTCGGGGCTGATTCGTATAGTTTATGTTCTAGAGAATTCGAATTTATTAGCCTCGAAAATCTAACTTGGAAATGAATAGGGTTACCTATTAATCCCATTGAAGTGGTTTATGGTGAAAATTAGCATGTGTTTTCTATATCCTTAACTCAAAATTTAATACACTTGCCACAAGAAGCATCCTCTATATCCAATTATTGGGATTTGTGCAAGTAACAGAGGAACATAGGTGCGTAAAATTCATTTTTTTTGCATAAAGGGATAATATCACTATTTGCGTTATAAACGAGAAAAGTAAGAATTTGTATGGGAAGCGACTGATTATGGTTGTAGATGTCAAATTTCGTTCTTATAGACTCGAAGGAAGCGCTTCATGAACAATGGTGGGTGCTGGGCTTATAACGATTGAAATGGAGGATAAGACTACAAAATGAAATTTTCATGGTTTATAATATGTACCCTGATTTAAGATGCCTTATGTCGTTCTAAGCCTACCGGTACTAAAGATCATTTCAAACATCTAGTGCCAAAGGTTGTTTACTGGATTTGGTTCGTAGATACTAATGTCGACTATTCTCGGAGTGGACACTAGGAAATTAGTGATTATGGAAAATAATATTCACTCGTCTCTTATTTTATGATTCTGTTTGAATTGTAAGATTGCGACACTGTGTTGGGGCTATAGAATTAACCGATAGGAAGCTGATATAGAAGTAATACGAAATTCAGTCTCCAAGCTCTAGTGTCCTTACCAAGATGGCAATATAAAACAAAAAGATATAATGAGATACAATTAAAGTAATCATATATACTGGGGAAAGCGTAGTAGAATCATTACATGGACCCGTTAGACGAGAACTTGAAAAACTCCAAGGTTTACAAAAGATTATAAATAACCAAATAATTTGTCGTGAGAATTGTTAAAACGCATATGATCGTAATGGGTGAATACAGCTAATATTAAGATTGGTAATTAAAGGTTAATTCTTTAAGACTCAACTAATATTAATTGATATTTTAGGCATAACACAAGAGTTATTTTACTAAAGTACCAAGGACAACTCACTTAGTAATTTAAAAGATTATCTCATCTTTAAAGTGAGTTAACTTATATTCATTAAAAACCACTTACTTACATAAAAGATGTTTTAGTAAAAGGGGTCAAGAATTATCTATTTATTTAATTATCATGGAATAACATGACTAACTATGTTATTTTCACATATAATCATCATAGCAAACTCAAGATCACATGTTTACCAAACAACTATTAAACCTAATTAAGAGAACTTCTAACCAAGATGATACCCTTTTATCTTTGATTTCTTTCCATCTTAAAATATAATAACCCAAAAATATTGACTTTTATTTTATTTCTCTTAGAACTTAATTACTAAAAACCAAAACCCAATATATATATATATATATATCTATAATATATATAAACGAAAACATAAAAATCATACGTGTCGCGATGTTGTCGCTCCCCCTTTTTTTGGAATCACCAGATTTGATTGATTTTTAAATTGAGGTTTCTCATGCATTTGACCCGAATTCAAAGCTAAGTTCGCTTAAGGTTTAACTTCGCCTAAAGTCAAGTTCGATTAGAAAATAAATTAATAACCTAATGAAAAATGTGTTAAGACAGTTAATGGAAATAAATTAAAAACCTAAAGTCAAGCTCGACCCCAGCCAGGGGCTCTGCCCCTTGGACCCTGCTAGGGGCTGCCGCCCCTAGACCCCGCTGCCAGGGGCGCTGCCCCCGGACCCCTGTTATGTGAATAATGTGAAATGTATGGATGATTGCTTGATGGTACATGAACGATCTTCGGATATTGCACGTACTGTTAGGTTGTAACGCTATGTATAAGGTAAGTATGATATGTATGCTTATGTGTATGAATGTGATAAAGTTAATAAAAGAAGGAAAGGATGGTTGTATGGTTGCGAAGAGGGTACCGGGCCCTAATAATACTCGAGGTATGATGTATGGTTGTATGGTAACGAAGAGGGAATCGAACCCTACTAATATTCGAGAACTAGGGAACCGAACCCTACTAATATTCGAGGAAAGAGGGTATCGAGCCCTAATAATACTCGAGGAAAGAGGGTACCGATCCCTAATAATACTCGAGGAAGGAGGGTACCGTTCCCTAATAATACTCGAGGAAGGAGGGTACCGAGCCCTAATAATACTCGGGGAATGTAGGACGTAATGCTCTTTATAACGTAAGATATGAAAGCAAGTTAATACAAAAGAAAGTATGAAAGTATGAATGAAAGAGTATAAGTTTGTGTGTATTGTATAATGTGTGTTTAACTAGAACTCACTCAGCGTAGCTGACTTTTAGTATGCACGCAGGTGAGTAGGATGAGGCAGCTCGCTTGAGGGGACACGTGGCACTGAATAAGAGGCTGGCATCGGAAGACTCAAGACGTTTAAGTTAATGTTTTGTTTATTTTGAAAGACAAGTTACTTGTTAAAACAAGTTTTGGATTGCTATGAAATGTTTATTAAAGTTTTTATATACCGCGAATGATTTAATTAACTCTGATATTTAGAACTGCGTTTATGAGTAAATCCAACACGAAAGTAGGGCTACCGATAACGGGGCCTTACATGAAAGTGAATGAAATTAGGGATTAATAGAGTTATACATTCACTTCTCGCACTTTTCGCTGTAATATCATTTCTCGCAAGATCCATCCCCTATATATATATATATATTAAGATTTATGGAGTTATGTTGTTGTGAAAGAAAATAAAAGTTTTTGATGAAAGTTTGGAGACAGAATTACAGAAATTGTCCTTTATGTTTGTATCAGATTTCACTTGTTGTCCTTTATCTTCAAAAGTAACATGATTTGTACTTTACGTTTTCAAAATGCTACACCATTTGTCCATTAACCCTAACCCGGTTAGATTTTATCGTTAAGTCTGGTCATGTGCGTTGCACTTTAGGGAAAATTGGTCATTTTCCCCATTTATTTATAATAACATTTTAATAATTAAATGAATATATATATTTATATATCTTTCTAAAAACTCTCTCGCTCTCACTCTCTTCTCTACAGTTTACCCACACAACCTGAAACCACCATCCAACCAACCGCAACAGAATTGCCGGCCACCACTATCAAGAAAAACGTCGGCCACCATCAGCCGCAGAACCACCATTGTCACTACCACCACCCACCACCAAACACGCCATCTGTCACTGCCACCACCCACCACCACACTGTTGCAACCTCCACCTCCGAATGGAACCACAGAATTTGCCGCCACAATTAAAACATCCACTCTTGAACATATTCAACCATTCACGAAACCCTAATTGGATTTTAACACCCAAATTCAACGTTCAAGAAGCTGTAATCGGATTTTGAAAACCCAAATTCAACATTCATGAAACCTTAATAGGATTTTGAAGCCCAAATTCAACCACGAAAGCTGTTGCTAATTGTTAATGGATGGATCTTGAACTAGAATTCGTAGCAGCGACGGTGGGGTTTGATGCGGAGATGACAACTGCAAAAGGGTTTTCAAGATTCCAAATCGTGACCAAAATCAACAATGATTGAAATTAAGGATTGATGGGTTGTTGATTTGGTGTTCAAATATGGAAATTAATATTGTGGTCATGATTTAGGTCACAAGGCCTGCCCTATTTTGGCCACAAGTTGTGTATGCATTTCAGTGGTGATGATTGAAGATGGTGAAGGAGACAATCATTGATGGCGACATGTTCTTGAAGGTCGGTGTTTAGTGTTGATGGTATGGTAATTAATGTTAGGGTTTTAGAAAGAAGTGGTGTCGCGGTGGTCCGACTTAGATGGTAACAGGTGGCGAGGTGGGTGGTAGAGGTGCACAAATCGGGTTTTTCAAATACCCGGGTTCGGGCCTGGAACCGGGTTCGAGTATGACCGGGTATTGAAACATTAGATATTGGTAAAAACCGGGTCGAGTTCGGGTCCAGGTATTGCCTCTAAAAACCATACCCTATGCATCGGGTTCGGGTCGGGTATAGAACCTGGTATTCTAAAATCGGGTATTTGAATACCCTATTTTCGGGTATTGAAAAAACCCTATTTGTGGGTTTTTCGGGTTTTTTCCCGTATTTTTCGGGTATAAATTGGATTTTTTAAAAGTTTGTACTTTTTAGGGGTATTTTTCTGGTATTTCTAAGGTACTTTTCGGGTATTTTTAAGGTATATATCGGGTATTTGAAATACCCGGTTTCGGGTATCGGAAAAACCTGGTTCCGGGTATGGAACCGATTCGGGTTTTTGGATAATACTGGGTACAAATCGGGTTCGGTTCGGGTTAGGGTTTTAGTACCGAAATGCATACCCTATCCGTACCCTACGGGTAGGGTCGGGTACGGGTTCGGATATTAAAACCCGGGTATTAAAAAAACCGGTTCCGGGTTTTTATTTCGGGTCCGATTCCGGGTTCTGGTTTTTTTGCACCTCTAGTGGGTGATGTGATTGTGGTTTTCTTGTCAAAGTGGGGGTGGGGGTGTTCTTCGGGTTATTTATCCGGGTTTCGGTTTGTTTGGGTCTGGTTGTTCGGGTTTGAGCTCAAAACAAATTGACCCAAGAACCGACTCAAATAAGTTTGGTTTGTTCGGGTTTCGGGTTAAACGGGTCGGTTAATTCGGGTCGGGTTTCGGGTTTAACAAATTAAAAAAATTTATCCACCTTTAACAATATAAAAAAGAACCATATTTTAAGCCGTTATACAACCATATTAAACTATGAATTATAATATTTAGCAAAACCTGAAAATTATCATACAAGCATGCATTAGACGAGATGGAGTGTTGTAGCATGTGGATCAATGCTTGTGTAGATTGAAGAAACATGCCCAATACATATTGGTTTAGATATTATACCTTTTAAGTTTTTGAATTGAAGATACATTCTCAACATGCTTTACGGTAATTAATACATTGGGATCCAATGTGATAGATCCAAATATTAATTGGAGTATTGAAAACAGCCGAACAAGAATACATATGGTCACTATGTTACTTCACCGCTAAACTACCCTATAAAAATCAGGATACATACATCGATGTATCATACTTCGGGTTATTTGGGTCAACCCGAATAAGGGTATTACAACCCAAATACCGACCCGAATATTTTATCTCGGGATCGGGTTAGGAGTTTAATCGGTTCGGGTGAATTCGGATCGGGTTATTTGGGTCTCGGGCCGCTTTGGTTCGGGTTCCTTATTCGGGTACGGATAAAAAACACACCTCTAGGTGGGGGTGATGGTGGATGGAGAGAGAGAGAGAGAGAGAGAGAGAGAGAGAGAGTTAATATATATAATTTATTTATATTCTTTAAGTTTAATTTTTAAAATATATTTTTTTTGTAAACTGATAAATTACTAATTTGTCCTCATGTGCAAGGCACATGACAAAACTTAACAATAAAATCTAATTGGGTTAGGGTTAAAGGACAAACGATGTAACATTTTGAAAACGTAAAGTACAAATTATATTATTTTTTATGATAAAGGACAACAAATAAAATATGATACAAACATAAAGGACAATTTCTGTAATTCTGTCAAAGTTTGGAATATAATGTGAAGCCGATCTAACGTTTTGTTGAAAAGTTAGGTGTAGCCTGACCCAACATCAAAGCCCTGGATTCGGTTGTAGCAATAGTCTTGACTCATGTCTTATCTTGCTAAAAAATGCAATCTGATCAAGGCTAAAGGCTTGGAGAAAACAAATAACTAGGGGTGTTCAAAGTTTGATATCCGGAGTTTCAGATATCTGAAACCAGGTTTCGGATAGTTGATTTCACTATCTAAGGTTGTGTTTGTTTTTGCTTGAAAGGTCTGCATGAGGGTTATGTCTGTGGGCGCACAGACATAAGTTCCTGAAGACAGTTTGTTTAAAAAAAAAGAAAAAGATTTGAAAATTGCTTATATGGTCTTAAATAATAAGTTAATATCCACCATCTTCACACATATTTACATTTCTTATCCTACTAACATCCAATGTCCACCACCACCACCACCTACCGTGCGCCACCACCCACCACCTACCGTCCACCGCCACCACCACCACCCACCGTTCGACGCCACCACCACCCTTCGTCCGCTACCACCACCGTCAACCAACCCACCACCACCACCACCACCCAACGTCGACCTCAACCCACTACCACCACCCACTTTCTGCAACCACCACCACCACCCGCCACCACCATCCACCACCACCACCCACCATCCACCACCACCGGTCAGCACCACCGCGACTCACCGTCGGCCACAACCACCGTCCACCACCACCACCCACCGCCACCACCACAGTCCACCACCCACCACCGTCAATCACCACCACTACCCACCATCGGCCACCATCATCGTTCACTACCAAGGTCCATCACCACCATTCACCGCCTACCACAATCGTCTACCACCGATCGTCAACAACTACCCACTTTCATAGTCCGTACACCACAAACAATTATTTTAGAAGTCTACAAACGTAAATGACTTTTATCTATTGTGATATATATGATAAGTAACTAATTTTCAGCTTATGCAGACGATATCTAGTTTATAAAACAAACAATATTATATTTTCATATTGCAGACCTTAAGACCATATCTTCACTTACAGACATAAAATCAAATGAAATCAGATTGCAGACAGTTTTTGTCTTCTAAAACAAACAACACCTAAATCTGTATCCGAAGTTCATAAATCCAAATTTCGAGTATCCGTTTGAATAGTGAAATAAATATCTTAATTCTTAAATAAAAAGGAGAGAAAGAAAAAAAAACCCCTCAAATTTCATTATTAGATACATCATGTCAGCATCCAAATAAAATTATTAGATTTATAAGAAGAACTCATAAAATAATAATAATAATAATAATAATAATAATAATAATAATTGAGTGGATGAGTTAGAACTTATCTACAGGGATCCCATCTCTAACAACCTGATACACTTTTCTTTCCCTGGTCTTGTTCAAGCCAGCAGTGAAATGCAGCTTAGCTTCTTCAGAGACAATGGATGTAACTCTCACCCATATCACCACTTTGGTTTTCAGACCTTCTATTTCACTTAGTTTTCCTTTTTCTATATGACACGTCACACTTGTTGAAAACCTCAAAATAGACGAATCTCGGTAACTCACTTCACAGATTGCGGGTAAAGTGACGGTTAGCTTTTTGGTTTCTTCATCCAACTCATATTTTGTTGCTTCACGAGGAAAGATACCGGCTGGTAGTTCAAATTCTTGCAGCACATCAGCCAGTGGTTTTTTCCTTTTTTCTGCAACCAAGATTAATCAATATTAATCATAATTACGTACATTTAGTTAAAAGGAACCTCACCTGTCGCTGAAGTCACCAGCTTTTTTGCTCCACCTTTAATGTTTTTTGGCACATCCTAAGATACAAAAAGAGCTAGCTAGGATCAGTATAGTATGCATGCGTCCTAATATATATCTTTCTATATACAATGAACTTATATATTTATATTATAATATTACATATTATGACAAGTTATGTGCCAAATAATGCACAATAGTTTTCTTCGTACCTTGGTCAAAATGGAAGGGGAAAAAAAATTTAAAACGAAGAAAACATAAAATAACTCGATCAGCATGTATTCAAATATAGGTTGATTGTTAAAATCTAACAATTAAGAAGCAATTTTGTGCGTATCGGTTAGTGTGGTGGATGAAATTCAAGGTTAAGCATGCATGAAATCATTTGTTAAATGAATAATACATAGATGCAATCAACATATCGGTGAATATAAGCAGAAGCATGCATATACATGACATTGATAAATTAATTGAAATCCAATTAATTAATTAATTAATTAAGATGGAAGGAATGGATTAAATATTACTTACATTGAGATCCTTGGTTACCTCTTTGGTTTTGTTACTAAACCAATACCCCATTAGCGAACCCATCTTCTATATGATCGTCTTTCTCTCTCTAGAAATATCGAGAGAGAGAGAGAGAGAGAGAGAGAGAGAGGACAAAGGATGGAATTGGTTTTTGGTGGAAAATAGATCAACATCAAGAGGGTTTTGCTTTCCTGCCACTTTCCACCGTTCATACAATTATTAATTAATATTTAAAAAAAAAAATTAATATTTTATTTTTGTTTTCATTGTTTCTTCTCTTCCGTATAAAACACAAAACACTTATATTTTTATTTCGTCATAATACATAGATGGTTCTTTATGTCTGTAATATTATATCATTGTTTTCATTGTTTTTCTCTTCCGTATAAAACACATAACACTTTTACGTTTCTAAATCCAACAACATTTATCATTTAGCCATAATCCAATTAATTTTTCTCTGTAAGTTTTGTCATGTCTTTCACAAAAGGACAAATTAATTTTTTTACCCATTTAATTAAAAAAAACATTTTATTAATTATTTAAAAGATTATATATAACTAAAAATATAAATAAATATTAAAACATATAAATAAAAGATTAAAACTCTCTCTCTCAAATTCTCTCTCACACAAATTCACTCTTGTTCTTCTTTCTCTTCTACAACACATCACCACCACTAACACATCACCACCATCAGCTACTATACAACCCATCACCGTTAGCAACCATACAACCCTAGCTGCTGCTGCTATCGCTGCCACCATCACAACCCACCGCCAGCCCATCACAAACCCTAGATCTGTCGCTGAAACCACAAACAGCCTTCACTCCTCCCCACGTCTAGGGTTAGTAGAAAGAAACCTATCATGCACAACCCTAGAAGAAGAACATGAGTCCTACGGTAGTTTGATGACCATCGTTCAAGTCAATCAAAAACCTAATTATTCTAAATAGTTAGAGCAAGTAGGGTATCACATCACAAGGAGTATGTGGTCAATGCAATTCGTGTAACAGATTTAATATTATGAAGTGACTGGTTTTTAGTGCTGATCATACAAGCAATAGTTTGAATTAAGAGAACTAAGCAACGAACAAGTAAACGAGTATTAAGCAGTTAACAAAGCAACCACACCCGGGAATTCAAGTAAGCAACCAAACAGTATCTCATGCAACCTAACAGAATTATTATTAACGATTAACTGAAAACTGATCAACCAGACAAAACCTTAGACGTCAACAATTACTTTACACACGGCACTGGTTATCAAACAGTCCTTGCCAGTGTGACTCAGTTAAGGGTAATTGTTTGTTTTATCGTATTCAATCTAACCAAACAGTTATATGACTAATTATCTAACAACTGGTAACAGATCGTTCAGACCAATGTCAACCTAAACCGACCGAACACATAGAAATACTAAACATCAATAATCATATATCAATCATCAATAACAAAACATAAGTATTCTTAATCACAAGAGAAAAACTGTAAAAGGTTACAAACTATACATCCCGGGTGCGATTCTATGAGATTATCCGAGCCTAGACATCATCGAATCTTCAATATGGATGATATGGATCATATGTAGGGTCTTGACACGAGCTAGGATAGTGGAAATCGCCTTCTTGGACTGCTGGAATCGCCTATGGTTCGTCAAAACCGAGTTAGGGTTTCATGTTGATGAAACAGAGGTTATAAACTCAAAATCCCGTCTGCACACCGGGACTCAAAGGCCCATCACGTACCGCGATTGACCAAAGTCAAACATTAATTAATCTCCCATCTCGGTACGCGATGGGTACTTCAGCAGGCCCATCGCGGTAACACCAATCTTCAACTATTTCATCGATTCGCGTGCTGGACATCCCGGGTCTTCATTCCGTGTCACAACAGGTCCATATTGAGTACTTTAACGTCTGTGACCTGAAATCCAATAATACACTTATGAAGTATCGACAGTTCAAGAATAAACAGTTAAAACTAGATAATAAACGAACTAAAACATATACAAATTAACCGACCATTACAGTTGTGGGAGAAATCCTCTTTAACCACAGCCACCAAAGGACCTGCCGTTATTGTCTAAAATCATCGGCATTTATCTGAATTTTAAATATTATCTATTAAATTTCTTGAAATTCATCGTTAATTCGCTTCCGGGTATAAGTTCTCTCATCGATCCTGCTAATTTGTTTTTAGTTTTGGCGATCATCTATCTAAATTGTTGGGTTGTTCATCAGTTAATCATCTGGTATTTGGGAATTTTATTATTTTGTGAAATTTGTTGAATTTGTCTCTATGTGCTTCTGGATTTGATTCATTGGTTTTACTGTTTTAATTAATAAAATGTTTTTGTTAATTTTATGGGTAAAAAGACTAATTTTCCTTCATGTGCAAGGCACATGACATAACTTATCGAGAAAAACTAACTAGGTTATGGTTAAAGGATAAACATTGTTGGATTTGAAATGTAAATGATAAAACAAATCAATTTTAAAGATAAAAAACAAACAATGAAATTCAGTACAAACTACAAACATAAAAGAAAATCTTTGTAATTCTGTCTTTTACTTTTGTTGGGCGGCACATATATATAAGCATTTCCAACCCATCTTCTAAAAGTATGTGAAAGGATTTTACAAATTATAGGATATAGTTGTGAATGGTTTTGAGTAGATGAAAGAGAAAAGATAGTGTTTTTTTGTAAATTTAGAAAAACTTTGTTTGCCTCTATTTATTTTTAATATTTATTAAAAGTGTTTATGAGTAAAAGAGAGAAAAATTATAATGATAATGATATAATAATTATTATTTAATTAAACATAAAAGAGAAATGTAGTAATTTTTAATGCAAATACAAACATATATATAGCATCCCAAAACTTTTAGGAAAAATTCCCAAAATAGCAAGGTTTTTCAATTCTAACCCAATACTAACACAAATTCTCAAACTAGCCATATTCATCGGTTGGATCTGACCAAAGCATTATCTAATCCGACCGATTTTTAAACCAATCAAGACGCGCCACAGGTTCCGTTGGATCCGACGCTTTAACTTTTTGGTCGACCGATTAGGCTGAAGAACATTCGGAATAGAAAACAGTTGGCTCCGACGGAAACACATTCTGAACAATTGGATCTGACTAACTTTTAGTCCGTTGGAATTTTGAAAATGTCATCGGTTTCTTTATTTGTTTTATATATTCACTTGCTTATCGTCGTCGTCTTCTTCTTCTTCTTCTTCTTCTTCTTAATCTTTCTTTTATTTCCATTGATGTGATCATCATTCTTTCTACAAGAACACATGTCGGACGAGTACAATTCTCAGCCGCCACCGAAGACATCAGCGAGGGTCTTGCAAAAGCTGAGGCGGCCAAAAAACAAATTTGAATCTTCATCCTTCGTGGATCGAAGCCTTGTTAAAGAAATTTGTGTTCCCGAACGACAACCAAAAAAGGAAATGGGCTATTCCATATGATGCGTTAGACAATTGGTCTGTTAATGCCGAAGAGTTTTATAATAGTGGTGACTCCCCATATTGTTATTATGTTGTCTTTTTCAACAGTTAAAGCTTGACAACGTTTATAGGGCACCTTGTTAGGTTATACGTATAAAGGGTACTTGTCCACTGAGGTAACAAAAAGAATATACATTTTGATTAGATTTTCTTCAATTTTTTTTAATTAAATTGCATTAATCTTCAGTATAGACACGGTTGGGTTGGAAAAAAGATAAAATGGAGGCATCGACAACTTGAAAACGATGGATTATTGAATATGTGTTGGACAATTTTTCCACCCTATTTTTTTGTGAGAATTTGGTAGACTCATGTAATAAAAATGCCATTAGCTAAGTTGATGGTAAAATAAAACCATACCCTTCGTTTTTACATGTTGATTTTGTTTATTTTCATGTTTGTATTGAAAGACATCATTGGGCACTTGTTCAAGTAGATTTACGGACACAAGATATGGTGCTATTTTACAATAAAAGCTTAACTAGAGAATATAGTATAACTGTTCATCCAACAATGAGAAACATCATTGGGCGTTGTTGGTCAACATTAGGTTTTGGAAAGAAACTTGTTACCAAGAAAGAAGCATCACATTTGGTGCCAATGATGATTATGTTCAGGCGCACGATGATCTTGTTGGAAACGAAGGGGTGTGCGTTTTCATGCTAATTAACCATTTACTTACGGGGAAGCCGATCATTCGAACAACATATTTTAAAGAGTCGTGTAAGTCATTCTGACGTTTATGGCGGATCAGTTTTATTTTTGGCGTTGGTTACCTAATTTTGTTTAGTAATTATGGTTATGTTATGAGATTTAATGAGTAACATATATGTAACTCTTTTAGTGGTGTGCCAAAAAGTTAACCAAAAACCGTTTCCTGAGTTACAAAGTTTCCAAATTACATATGACATACTATTATTTTTTTAAAGTCACTTAAGTTATAACTATAGTTTCCTTGTGTTGGATTAGTTGTGCAATTTCCAACGAAGGCACAAAATTTCGGGCTCGACATCGACGTTTGGTGTTTGTAGCGAATTGTTTTTTGATTGCTTGATACAAGATGATGCAAGGGGAACTTTGCATTTGTTTCGCTTATGACCTTTATCTCCACATCTGGAGCAACCCTCTGTTTCTTCAATCTCGTCACGGGACCGTATACGTTTGTTTCTCGCGGATGATCGACTTGCCTTTTGTCCATGTGTGGTGGAAGTATAATATTACATTCACCCTCCCATTCAGATTCCTCCGCCACAGGATTTATTGACTCCACATAAGTTGCAACATGAACCTCTTTTTTAAAGCAATCCGTAACCCATTGAGAACAATCACATTGCTTAAATGATTTGCATACCGAAATCACGTGGCCACATGGTAACCCGGATAACTGTCATTTTTCGACATGTGCATGTCCTCGCCTCCCAATAAACTGTACGAAGATTTCCTCCATCGTGAACACTAAATTTATGTTCGTTGATCCCCGTAACTTTCCACATGCGACAATTTTTAACCCTCTTAGCGGCTTTAGCGTGAGCCCATTTTGTCAAAACGTGTGTATTTTTGGCTGAAAAAACCATATGTATAAGAATGTATACACACACACACACACACACACACACATATATATATATATATATATATATATATATATATATATATATATTATAACAGAATGATGGATCAATATTACCCGCCAATTGACGCCTTTCAAAATACCATTTGCGGAGAAATTCGTTAAGAAAATCCATGAGTTTGACAACTGTTGCTTTTCTTGGATCTACAGATAGTGCGTTTATGGACTCCGCACTGTTGGATATTGAAGAAACACTAACCGGACCCCGGACAGATTACTGGTAACCTGGGGGTTGGATAGCTGTTTCCCACGAGGGGTTAGACCCTTGGAAGATGGTTCTTCTGATAACCTGCAAAACAGACACCGTGAGCTCGTCACTGAGAAGGGGGGGGTTCCTCCTTGTGACCACCCTCCGGCGTGAGAATCAGACTAGATTGCTCTTTAAATATAAAAGTATATTAAGAGATTGCTAGAGCAGATATCAGGTATATTATGATGATATAAGATAATGTAATCATGTGTTTGGATGATCATACCATTTGGGGTATTTATAGCCGAAGGTAGGTTTCCAAGGAGGTATGGCCAGCTGCAACAGTGTTCCTGTTCATCAACAGTAGCCTACGCACGTGCCTTGCTGGTAGTTGGTGGGTAGGCAGCGGCTAATAGTGACCAGGCCTGCTGTATACTATTCCCTTTCCACCAACTGCCGGCTACGCACGTGGTATGACAGTAGTTGGTGAGTAGGCAGCGGCTAATAGTGATACAGTACAGGAGCATGCTGCTCGCCATACTGTATCCGTGAGCTGTCGTATCTCTGATTAGATCTTTCGCCCATACCTCGTCAGGTACAGTAAAAGATCCTTCAGTATACAGACTGGCTTATTTGGGCGGGAGTATTCCCCCTCCCGCCTCTGTGCGGGATTGCTCCCGGCTTTGCTCATTCCTTCAGGTGACACTGTGATCGAGAGCTAAGTGCCTTGTGCGTGTAGCCATGCTGCGCGGGTGGCCTTCCCTAATGGCTTGTATCCGAGGCTGCGGGGACAGGCGGAGTCCTTCACCATTGGGAGGCTTTTCCTGCGGGACCAGCTTGCGTACTGCGCGTAAGGACGTCACGTCTCTGAGCATGGTTGGTCCTGCGGATCCAGTTGGTCTCTGCGCAGACGTCCCTGTTTAAGGTGAGTCTTGCGGGTCCAACTGGGCTCTGCTGAGACCTACCTCTTCAAGTCCCCCCAGTCCAATGTTCTTCTCATGCGTGTTTAATAAAGTGAGGTGAACTTTTGGACTTAAGCAAAGGGTTTTGAAAAGGGTTTTGTAAGGTTTTCCATGGGGATTCTTTCCGCGGAAGTCCTTGTCACTTGCAGAAATGCCCGAGTTTCCTGCTTGGTCTTTGGGTATGATGCGGGTAGGTCTGTAACCTCCTCGCAAGTCAGGAGCATTGAGTCCCAGTTGTATGTATTTTCCATGAGGTTTTGGTAGTTTTGAACATAGTGATCAATTATGTTAAAACCACCAATTCCATTTTGGAGCTTCAAACAACGTAGTTCTCGACGTTCCTGCTATGCGGGGATGTTATTTCCGTTTCCGCAAGCATTGCCCAGAAGATCCTTCCTGGTTTCAATTCCCAGCGGAGCGCTAGGTATGTGAAGGGTTTTGCCTTAACACTGTACCAGCGCTCGTCTTACGGTTACTTTACTTCCAAGGTATTCCTGGCGTCAATTCCCTGCGGGTGCTAGGTATGTGAAGGGTTTTGCCTTAACACTGTACCCGCAGCCGTCTTATAGTTACTTGGTTGCCGAGGTACTCGGCTTCAATTCCCTGCGGGTGCTAGGTATGTGAAGGGTTTTGCCTTTACACTGTACCCGCATCCGTCTTACGGTTACTTATTTGCCAAGGTTCTTGACTTCAATTCCTTGCGGGTGCTAGGTATGTGAAGGGTTTTGCCTTTACACTGTACCCGCATCCGTCTTACGGTTACTTGTTTGCCAAGGGGTAAGGGGTATTTTCCCGCTTACTTTTTAATATTTTCGAATTTTGAATTTTGAAATTCGAAGAGTTGGTGAAAAGATAAGAACAGTCCAAACCTCTGAAACGTCGTGCGACGGTTTCTTCTGACTGTCAGGACGTGCAGGAAGTTATGGTGACGTGACAGATCATGGTCATTCCAGTCGCTTTTTCTGGCGCGTGGGCACGATTTTTCGGGCGCGTGGCCGCGAAATTACTGGCACGCGTCCTGTCAACAGCTGTTGCCAGCTTGCTTTTTGCCACGTGTCAGAGTTTCATTGCACCTTCGATTTCTCTCTCCTCCGCATTAAATTCACCGCATTAATTGCGATTACTATATAAAGGGGGAGAGGGTTATTTGTAATCCATACTTTTCATTCTTCTCTTCATCTTTAAGGCGATTTCCGACGAATACTCCTTTATTCAATCGAGCATTCTCTCGAAATCGTTCTTTTCTTCCTCTGCAAGATGTCTTCTCGTGATGCTGAAGCTATAGCTGACGACAGGGGTACTGCTGGCGAGTGCCAGTGTGCTCTGCCCGGCGATCAGTACCGGTATGTTGTCAGGAAGTTCATGCTCGATCATCTCGAGCCTGAGTTTCCTGAATCCCACTAGACCGTGTACGATGCCCCCAGAGGCAAGATCGGGGTTTATGCTGCATTTTTTGTCTATGGGAATCTTAGATTCCCATTGACAAAATTTGTTTACCGTGTCCTTGAGAGGCACGGTGTTCATTTGACCGAGCTGCACCCCATGGCGATCGCCAAGATTCGCCATTTTGAGTGGGTGTGCCGGATTTTGGGCATCGAGCCCCATGTGGACCGCCTGATGACCTTCTATACCTGGAGGTGCATCCAGGGGTGGTACACCCTGACGACCCGTATTAAGGGTCTGAAGATTTGCGACACCGAGCGCAGTCTTCGCGCGTGGAAGCAGGAATTCTTCTACATTTCTGCCCGCGCCATCCCCCTTGCCATGAAGTTTAAAAATGGCCAAGCGATACCGAGCCTTCACGCCCCCAATTACCAGGAGGCGGAATGGTTTTCGAAGATATCCCGGGTCCAATCTCCGGTTTACCGGTTTGCGGAGTCCGGGATGGTCATGTTAGGGATGAGCCGGGTGTGGAAGGATGCGTCTCAGGTTCCCATCCTTCTCGAATACGGTTTGAACTCTATTCCCTATGGTATGTCTTGTCTTTTCTTTTTGATACGAGTTTGTCTTCTAACTGTTTCTTTTCTTTCAGAGGGAAATGATTTAGAGTCGCTTCTGTACCCGCGGGAAACCGACGGTCCAGCGCGGATGGGTACTCGTGCTCTGGACGAGGGCGAGTTGCCCATCTTGGAGCAAACGGCGGATCGGTTTGTGGAGGTCTATCCGTTGGGCCACGAGATCCTGAGCCACCGGCGGCCAGGTAAGGCGATATTCTTTCCTCAATCCCTCAATGCTGTACCCGCTGCTGGAATTCCTGACCTGTCTTCTTCTGAGGAATCCTCAGATGCTCCTCCGTTGGTGCGGAAGAAGAGGGTTGCCGGCGGGAAAGGGAAGGAGAAGGCCTCCACAGCTGATCCGGTGGTTCTATCTGACTCCGAGTCAGATAATGAAGAGGTGGCGAGGAACCCCGGTAGTGAGAAGACCACTGCTTCGGAGGCTACGACTGTTACCTCCGGAGAACCAGCGACGACGACGGTGACCGGTACCAAGAGGCCGGCTCCATCGGGTTCCTCCCCGCCCGTCCGTACGTTCAGGGTCAAGAAAACCCGTAAGTACAATCATAATGTCTTTGTAAATTTATCACTTCATAAATTTTACACTTTCTTCTTTGTGCAGGCGTGGATGTTGACGCATTCCGGGGTGAAGCGCAGAGGGGTACCCTTCCGCCAATGACGATAGGCTTGGTCAGCCTACCTGAGGCGTCGACCCAGGTGCCTGCGCCTGCTTCCGCTGGTTCAGTTGCTCCCTTTGAGCAGACTGTTCCAGCCGAGATGACGTCATCGCCGGCCGTGAGTGCGATATTTACGGCATCCTTCACGGAGCCGGCGGTTACTGCTGCTGCTGACGAGGCGGCGACCGCGGCGGCGACCACAACGGCGACCACGGCGGCTGCCACCATGCCCGCGCCACCGGCACCGACGGCCGGACCATCAGGTACGCGCAGGGCTTCCCGCCGATCTTTGCCACCTTCCTGTCTGCCTGACCTGTTGGATGGATTTCCTTTAGGTTCAGGTGATGGGTTTGGCGGCTATCGGCCTGTCATTGACCCTACAGGTGCGTAGGGTTCCTTTCTTTTTCCCTTATGTTTTTTTATTATCTTTTCCTTACTGCTTTTGTTTCTTTTGCAGTGTCGAATTCCAATGAAGTGTATGTTCCACGATGGAACATCCGCCGAGGAACAACCCTTCGCACACCTGTGGAGTGCGTGGATTGGGCTCGCCACGCTGCTCCCCCGGGTGCGTTGGGGGAAGCCATGATTAGCTACCAGGAGGGTAGGCTAACCAATGAGCTTCGGGTTCTCCAGGCCCGGATGCAGCCGCGCGTCGAGCTGCTTTGTCGTGAAAACGACAAGTTGAAAGCAGCTCGCGCCAAGGACGTATCTGAGGCGCGTGCTCTTCGGGAGGAGAACCAACAGCTGGCGGCAGCTGCCGCCGACAAGGAGAAGGCCTTCAAGGCCCTCGAGGTTGAAGTTCAGGCGCGACTCGAGGCCCGTTCCAAGGCTGCCCAAGCTGTGAATGAACAGCTTCGGCTGGCCAGGGAGACTGCGCGAAACGCAACCGAGAGGGCTGCCAAGGCTGAAGCCGTTGCTGAGCCTTTGCGTGTGGAGAATGAGGAGCTCAAGGCCAAATTAGAGGCTCTCCAACGCGCTCATGATGCCTTGGCAATGGAAGATGCCAAGAAACTCCAGGAAATCCTGGACCAGAGGGGGGTGCTTGACCACACCGAGCGGAAGCTTAAGGGCGTCGAAGAGGCTGCCGCAAAGGAAGTTTTACTTGCCAACCTTAACAAGAGCGAAGCCGAACGCGCCCATAACGAAGCTCAAGCTGCCCTCCAATGGCTTCTTCGAGAAGCGTTGCCTCAGGTATGTTTAGCTTTATCTTCACGCTTTTCTTTTGTAAGAAAAGGTTCTAATACTTGTATTTTTTCTTTGTAGGTTGTGCGTCGGGTCTTTTCAGAGACCTCTTACGATGATGCTATGAGCGCAGCCCTCAACGCTTCTCATGAGGATGGGGAAAAGGCCGGCTTCCTGCTTGGTCTAGGGTTTGTTGAGAAAGGCGTCCCGCCTTCCAACTTCCCTTTGTTCAATGTGGATACCGAAGCCATTTATGACCAAGCATTGAACCAATACGCCGCCTTCCCGCATCCAGTGGTGGAAAAGGTGGACGAAGTAGCTGTTGCTGATGATGGGTTAGCTGTCCTCAAAGCGTTCCTCGAACCACCCCGTTCTTCTGACGGAGCGGGTCCAAGTGGAAGCGGCCCTGAAGCTTGATCCTGAAGATCCCTTCCCATTGCTGAGATAGACTTGTATAGTTTTATTCTTTTAGGCGGGTAGTTACCCGGCCATTCTTGTAATATATTATTTGGAATATTAATCTTTTTGCTAAGATTATTATTTCCTTCTCTGGGTTCCTTGCTTTATAAACTTATGACTTGCATACTTAGTTTAAATTAGCAATTTTCCAAGTGTTTAGAATAAGTTAACCTTTGAACGTGGTTGATAATGGGTTAAAGTTTCGCTTCCTCCTTCGTGATTGTGCGGGTAGAACCGTCACTTGCACTTGGTAGGATGGCTAAACTTTAACCTTCATCTGACCTGCGTGTAGGTTTTCCTTTTCGAAATTTCTAAGGCATTAAGATAAGTTAACCTTTGAACGTGGTTGATAATGGATTAGAGTTTTCGCTTCCTCTTTCGTGATTGTGCGGGTAAAACCGTCACTTGCACTTAGTAGGATGGCAAAACTTTACCCTTATCTGACCTGCGTGTAGGTTTTCCTTTTCGAAATTTTTAAGGCATTAAGATAAGTTAACCTTTGAACGTGGTTGATAATGGATTAGAGTTTTCGCTTCCTCTTTCGTGATTATGCGGGTAAAACCGTCACTTGCACTTAGTAGGATGGCAAAACTTTACCCTTATCTGACCTGCGTGTAGGTTTTCCTCACCTTTTGTGGATAAGTTAACCTTTGAACGTGGTTGATAACAGGAAGTCTTGCTTCCTCTTTCGTGATTGTGCGGGTAGAATCGTCACTTGCACTTAGTAGGATGGCAAAACTTTATCCTTATCTGACCTGCGTGTAGGTTTTCCTTATCCTTTTTAAGAATTTTGTTTTGAACCGTTCGACGCGCGGTTGTCGATAGGTTAGTGTTCGGTTTCCTTTCATGATTCATGCGGATAGACCGGCACTTTCATTTAATGGGATAATTGAACTCTTCCCCTTCAACTGACCTGCGTGAAGGTTTGTCAAGTTATTGGGTTCGTGCGGGTAGGACCGCCTTCCCACGCAACGACTTCACGTAATGTGAACGCCGTCACCAGTGTTGCATAGTTTAACCGTTCGACGCGCGGTTGTTGATAGGTTATTATTCAGTTTCCTTTAATGATTCATGCGGATAGACCGGCACTTTCATTTTTGGGTGCTGAACTTTTTCCCAAACTGTCCTGCGTGAAGGTTTGTCACGTTATTGGGTTCGTGCGGGTAGGACCACCTTCCCATGCAATGACTTCACGTAATTATGCGGTGAAAACCGGCATATTAGTGTTCAGAAAAGTATAAATGTAAAATCATCAGCTTCGATGTTCTTAAAGAGAATCATTTCCATTAGAAGTTGCTCTTGGCCTTTTCTCTACAAATTGGAATTGATTTACATGCAAACTGTGTAAATGAGCTCCCTTCCATGTTGTTGGGATGGGAGTGCCATCGAGCCGATACGCACCTGGTTCGGGATCTCGTTCTTTACGCAGCATGTAGTCTTGATATTGAAGCTGGCATTTTTATTCGTTTTTTCCCCAACTAGGGTTCTACACGCACCCGCCTGCTCAGCCTTTATTGCGCCACGAGGTGCGCGAGCGTCCCATCTCTGACAAATGCTTCGACCATGTCCTTTACGTCTATGCATTCTTCGGTGTTGTGGCCTTTTGTTCTGTGAAAGTCACAGTACTTGCTCCGATCAGCATCGTGACGATGTCGGATTATTGGAGGCTTTGGCCATGGGAGCTCTTCAGTGGCGAATATCTCAGTGACGCTTTTGGTGAGTGGCGTCCATCTGGAGTTCCGGTGCGACTGTACATTATCCCTTCCGCCCAACCGATGTTGCAAGCCGGATGAGGTGTCAAAGTTTACCCTTGACTGCCAAATGCCTAGCTTTCGTTTTTTATTTAGCCGGGCGGTGAGGACGTTGTCTTCTCTCGTCCTCTGGGTGTAGAGGTTTGTGCTCTGTGGGAGATCTTTACCCAGTTGCTTCTCCGTTTCCGCATAGTGTTTTGCTGCTGTCATGATGCCATCCCATGTGGATGGCATGCCATCTTTACCCGTTAGGGTGCGTATGAGCTCTGGGTCATGTGCGCCCTGGATGAAGGCAGCGCGAACAAGATCTTCGCTGATATTGCCCAAACTTAGCTTCTTTGAGTTGAAGCGAGTGATGAAGTTTGGCAGAGATTCATCTTCTTCTCGTATGCATTTGAGGATTGTCCATTGTTCGTCGGTATACTTCCGTTGCTGGCTGAAGTGTTGGCTAAACTTTTGTTGGAAGTCTGCCCAGTCGTAGATGTGGTTGACCGGTAGACGATCAAACCAAGCTCTAGCAGCCCCAACAAGCGTCATTTGGAACATGTAACACCACGTGGGTTCCGTCCAATTGCTGACGGTTGCCCCCGCTATGAACCTGTTCAAATGATCGTCTGGATCAGATAAACCGTCATATGTGCCCATGTTAGGCGTTTGTTTGGCACTCTTTGGGGCGATTGCTTCCGCAATGTCCCTTGCAAACTTGGACGTTCCTGCATTTGCAACGTTTGGTCTGAACGTTTTGGAGAAGTCTCGTGGACTTCCACCTGTGCTTTTTGGTTTGAAGGCTTGTCCAAAATGCCTTTTCGGTTGGGATTCCGTTTCCTTACGCTTCCCTTTTGCCCTATGGCGAGGGTTCGCGTCGGAGTCGGATTCCTCCGAGTCATCCTCCCAGTATTCGCATTCGTCGGCCTGTTGCACGGAACGCAAGCGTTCGTCCAACTCAGCCTGGAATTCCTTTTGTCGTGCCTCCGCCCATGCCTTAACTTCATCGAGAGTCTGGCGGGGGAGTCTTCGTTTCTCAAACTGGGTATCGGTGGATCCCAGTAGGCGATTATTTACTGCACTTGCCCCAGCTTTGGTAAGTGGGGTAGTGTTCGTAAAATTTACTTCACTTGCCCCGGCTTCGGTAGCCGGGGTAGTGTTCGTAAAAACTGTTTTGCCGGTATTCCCCCCAGTAGCTGGGGTTGTGGTTACCGGAATTTCTCTAACCATCTTTGTAAAAGTTTGAAAAAACTGGAGAAAATTGTAGTTCTAGCTTTATGCACGGATGGCGCCAATGAAGAAACACTAACCGGACCTCGGACAGATTACTGGTAACCTGGGGGTTGGATAGCTGTTTCCCACGAGGGGTTAGACCCTTGGAAGATGGTTCTTCTGATAACCTGCAAAACAGACACCGTGAGCTCGTCACTGAGAAGGGGGGGGGGGGGGGGTTCCTCCTTGTGACCACCCTCCGGCGTGAGAATCAGACTAGATTGCTCTTTAAATATAAAAGTATATTAAGAGATTGCTAGAGCAGATATCAGGTATATTATGATGATATAAGATAATGTAATCATGTGTTTGGATGATCATACCATTTGGGGTATTTATAGCCGAAGGTAGGTTTCCAAGGAGGTATGGCCAGCTGCAACAGTGTTCCTGTTCATCAACAGTAGCCTACGCACGTGCCTTGCTGGTAGTTGGTGGGTAGGCAGCGGCTAATAGTGACCAGGCCTGCTGTATACTATTCCCTTTCCACCAACTGCCGGCTACGCACGTGGTATGACAGTAGTTGGTGAGTAGGCAGCGGCTAATAGTGATACAGTACAGGAGCATGCTGCTCGCCATACTGTATCCGTGAGCTGTCGTATCTCTGATTAGATCTTTCGCCCATACCTCGTCAGGTACAGTAAAAGATCCTTCAGTATACAGACTGGCTTATTTGGGCGGGAGTATTCCCCCTCCCGCCTCTGTGCGGGATTGCTCCCGGCTTTGCTCATTCCTTCAGGTGACACTGTGATCGAGAGCTAAGTGCCTTGTGCGTGTAGCCATGCTGCGCGGGTGGCCTTCCCTAATGGCTTGTATCCGAGGCTGCGGGGACAGGCGGAGTCCTTCACCATTGGGAGGCTTTTCCTGCGGGACCAGCTTGCGTACTGCGCGTAAGGACGTCACGTCTCTGAGCATGGTTGGTCCTGCGGATCCAGTTGGTCTCTGCGCAGACGTCCCTGTTTAAGGTGAGTCTTGCGGGTCCAACTGGGCTCTGCTGAGACCTACCTCTTCAGATATCATTATATTAAAATGATTGACTGTATAGTGTGCTCTAGCCCATTTTGTGAATGGGATGCTTCTGAGAGTCTTCTCAACGGTCATCCGTCTGCGACAAAGTAACCTATAATAATGATTAAATTCTCCAATGGTGTAAGCTTTAAATGTAGCCCAATAGATAGATTCTTGAACCCTCCCCCTTAATCGTATATTGACCATTATAAGAAACTTTTGTTATATGACGCATATATTTAGGTACATTAACTAAATTAAAATTAATAATAATAATAATAATAAACACGCTAATGTGTCTATGATACAAAAGGAAAAACAAAATTTGGTCCAACTAATTTTCTGGACCGCTAGTTATAAAACACCCCAAGGTTAACTAGCTAATTAAGTGAATTTGAAAATAATCTAAGAGTTATGCTCTTCAGCGTCTGAATTCTACTATTGGCTTTCCATTTGCTCCAGGTATTACGAAAACGTAGTTCTTCAAAATCAGACCCTTCAAATGGTTGTTCTTCTTCTGAATCTTCTATATTGTTAACATTTTCTTGATGAGTTGATTGAGCAGTAGTTGGTTGTCGTAATGGAGGTTGAGGGATACATTGTTGCACAAAAGACCCATGGTTTGGTTGTCGCCTATGGGGTTGTGGGTTTATTTGTTGCATAACATGGTGGTCATGGTCTTGGTTGGCTTGCCGGGTTTGTTGATGGACATTATTGGGGCGTCGATGGTTACCTTGTTGTGTATATGGTGCAGCATTTGTATGTTGCATGCCCAATGTAGAGTTTGGATTCCCTACATTAAGGTTTAGATGAATATGAATGTCACCGGCCAAAGGCGGCGGAACATGCCGGGGTGCAACGATTGCTCATAAGCACATGACACTATTTAAAGCGACAATATTTAACAAACTCATTCATTTCACAACATCGAAAATGTCACATAACAAGATTCATAAGTCAAATACAACAACATATAACAAAATATAGCAAATCAAATATTGTTCATTTTTGCTAATATCCTAGAGGTATTTGTGACGTTTTTCTTCTCCAACTCTATAATCAACCTAGATGTAAACATGTAACATTTCATAAAATAAAGTTTATCAACACAAAGGTTAGTAAGGAATTCATAGATTTTGAACATATGGGTATATAATAAGAAAAGTCACAATCTTGTATACAAACAACAAATAAATAGCAATAATTTGGATAATATGAGGTCGCTAATAAGAATACATTAGCGGCACCGTCTATAAGAGAATAGCAAATAGATTCGGATTTCATTAGGTCGTTAATAAGAATACATTAACGGCACCGTGCTATAAGAGAATACCATATAGTTCACGGATTTATGATTTAACCCTCCAAAAGCGGTAAACACATAAGCATATAATCATGTAAGCATAGAACACCAAATCGAGCATTTATTTAAGTAAAGTATACAATAACGTTTGTGGTTTAAGACTCAAGTATAAAGCATTTAATTTGAATAAGTATGAAATGTCACCCCAAAACAAAAGATAGAAAACGGGGTATGAAATTACTCACATTCAAGTAATAAACTTGAAAAGTTGGTAGTTTGGAGATTTGTCGGAATGACGGGATTAACGTATGAAGCCTAAATAAAAGAATGTCTTGGATTTAGAAAGGTTGTCTTGAAAATCTTTAAATAAAATAATTGTTGCAAAAAGTAAACAATTAAAGTTTAAGGTTTAAAATATAACTATTTAAGAATTTATAACAATAACCCTTTAAAAATGTAAGTTTGCTCGAAACCGGGTTAAAGTATCTAACCTTAATATTTACTTAACCAATGTTAAGCAATAAGGTGGGAAAAATACAAAAATGAAAGTTCCTTAGGGATAAAGATACTAAAACGGGTCTGTAACGAGTGTTCGGGTTATTGGTTCGGGTCTTGATAATTGGTCAAACTCAAAGTCAACTTTCCAAAATAATGAATGTTATGAGATAACTCAATAAAACTTTATAAGACTTAACCAAGTATGTAGATCTATTGTTTTAGAACTAACAACATACGTTAAGCTAGTGTTCGATTTTGTCGGTCCAAACTATGTTATGAGATCAAGTTGGATCCAACATTTCCAAGTACTTAAGAAAATAATTAAAATCAGTTTGTAAACTATTTTTAAAGAAATATACAAGTCTTGATAGCTAAAAACACACTTGTGTGTCTTAAGCGAGTAAAAATCAGATCGATTCAGTTTCCATCTCACAACACGTTCATAGATGGTCTCCACATACCCAAGACTTGTAAATGTGACTAACAAACTAAAATGAGTAGAAGTTAAGCATAAATAATATGTGTAAACAAGTTATGTGTGTGTATATATATCAAGAACATGAAGTCCTCCATGAAGCCTTGCCTTACGTGGTCCGAAACTTAACCAACCGGAGTCGGAGAAGTAACTACCAAAGGTAAAAAGGGGTGTGTATTATATATATGTTGTACCACCATATTCAAGTATTAATAAGATTATGTGAGCTAATTAGAATGAAAGATTAAACTCGGTTTGACATTTGGAAGTCAATCATTCAAGAACACATAAATAAACAACCTTGGATCTATGGAGAATTTGGAGATGTATCAAGTGTAAAAAATGAAGGAGATGGGTGTGTATATATAGGGTAAGGGTCAAAGCTTCTTTGCAAGGTTCTCTTTTATGCTTGCACGAAAATAGATTAGTTAAACAAACAAGCAAAGTACAAAACAACAAACAAAATCCGTAACATGTGCAGGTGTCTCCAGGCGACGCGCGAGCTCCCCTTTGCGCTTGGCCGCGCGGCGCGGCGTGCTTAAGGGGGCTGGCCCAGCTCGTCTAGTGTGGTTCGTTTCGCGTCCGGAAGTTCGTTTTTGATGTATTTTGCTCGTTTTAAATGCGTTTTCGAATCCTTAAAAAAGGTTTTTCAAATTAAACAAATGGGAATGATTTGGTAGCATAAAAATCCAATATTTTATAATCATGAGTTTCGGTTTACAAAACGGGTCGGTTTACAACATAAAACAATACAAATACGAATACAATCAAGACCCGAAATTGACAAATGTCACAATGAAAATGAAGATTGATAGTATGTTGTCTATTTTCCATGTTTCTAAATTTAAAAAAAAATGACAAGCGTTTTCACATATACATTTGAAAACGCTGAAAAATTGACAAAAATATAAGTTAACGATTTTAGTAACGGGGATGAGGTGGATGTGTATGACAACGACTAGTGGTAGATTGGTAAGATTATTGGCGAAGAGGGATCCAATTACTTGGTTGATTTCGAATACACAGGTCAACAATTTGCATACCCAAAAGAACGTTTGAGACTTCATCAAAACTGAAATTCAATTGACGGTGTTTGGTGTTAGTTGAAGAAGTAATATAATTGTTTCCATTGAAATGTAATGTCCATGTTATCAATGAAATGTATGTAATGTATGTCCATGTTATGTCCTTGCATTTTCTATCAATGAAAGGTTAGCGTTTATGTTTTCATAAGTAACGACGATACTCATTTTATTCATCGAGCCTATAATTGTAAACATCAAATACTCTCAACAACATGCAAATAAACAAATAAGGGATCCCAATAAACAATACAAAAATAAATATAAAAAATAATAAAAAAACTATATTTTTGACGGACTTAAAGTCGGATCCGACTGTTCATAATTTGTTTCCGGAGCCGACTGTCTTCTACCCCCATGGTTCTTCAGCCTAATCGGTCGCCCAAAAGGTTAAAGAGTCGGATTCGACAGAACATGTGGCTACGTAGCGCATTGTGTTTGGTTAAAAGATCAGTGCAATCAGTTAGTGCTTTGGTCGAATCTGACCTAAGAATATGGCTAGTTTGTAAATTTGTTTTGGTCTTAGACTAGAATGAAAAAACCTTGGTTAAAATTAGTTATTTTGAGAATTTTCCCAGACTTTTATCATTGGGGGTTCATGTGCCATTCTATGACCAGCTATAAGAAGTTAGAAGGTGAGATTGAAACATTTTTATTTTGTGTTTTTTAATTCCTTAGTGATCAAATTGACTCCGTCAGTTGTAGCAATTAACAGAAATTTTGAGCTTGTGTTCTATGTGAAGAATCCAATAGTCACCGATACCGACAAAAATAAATTTAAAAATATGATTTGAAACCCGTGTATTAGATGATATTAATAAACAAGTGTGTAAATTATAATGAACCATATGATACAAATTTAAAAAATATTAGTGAAGGTGACCGGACTATTATTGTGTGGGTCGGTCTCCGTCATATTTGGCCCAAACCAGCCTGCTAAGACCGGACTTACTAAAATAATAATTTTATGACATTATGAAGCATGGCATTACATACATACAGTTGTAGACTTGTTGCTTCTTATTTTGATAGCAAGATGGAGTGTAAAAGACATAATAAAAAAAATACATAAAAAATGGATAATATAAGTCATAAACACAATATTTGAGATCATAATCTGGCATACTACAGATTATGGATATTCCAATTTGAAAGCATTGATTATTCAATGCTTATTTGGACGTGGGATTTCACACAAATTGGCACAAACTTCTTTAATTAATGATAAACTAAAGAAAAGGACATAAATTGAAAAATAAACTTTTAATAAACAAAAGATCACATGAATTGAAGCAGTTAATCATAGAACTATAGATATAGTTAGTCTAAGTTAACTATATCAAACATATTTAAAATAATGGACATGGCTATAAATATAATTAAATGGATTGTGTTCAGGTTGACTTGTTTACCTTCAAATTACCGCCTCTAGTTTATTTAAACTTCTGAAAACTGAATTACCATCTCTAGTTTATTTAAACTTCTGAAAATTGAATATGAATCAATGATGATCATTGATACAAACTTTCACCCATCCAAAAAGCAGGAAACAAAGCTTATTTGTCACTCAAATATCAACCTGAGAATTAAAGAACTTGTAAACGCCTAAGTTTTATCCCATTGTAACTAAAACAAAGGATTTAGACAACCCAAAAACAAAAGGACACGACTAATCATAATTGTGGAACACCAAACCTGTGAAAACTCATGAAACTCAGCTCCAATTACACGAACCCATTGGTCTCCATGATCCCTAACATGCCATTTTGTTCTTTGTACATTTGGAGTTCCATATAAAAACACCAAATCCACAAATTAACCGAATACAAACCATAGCCGAGCTCGATCTGTTAGAGTTAAAACATAAACCGAGTTTGTCCGATTCAGATTATCTTGTATATCTAACGGGTAAACTTGTAAGTGAATATAAAATTGCAGTTGTAATCAAGTTTTGATTATTTACATTTTTAACATTATCAACTAATCAAACCTCAAGTTGTGAACTAATCAAGATTATCAGCATCAGTGAACTAATCAAGATGTTTTCCTAGTTGATTTTACACATTTCACTACAATATGATCAATTTGTTGAAATGAGTTGTCGTTCAAGCATTTCATCAAACAGTTTGTGCGCACAAAAAAAAACAACTATAGTGTTAACATGATTAGCATCGAACTATACATATTACATATCATGCTAACTGCAATAATTAGTGATAATAAATAATAATAATAATAATAATCTAAATCTGTATATTTGACAAACAATTACAATACCTCTTGAGGACGTTCACGTGCAAGTAGGATAAGTGTTCTTGACCACCCACCAACTGACCCTTAGAGCATTCACAATAACAAACTGTCATAAACCGACACATCAACGCCACATCAGATTTCAAACTTTTCTCAAAAACTCTAACTTTTTTTCATAACAACAAACCTTTACAAACCTCATTAAAATATTATTAAAACTATATATGTATAATATATGTACATATGCTGATATGCATGTGAGAGGGTGAAAAAATGGACCCACCACAAACTTGTTTGTTGCAGGTTTGCATATTCAAACATACTCTCACAAACTTTGCACCCACAACAATATATCAAGCTCACTCTTGTTTGTCTCTCTTGCCAACTCATCCAAACCTAGGGTATTGTATCCTTGTTGTGGATGCTCTTACAAAAGAAAACACTTCCGAAAGCTATGTCATCTGTAAAACTATGCCACAAGTTGTCCATACTTTTTAACCATAAATCTATAATGAGCATGAATAGGTGGGGAACATTTATAATGGTTAAGGAACACATACAACACCATTCGAGAACAAATCGATGTATTTAGAGATGATGAACAGAACAGATCAATGGATGATGAACATACGAAAGATATTCCTAGAACACCCAGATCGATGGAGGAAAGTCAAGACGGCAGATCCTAAAAAAATTCTTAGGCGGTGTTTGGCCTAGCTTTTATTTTTTAGCTTATTCTTAGACCGTCCGTAGTGGCACGTTGCCACGAGCGTTTTATGGTATAACGCCGGGGGTACACCCCCCCCCCCCCCGGCATTTTGGCTAATTTTTTTTGAACGTTTTATGTAACACGCGGATATGGGCACAAATATCAAAAAAGAGCCGTTGGATTGGAACTAAAAAAAAATTATTTCTTATATATTAACCAACTAATTCCCAATCAAAACGGTCGAGGGACGCTAGGATTCATGGCTATTTAGAAGGTTACGTCAGCCGTGCGCGTGCTCGCCTACGGAAACACGGCCGACATCAACGACGGTTATTTAAAGATGGCCGATAAAACAACTCGGGACACCTTGGAGTATTTTTGTTACGGTACGTTTTGTTTTGTTTTAATAGTTTTATCGCTTGTTTACTTTAATCATTTATTTTATAAAAGTTTTGTAAAATATAGGAATATTGAAACTATATGGACCACATTATCTGAGAGAGCCCAATTGTAACGATCCATAACGTCTTTACGAGGCACATACAAGGGTGCATGGTTTCCCCGGCATGATAGGGAGTGTAGATTGCATGCATTGGGAATGGGCTAATTGTCCAACTGCATGGTGAGGTTAATTTACACGAGGTGACCAAAAGGGACAAACGGTCAGCCTTCAAGCGATCGCTTCATACGACCTTTGGATTTGGTCGGCATTCTTTGGTGTTCCAGGTTCCAACAATGACATAACCGTCTTAGAGCAGTCTCCTATGATGGAGAGTTACATATCTGGGACCGTTCCCGTCGCTTCGTTTTGGGCTAACGATAACTCTACCATCATGGGTACTATTTGGGTGATGGAATATATCCAGAGTATGCGATAATCATTAAAACATTCAGAGACCCGATGGATGAAAAAATACAGTATTTTAAGAAAGTGCAAGAATCTGCAAGAAAGGATATCGAGAGGTGTTTTGGTGTTCTTCAACAACGATGGCATTATGTTAAAAATCCTTGTTGTCTTTGGTCTTTAGAAAGAATGAAATGTGCTATGTATGCGTGTATCATAATGCATAACATGATCATTGAGGACGAGGGAAGAGCAATATGTCCAACTTTCATACCGGACCTGGATCCACCACGGACTCCGGCAAGTATGGAGCAAAGACTCGAAAACTCGGATTCCGTGCGATCAAGAGAGATACATAACGCACTAAAGGAGGATTTGGTCCAACATCTTTGGATGTATCGACCTTTGCCTGGTGAAAACGAGGGCAACAATGAAGACGATGATGAAGACGACGACGACGATGGTGAAGACGATGAAGACGAAGAGGACGACGGCGACAATGACGAAGACGACGGGCGACGAAGACGACGATGACGACAACGACGACGACGAAGAGGGCGATGACGACGAGGACGACGAATAGTTTTTATTTTATTTTCATGTAACATTTATGTAATGAAATATTGTAAAAGTGACTGGCGTCACGTGGCTCATAATGCCTGGGGGTGGAGAGTTATGACTACAGTCTGTTTTTGTAAAAAATCATAACTCTGACTGGGCGCCACGTGGCGCATAATGCTTGGAGTACTCATGGTCTTATATTTTAAAGTAGCTTATAGCTTATTTTCTATTATTTGATAAGCTCTTTTTATGTGTTTGGATTAGCTTATATTCTACAAGTTGATTATAAGTCTTAATAAGTTGTTAAATCCATCATTTTTTTAATTTGTTTTACTAATAAGTTGCTTCAATATTATTAATCTATCACCATTGGAAGGCAAATGATTCCCATAAAAAATAAGTTTCTTCAAATAAGCTAAAAAATCATCTTCAAATAAGCTTCTTTAAATTAGCTTATAAGCATAACGTCTTATAATTAATTTTGTATTTTGGACATGCATGATGCATGTTGAGTTGTTTTTCATGTAGCTGCAAGCATTATTGCTCGCTCTCATTTCCTTTGACAAAGAGGGTGGGGATGAATGCAGCCGATCGAATTATTACTTATTTTCAGTCTTTTGCTTTAATTTGCTTGCACTAATTATTAACAAAAATCCATTTTTTCTCACATTATTATGGGCCACAAGTCACAATCACCTGTCATTTACGATCTATTTAGTTATGAATAACTTAATTTGAGCGGTGTTTTAAAAACCAATACGTATTGCCTAGTTAAATCGATTATATCGAAATATAATTAAGTATTAAAAGTTAATCGAATAATTAAGTTATTGTTGGTTAGTTTGGATTGCAATCAGGTTTTGCTCTACCAACCCTGCCAATCTAGATTGCTTTATTTTCTTTTTCAATTTTTTTTAACTGTAGGCCCACCAATCTCATTATGAGATTGTCAATGAGAATAGTCTAACATGATAACATTGAGTTGGTTGAGTAGTTTATTTGTGCAATTTTTTATTTAAGTTTTATTTGGATACTTATAAAATAATATACATATATTAGATAAAATGATAAATGATGAATGATGAACATACTATTTGAATAATAGAAAAGAGTAGTGAAGTCGTATCAAAATAATATTCCATTAATAATGTATGTTGGGTTTTTCGGAAGATCAAAAACTTTTCATTGATTTTTTGTGATGTATGTTAATCAATAAGTTCACTAACCAGGTGGAAGACCGGACTAAATGATCAATGATGAAAAATGGGATTATATAAAGAAACTTCGGTACGGGGCCATCTTGAACAGTAGAAATCTAATTTTTAAACATAAATATGTGTTTGATGTACAAACCATGAAGCATGATGTATTGATGGGTTTGTTTCATCTAACTGATCATGATACAACTAGTTCTGTGTTGGTAAACGAAATTCTTAAACGGAAAAGTTAGAAACATTCTATCTAATTAAGAATGAGATGTTCTATCCTCCTGTTGTTTAAATTTGATACCTATGTGCAGTGAGCTACCAAGCAGTACCAATTTTTATTCATCAAGTTGATACTTATCAAGTTAACATGCTATTTGAAACTTATTTCTAGTAACTATGAAGTAAAATGCAAGTTAAAAGGGGGGATATGCTCTTCTTTTGAAATGATTGATTATGAGATATTTTGAATTTTTATTTAATTGAGATGTGTATATTTCGATACATTTAAAAGATTGACCGACAGTGAATTCGTCCTCAAGCCCTGCATACATTGCCCGTCACACTATGGGAGCTGGCAATGCCCTAAGTCGTTACCTTAACCGCAAGGAGGGGATGCCGAAGGCAAGGCTAGTGACTGAGTGAAGTCGTAAAAGGTAGTCGTACTAGAAGGTGCGGCTGGATCACCTCCTTTTTAGGGAGAGCAAATACTTGTTGGGTATTTTGGTTTGACATTGCTTTACACCAAAAAGAAGGAAGCTATGTCAGAATTAAACTTGGAGATGGAAGTCTTCTTTCGTTTCTCGACAGTGAAGTAAGACTAGGCTCATGAGCTTATTTTCTCAGGTCGGAACAAGTTGATTGGATCCCCTTTTTTGTCCCCATGTCACCAAACCGACGACATGTGGACGAAAAAGGAAAGAGAGGGATGGGTTTTCTCGCTTTTGGCATAATGGCCCCCCACCGCAAAATAGTGTTGCAGCTACACGGCTTTAGGGACATTGTTTTTCAACTGGAAATCCAAGAGCTAACTACCAAGACCGTGGACTATCCGAACACATACTTCGTGAAATGGTTCATGCATGGTTGTTGCCAGGGGCGACAAAATCAAGTTGGTAAAGATTAAAATCTATCTTTATTTCATTTCTATGATCGATGATCATAGAGCATTTTTACCATTCTTATATATACGCTATTCTATTTGTACGGATATGGTAGAAGGGAACATTCTGTCATTGCTTGTATATTTGTTTTTAGTTCTTCTCTTTGACGCGAGGTAGATCAGTTTAGTAGCTCGCAAGGCTCATAACCTTGAGGTCATGGGTATAGATCGTTTCCCATGCATGATTTATCTGATCCATATATCGTGCGCTAAAGGCGTTGCCCCCAAAGATCCATCGGGGGCTAGTCCCCGACTCGCTGCTAGTGCAGTGCTTCTTGAAACTCCCATGGGGTAAGTGATTAATTGAATCAGTCACTAGCTTGATGGTTAGTTTTTATTCTTTTAGATTTAGAACAATGTTTGTTAGTTTCAAATTTTCATTATGCATTTGTAATTCGACTGGAGCAATTCTGTAGATTATATAACAATTTATTCTTCAATCTATAACACTTGGTTCTCGGTAAATGCGGTTACTGATAGAGAACTTCGTCATTAAATGACTGTAGGAAATATAACCGTGAGTATTACTGACATATTTCCGAGGGACCACCAACAGATCATCGACATATTAATTTATCATGCATATATAAACGATGGCTTGTGATATGTCGTTCTGCCTGCTAGACTCCTTATCCAGGAATCTTGTTGCCAACTTTACGTTTTGGCAATATTAGCCAAGGAACCCTACCATGCATACGTACTCCCCTCACCGGCCCGGCCATATAATTTTTTATTAACAATTCACTGCATGTACGTGTGTCTTACGTACGTACCCTTTTTCGTCATTTTAATTAAGTGTTAGCAACTTGGCTACCATAAAAGGAGATTCAGATCCCTTAATTAACAAGCGTATCGATAAATCTCCTTTGCTTATACGATACAAAGGGCAATGGCTGATCATCAAACCCAATCCCAGATAAAACCAGTACAAATTCCTGCATACGTAAAAGCCTTATCCGGTTCACTTGGTGGAATTGTGGAGGCCTCTTGTCTCCAACCCATGGATGTTATCAAGACCCGTCTACAACTGGATCGCACCGGTACCTACAGGGGTATTCTCCACTGCGGCACCACCACTGTCAAGACCGAAGGTCTGCGTGCTCTCTGGAAGGGCCTCACACCCTTTTCCACGCACCTGACGCTCAAGTATGCCCTACGGATGGGCTCCAGTGCTGTTATTCAATCCGCTTTCAAAGACGCCAGCACCGGAAAGATCAGCAATGGAGGGAGGTTTGCTTCTGGCTTCGGTGCTGGTGTCATCGAAGCTCTTGTGATTGTTACCCCCTTTGAGGTAATAATGATCAACTCCATTTTCAAAACATATATGCATTGGCTCAAACTTAGTGTCGAGAATCCATATGAGTGTCATGTATAATAATATTTTAAAAATTGGTTATTACATAAATTTACACACATGTAAACTTGTGAATAATATATGTAATAAACACTTTATTTATAAAATATGGTAAAACTAATCTAAAACAATGTTAATATATGAAGAAAATAAATAAAATGTTTGGATGTTTTTATGAGTTCCTAGAACTTCTAAAATTTTTGGAAGTTTCGAAAGGATAGCATATATATATATATATATATATATATATATATATATATATATATAGGATGAGTATCATTACAGAACTGTTAAATTATTTAAGAACTTGAAGGAACCCTTAAAAACTAACGTTTTTTATAACATTTTTTGTATGTTAACGTTATTTGAGAGTAATTTTATCATTTTCTATATTTATATCTACGATTACAATTTTAAAAATTAGTTTTTATACATATCTATGTTTTGTTTTACACCTATGTAAATTTGTTTGTACATAAATTTTACATATATGTAAACTTGTGATTAATATATGTAATCAAAATTTTTTATATGAATTATGATAAAACTATTCTTAAATAATGTTAATATATATAAAAAATTTAAAAATTGTTTGGTTTTTAAGGGTTCCTAAAAGTTCTTAACTTTTTTAGAGTTCTTAAATGATACCAACCCTATATATATATATATAGAGAGAGAGAGAGAGAGAGGATCAAGAGAAAACTCTTTAAAAAGAAAAAAATTAAAAACTTTTAAAGAATTATTATTAATTTAAAATAAAAAAAATATTTTCAAGTTTTTGTGTTTCCATTCTTCTTATATTTTGTTACTCTTCACCGGAAAAAAAAAAGTTAAAAAAAAAGTCGATGTAATGCACGTATGTATTACTGTGCAATATTGTTGTATTATTTTATGAAGTTTTCTTAATTAAACAGAAATGACAACACGGTTTTCACACCATAAAACTTTTTACGACACAACCTACCAGAAAGGTAAAACACCTTTTTTATGGTTCATGTTTTACAATTCCGTCAATGCTCTTTATGTTTTCTTTTATTTACTTTAATTATATAAAATTGGACCGGTCATGTGACAAGTCTTCAAAATCTGAGAGTAGAATTGTTTCATTGAGATTGAAAGTAGCCACTAGAGACTATGGACAAAGTTTCTGATGTTGATCATTTTGAATTCTTTATTAACTTTTGTTCTTAAGATGTGTAATTTGAGAAACAATAAAAAGCATCATCAATATAAAAGTTTTTGGGGTTGTTCTCTCACCTTCTTTTTCTCTCACAAACAAATTCTTAGAGATTCTCGTGAAAGAATCTAATCTCACCTTCTATCCTTGACATCATCATCTCTCACTTTCACATCATCTTCTCTCTCTTCTACAAACACCCAAGAATATCCTATTGGAGACGTTTGTACATTTAATTATTTAAAGGGGAAGACATTTATTAATTAACTTGTTGTAGGTGATAAATATAAGATTGCAGCAACAAAAGGGACTGAGTCAGGAGCTTCTTAAGTATAAGGGTCCATTGTGCTCGGTTGATTGTCCATGAAGAAGGCTTACGCGGACTGTGGTCAGGAGCAACCCCAACAATTATGCGCAACGGTACAAGTCAGGCCGTGATGTGCACATCCAAGAACACTTTTGATGCATTATTTTGGAGCAAACACGAAGGGGACGGGAAGGTTCTTCAACCATGGCAGTCTAGATATCTGGATTCCTAGCCGGAATTGCCGGTCCTATGTGTACGGGACCTTTTGATGTTGTCAAAACAAGGCTCATGGCGCAAACTCGAACTGGAGGAGGCGAGCTCAAGTATAAAGGCGTGTTTCACGCCATCTCGACTATATACACTGAAGAAGGGCTACGGGCGCTGTGGAAGGGTATTCTTCCACGTCTAATGCTGATCCCGCCCGGTCAAGCTATTGTGTGGGGTTTGGCTGACCAGGTGATCGGCTTTTATGAAAGGAATTACACGCAACATGAAATGTTGGCCTAGCTGGCATCCTTGTTTAAATTACAAGAACATGTACGTTGTTTTCATGTCCTAAGATGAATAATATTTCATGATTACTATTTTAACAAGGATATACTAGACGGGTGTCCGCACTATGTGACATGTGTTTGTAATCACGTAATAGTTATGAGGGTTCATGGTTTGGTTTGAAACCTTGCAACCGTTTATGTAGGTACCGAAACTGGATCCGACAAATGAATGGATTTTTTTCTTGATAAGTGATCGAGACGGGTGTGGTGAAATCAAACGATCGAACGAAAACAAGTAATGATAATATAAACGAACGATCTCGTTATCGGATAAAAAGATTTATAATATTAAACGACCGATCCCACCCAAGGTAAGCTCCCCTTGGGTTGGTGAAAACACCATACAAACACACACAAATAAATATCACATAAGGCCCTATTTATAACAAACACAATAATAGCCTAACATTCTAGAAGCTCTCTCCCCATTAAAGATAAATGCGTGCACCGATGCTTTCGTCTGGGATCCGGATTACTCGCCAACTTTAATTAATCGCTTGACCAAAATATATTTAACGAGTTTCGCCACATTGATATTGCAAGTCACAATTTTTTGCCTTACAGTTTAAATTGGTTAGGTTTCATGGTTGGGTTTTTATTTAACCTTCGGTTTCAATTTTCAACGGTGTAGTTTCTATCTTGGACGACAAATTATCATTACTAACAGTTTGGCTCGCATATTTAACCTAAAACCGTAAAAACTGGCCTGAACACCCATACATAACAAGTTAATATTATTAATTAATTGGGAAAAAACTCCAACAATATCATATACAAATTAAATAAAATGAAATGCTTGTTTTTAGGGGCAACCTTTAAAAAAAAAAAATTGTTAAATATAAGGGGGTAAAATTGTAAGTATTATTTAATTTAACAAGAGTTGAGCGTGTAAAATTATAAATATTTAAATGAATTGAAACCACACGTGATATTTTATGTTTCAAAGACCATATTGTCCCTCTTTAAGTCTCTTTTAATCACAAAACATCTTAAATTGTCTTCCTCTCATGTATTATATATAGTATAGATTTAGATATAATTCGGTGATTAACAATAAGGATATAATTGATTGAATTATGTGTTGGGTTTGAATGGTGATGAGTTTAAAAAATTATTTTCAAAATAATTATTAATTAATAGTTTATAGTTAATAAATAAACATTATATATAAATATATATATATATATATATATATATATATATAGGGGATGGTTCATGCGAAAAGTCAAATTACAACGAAAAGTGCGAGAAGTCAATTTCGACTACTCATTTAGGTGTTGTTTATTTTTTTCAAATGCAAAATATATGCGGTCCACGGATCATATCTGTAAATGAAGAGGTGGACCTAACCTCTATAGCAGTCTACAAGAAGAATACAATTTGTTTTTAATGTCTGTAGACTGCTAAAATAAACTAGTGGTGTTGTATGAACTGTGTTTGTGTACGTTTGTGGTGGTGGACGGTGATGGTGGTGGACAGTGGTGGTGGCGGATGGTGGGTGATGGACGGTGGGTGGTGGTGGTGGACGGTGGGTGACGATAGATGTCACACCCCTTTCTAGGGCCTAGGAGTGCGACTCCGTAGTTTGGTATCGTAGTTTGTAAACAAATCAGAGTTATGTTTGTTTGCGGAAGACTTATAAACTTTAAGGATCGAAAATGTAAATTTATATAGATATTCAAAAGGCGGGATTATAACACCCGCTTAAGTTACAAAATATTTATGTGTTTAGTATTTACAAACCACCATGTTGAGTTCATTACAAAATAATCCGAGCCATCGGATATATCAAAGCACTTCGTCACTCCAAGTGCTAAACTTGTTCACCTGCAAAATGTAATAAAACACGTCAGCAACGAATGCTGGTGAACACGCTGACGCAAAAATACTTTCTTTTACTTAGTTACCCCTCGAGACTACACCTGCCTCGGCCCAACGTGGCTTAGGAATAACCAAGTCAAATAACACATTATAAACTAGAGCCTCTACACTAGGTCACCTCACGAACACCGCAACGTTCGACTTCATTTAAGTACCCGTAAATATACACAACGGTCGTAGTCCCTGCAGGAGAGCGTCCTACGACCAAGGGTAGTGAGATCATGCCCATACATCGCATAGTACCACCTATGTAAGGATCCAGACATATGTATACCACAGCCTGAGGGCTAGGTTCATACCCATAGTCATAGTGGTTTTAGGAACACATAGTCCCTTGTAAACAATTTCATATAACAAGTTGACTCATTTTGAAAACAAGTTTAAAAGTTTGGGTGCGTATTCACCTTGTCTCTTTAGGATCGGCTTCACACAACGTCCAAGGGTCTTTCCCTTTTCTTTATCTCGAACCTATAGTTACGAGTATAAATATTTGTTAGTCGGATACACGATCCGGCTTAAGACCTTTAGTCTTATATCTCAATCCTCGATTGAACCTCTAGTTCAATTCTTTGTTTACTTGAAAACCTTTAGTTTAAAAGTAAATTATAAACCTTTAGTTTATAAAAACCCGACGTTTCTTCTTCTCCAAGAAACGTAATCTTTTTCTTTTATTATTCACGAATACACATTATTCAATAAATAATAAATTCATAACAAAGAACATATACATATATACTTCACACATATATATATGTTTGTTTATCATATCATTTCTTTGTTATGTTTGTATTTCTTTCCTTATATCGAGGTATCGAGTATATCCTCGACTTTAGGCCTAAGCCTTGAATATAATATTAGATTATATTGAATTCATCATTACACCTAACCTTAGTGGCGTAGGTAAATTCTAGGGACTCGAGCAGCACTCCTATACCGCTTTACTCGTTTCGACACACGAATCGAGGTATGCCAAATCTTCAATACTTGTGGATACGAACTTTGAGAACCAACACCATCTTGGTTGTATGTGGGTGGGAAGTGGTATAAACTTTCAAGGAAACGTTGATACGCATTTGAGGGTTTCGGGGCACGCTTATCGAGGGAATCGTTTATATAACTATGGGTTTCTAGTGAGAGAGTAGTGAGAGGTGAGAGCTGTGTTTTGGTGTGAGTTTGGGAAGTGTCCATGGCCTCCCTATTTATAGCCGAAATTTGACCCCATCATGGTACGCGATGGGTCACTTGGCAGACCTATCACGTACCGCGATATAGGTCTGCCGTGTCACCACTAGACCTGTCACGTGTCGCCACGTGGCAGGCGTTGCGCCATGTGTTGACACGTGGCGACACGTGTCACACGCGTTGCCACGTGGTGACACGTGGCGGCAGACGCTGCCACCGTGTTCCACGTGGCACACGTGTCAATATTTGTCAGACACCCCATCGCGGTACGCGATGGGAGTCTCTTCTGACCTGTCGCGTACCGCGACAAGTCAGGAAAATCAGAATTTATATTTTAGACCCTCAACTTTGGAATTTGGCAATTTTAGTCCCTAGATTTTGGAAAGTTGATACTTTGAACTCGAAATTTTCACGGTGTTACAGTAGATGTGGACGGTAGGTGTTGGTAAGTGGTAGTGTTTAACCCTCTTTACACCTTAGAAAATCTTAGAAGTGGATGGACTAAGTCTGCGCCTAGAAGAGTTCGAGTAAACATTTTTAATGAAACGTCTTAAAAAACAAACGATATACAGTTGGCAATGTCTGCGCGTGGTCTGCGCGGCGCAGATAAAAGAGCCTACGTGGACTTAAAAAAAATAAACGCCTTAATTTTTAATCTTACAAAAAAAATTTACATGAAAAGGATATTAAGGTAACCAAAAATGTATTCTCTCTTCATTTAATATAAAGAATCAAACTACATTAGTTACATCTCTAACTAATATAACTGATCAAACACAATTACTAAAAGAAAATTAATCATAAATCCACTAAAAAATGAAGAAGAATAAAACAATAAATTTATTTTTAATTATTTTATTCTTCTTTCATCTTACACAACTGAAATTTCTTCTTACATGTCTTTAACTTCTTGCTACACCTCTTTAAAATTTTCTAGCATAGCTTCATTTTTTTTCCAGTTTTTTTCCTATACCTCTTCAAATTTCTCCTACACATTTTTAATTTCCCATACACATTTTAATTTTGTTTCCTACACATTTTCAGTTTCTTTAATTTTCCATATCTTTAATTTTGTCCTATACATCTTTAAAAATTTTCCTACACCTATTCAAATTCATTCAACATATATATTCAATTTCTTTCCAAACATATTCAATTCTTCCTACACATCTTCAAAATTTTCATACACGTCTTTAATTTTCCATACATATTTTAATTTTGTTTATTGCACATTTTCAGTTTCTTTGTACACATCTTCAAATTATCCATACACATAAACATAGAAAATATTTATTTGCAAACGAACAATCGATGATGAAGATGTTATATACTAGTCTAAATACTATAAATTTAAAACATGTTTTTTGGATATTTTTTTCAGAAGAGTAATCGAAGATGAAAATGCTATAATCCAAGGCCCCTTTGCATAATTCAAGACCTCTTTTTAACAAATTTAACACAAGTGGAAAGTGTTTTAATTCGTCTTTGAAGTGTCATGTCATTTTAACCTATGTTAGAGTTAAAACATACCCCGTGACCTTATAATAACAGTGTAGAATGTATTTATGCCTTTTTTAAATTAACTCTATGTTAGCTTTCTAAATTTGGCATGTCTAAGTTTTTTTCTAAATGAATATGATAATTGTTTTCATATATACATTATATAATTGTGTTTAAACATGTTATGAGTGATGCAGCCTTTATTTTACAAAATACCATTTTAATAACCAAAACAGAGCTAACAAGTAATACAAACATTACTTATTACCGCTATTAAGTTTTAATACATTACACAACCTTATAGCCTATTACGTTCATTTTAATCTTTTATTTTTCAAATAAAAAAATTATGTACTATAATGCGTGTTAATATGAAACACAAGTTGACAAATGTCTATTTGTGTTTAAAATGTTACGAATGATGCTTAATTTGTTTTACAAAATACCATTTTAATAACTAAAATAAGGTTGACAAGCAATACAAAGTTTAATTCTTACCTTTATTTAGTTTCAATACATTGCAGCCTTTGGGCATTTCCTTCATTTAAATATTTTGGTTTTCAAATTAAAAAATTAAGTACTACTTCCTCTAGCTCATTAAAAGCGTTCTTATATTTTATTTGTCTCATTACAAATGTCTTCTTCTTAAAATTTATTAGCCAATTTTCAAGTTTACCCTTAAATACACACAACTAGCATTAATAAACAATATTTATGGACCTAACTTCCAAGGGCATCATTATTATTTAGTAAGTGAAAAAATAACAATCATTCATTCTACATTAAACTTTGTGTTTTTCAAACCATGACATTTAAAGAGGTACGAAGAGAGTATAATGGTGTTAATCTGAAACACAAGTTGACAAAGGTTAAAGTCAGTGCATCATAATGTGTGCTGCTCTTTTGTTGCAATACACTGTGAACACATAAATATATAAAAATGATATTAAGTAATACACTTCTATTTTTCTATTCCCGTGAACCTATACCTTCTAAAATGAATTGGACCGCAACTAAACCGTCGTATATATTATTGAATGAATGTAGTCGTCACATTCCTACGTTTATATTCACGTCCATCGGACGGGAAAACTATTAGTTGATAATCAGGTTGAAATAGCGGTGCACAAATTGAGTTTTTAAAATATCCAGTTGTAAGTCCCGTGGATGGATCTTTCAATATGATATCAAGTAAATACGTTGTTAGGAGGAAATTAAATGCATGGTGATTCAAGAAAAAAGATGAAATAAAGACGATAAACACGGTAGGATGACTTCAAAGCACACGCATATTTAGGATGACTTCAAAGCACACGCATATTACGTTCGGTACTTAGGTCCCTTAACCAAAACTGATTATAATGATAATATTTGTGATGTCTTACCCGAATCAATAATAAACATAACTATACAAGGGTGTTACCATTCTAAATCCAAAGCCCATCGAAATCCCTTTACGGTTCCGGGTATGGAACAAGTTTCGGGTATGACCGGTTATTGGCTATACCCGAGTCAGGTTTGGGTTTGGGACTGTCTCTAAAAATCATATCCTATGTACCGGGTTAGGTATACAAACGGGTTTCTAAAACCAGGTATTTGAATACCCTATTTCCGGGTATTTAAAAAACCCTATATCCCAATTTTTTATGTTATTTTTCGGGTATAGATTGGTTTCTTTTAAGGGGTGCACTTTTGTTTTGTTACATTTCGGGTATTTTCAGGTTTTTTTGGGTATAGATTAGGTATTTGAAAAACCCGGTTTCGAGCATGGAACCGGTTCCGGTTTTCAAGTATTACCAAGTATAAGTTGGGTCCGGTTTCAGGTACGGGTTTTGGTACTGAAATGCATACCCTATCCGTTCCCTACTGGTAAAGTCGGGTACGAGTCGAGGTAGTAAAAACTAAAAACCCTGGTATAAAAAAGCGTGTTTTTTCGGGTCTGGTTCTGGGTTTGAGTTTTTTTTGTGCAACTCTAGGTTAATGTGCATCACTTTTAGATATGGGCTTCTACGGTCTGCCAATTTGATTTTGATGATGGAAAGACTTAAAGAAACATAAGAATTATTTTTTTCTTTTTAAGAAAATGAGCTTATCTTTGGAGTTGGGCTTTGAGCTAAATAATTATTGGTGGGATGACGGTGTACCCAAAAAGAGAAAATCACATCTTTGGAGTAATAAGAAAAGCCGCCTTTGGTTGTTCGTATTGGTCATGTGCAAGTGTGGAACGAGAAAGACAAGTTCTTTTGATTCACGCCGTTGGTACACGCGAGAGAGTTACAGTATTTATTTTCTTTATTATAATGATTGAATAATTTTGGTGTAGAGTTTGTTTGAGTAATTATTAAACTACTATTATTCTTAGAATCAGATTAAATTTTGTGGGCACATTAAGCCTTTGTTGGTTTGAGGATCGATGATGATATTATCAATTAATCAATACATAATGTTTGCAGCGGATTGAAGACTATGAAGATAAATATTTGAAGATTAGATGAAGTTTCATGAACATTCACAAGAATTCGCTAGTTTCGTAGAGCTTCTCTGCGAAACTACAAACACTCTAGTTAGTGAGAGTATCAAGAAAGCCTACGAATTTTCATGACAGAGTATGCAAATATGTCACACTCCATTATACGAAACTTGACAATTACGTATGTGAATCTTAATGGATATCAGCAAAAGCACACATGTTCGGTCACGATTGGCGGCTTGGCGAACCGAACCGGCTCAAGGGTCTAATAATATTTAACTAGGCCTCATTTGCTAGTGTTGATCTATTTTGTATGTGAGCCACCAACCCGGGGAGGGCTCTTTTGAGGTGGGGTGAATTTATGTAATCATCGTTATAATGAAAGTCAATTACCAGGATCATAGCTTTGTTGTTCTTATCGTTTATATCTTTGTGTTTGTTTGATCGATTGGCTTGTAACCGCCCTGTCCCTACCTCGAGCAGCCGAAAACAGTCCCGACTCACCAGATCCAGGAGCTACAACCTTTTTAGATTCAATTGTCCTTTCGATTAATTTAAGTAGTTTTGCTCTGTTTAACTTCTACTTAAATCATCGTTTCTAGGTTTCTTTTCATTGGAATAATCAGATTATGGGTTGTTAATTAACTGAACTGAACTAGGTTGAACAATTTAAACAAAATCATGTATGTGTGATTTCCTATCTAGGATTATATTAGTTGAACTAGTTATTTGCTAAACCTGAACCTATGGTGATTGCTTGTTTCTCTAAATTGTTTTACAATAAAATCTCGCTCTTTGCTTGACATTGACTTAATATAGTTATTTAATGTTAGTTTACATATTCAAATAGACCGTGCAATACTAACCACATGCTCCTTGTGTAGTATGATGCCCTATTTACAATATCTTTTTAGTTTAATTAGGTTTTTGCATGACTAAAACGATGGTCATCAAAATGACGCCATAGCGGGAAGCTTGTGCACTTTGTATCAAAATTATGGAAACACGTGTCTTTTATTTATAAGATGGGAATCCGAATGTTACAAACTATCATATACACACAGCAGTATAAAAATAATAAATCATGAAGCTACAAGTTAATAGTAACACCTCTGGCCGCCCCATTTCCGTAGTCATTTGGTGTTATCTCGGCTGCTCCAAATATTGATCCGTGTCTAGTTGGATCGTATTTTTCGCCATCACCCCACAATGCATACGCTTCCTCTCCATGAACAGCATCATCACCAATCATCAACTCATTATCAGGCATCCTTAATGGCATAAATATTTTAATAAATAGAAGAATAACGGTAGTTGATATAAGGTTCCACCCGATCACAAATAAGGCTGCAACTATTTGTTTTAGGAATTGTGTCCCTCCATTTTTACCATAAAATGCACCCCTTGAACCACTAACCGGCAAAACTATGTTGCACAGGGTGGGCTCGGCTAGTAAACCCGTCAACAACCCACCCAATATACCAGCTATGGCATGAGTGTGAAACACACCCAATGTATCATCTACCTATACATACAATCATGTAAAATAAAATTTAATGTCAACAATCATTTCCTTGAAAGATCTACTTTTATAATAAACAAAAATAATAGTTGTGTCACATGGCACCTAATTGTCCAATTTTTTGCCAAGTGGCATTATTATTGTTCAACTTTGAAAGCCATAATTATCTAATTAATATAATTAATAATTATTTTAAACATTCTATATTAATGATTTATCTATAATTTCATAATAGTAAACAAAGTAAAAAAAATAGAATTAAAAGAACATATGTAGAACTTTTGAAACTCATTTTAGTGTGTGTAAATTTGTGTTGTATGTTTTTAATTTATTAGTGATCAATTCAAAAGATGTCACGATTCATCTTTACTCTGAGCAATACGAAAATGGTTCATCTCATTTGATTATTTTTTACTATTAATTCTATATAATAAACCTTTTTATATGTATTGATAAATTTTTGCTAAAATGATATTGTCAAACACTCAAGGAGAATAGCTGATTGATGATGATGCACACGATACTTTTTCTTTCATATCTAATAATTATGTGCATTTATTTTGTCACATGCTAACTGATAGTGAAATTCATTGTGCTTATTCATTGGCAAAAACTTGCATCATCTAGAGTTTCGGGCCAAGCTGATATAAAAAATGAGTTGTTTTGTTCCCAAAAATACAGTGGTGTCATGTTGAGTTTTGTTTCTTGATGATATCCATTTATATTCATGAACCAAAATTCATATCTTTTTGGAAGAGTATCCTGGTGGTGATGACATTGTGTTGTCTGTTATAGGCACAACTCTCATTTTTTTTTTTAATTTTACAAGTTAAGACCATAAATGATAAGAAAATGGTTGTATTTATCGGTGTTGCAAACCCATTTTATACAAATTCATTGTAATGAGTAAGATCACGAGTAGGGTGTTCGAAATACTAATATGTTTCTTATAAGTTGGTTGTTTATTATTATATTTTGTTTGTGTTCCATCTTCTATACAAAAGTCTCAAAATCGATTGATATATGGGAGGAATGATGGTTTGGTTTTCAGTGAGATACTTATTTGTTGCGTATAAAATCTTTGCAACAGTTTTTTACTCTATTTACGTAATGGGTCTTAACAAGTTTCACTTGTAACAGACCCACCATTAGTATGACTTGGAACATTTAGAGAAAGATCAACTTGTATTCGACGCTTTAAGTAAATAGGTCAAATTTGCTATTCGTGTTCTCTTATAGCTAGCAAAAGGGATGAGTCGTGTCATAGACGCAACACATAAGAACCGGTTTGGTCCATACAAATTAGGGTCAAAACTGATTATTTTAATAAAAATATTACTTTTGGATCCGAACATGTTTTCTTTACACAGTTTTTTTACATCTACACACAAATATAAAACTCTTTATAACTGTTTAGTTTCTTGTATGTCGTTGGAGTTGAGTAAAATGTGTCAAGATCATCTAAAATTAGAAGTTTAATAAGATGACATGTTTGAAACAAAAAAAAAGTGTAATAAAATGCATATAACTTTATTAGTATGACACTTTCTTTGCTGATATTACCAAGTATGCAGTTGCTCTTGCTTCTATATTTATAATCTAAGGCATGAATTAGAAAAAAAAAAAAGACATGAAGTAAGCAACACAAGTTTATTTTTTGTTGGTTATAGATGGTTAATAATTTAATATCATTAGACCCTCATTTTAAATCCTTTGGTATTTTTTTTACCGATAGAAACTCTTGTAACTGTTAGTTCAGTAGCAAGATATGTTAAAACTAATACAACGATATACTTAGGAGCAATTTTTTTAAAAAAATGCAGCTCTTGAGACTTTTCAACGATTTTGATGTGATTTTTCTACATGATTATCGTAACTTGAAGAACCAAAATCGTATAATAAGATAATGAATGAGATTTAACTTTTAAAACTCGTGTAATACACGGGTTTATAACATAGTTATATATATATATATATATATAGTAGTCTATATTGATTGTCTAAATTAGTTGTTTGGATTAAATTAATTAAAGTTGTCAAGAAATTATAGCCGCCACTTCTCTAGCTTATAACTAAACTATTTTAATATAATTTAAAAACTATATACATATAACATACCTTTTGAAGCCATATTGATTTCTTGTGGAGGATCATCATGGTAAACCAGGGAATGGTACCGCCGAGTATTCCCATGACAATGGCTGCCCATGATTGCACCACTCCTGCTCCGGGTGTGATGCAGACGAGGCCGGTCATCATACCTTGGATAGCCCCGATGACGGATGGCTTTCCAAAGAAAACGACATCAAGAGTAGTCCAAACTAAAAGGCTTGTGGCAGCGGATATGTTTGTGTTTAGTATTGCTACGGAAGCTGCGATGTTGGCAGCGTATGGAGCTCCCCCATTAAAGCCAGACCATCCCATCCATAGAAGCCCTGCTCCCGCTAGCATCAGCAAGACGTTGTTTGGAGGGAACCTCTCCCTGTCACTTTTCAACCTGGGTCCAACCTTAATGAAAAAGATATTTTATTAATGAATTAAGCCAAGGGTCGGATATTTTATGGTCATTGGTCAATATAAATGCGTCGACCAAAAATATCTCAAAAAGTCTTGCTGCTTCTAATAGTCTTCCGTCCACATGATTAATTGTTTTTTTGTGATAGGTTGATTAATAGTAAACGCTAATTATCAATTATTATAGAAATATAATAATCTACCAGCTAATAGCATGTTTTTACCTCTGATACTAACTTGTATATAGGGACGTTAATCGACAAAGTAAAAATATATTAATTGTATTGTTACCCAGTAGGCTGCAGTAAAACCCGCGATACCAGATGATAGATGAATGACATAGCCGCCAGAATAGTCAATAACTCCCCAATGATACAAAAAGCCACCACCCCAGAGGCTAAATGCGCCGACGGTGTATGAAAGCACCAACCAGAGGGGAACAAAAGCCATCCAAGCCCTGATATTCATCCTCCCAAGAACAGATCCAGCCAGCAGAATCATCGTGATGGCAGCGAAATTAAACTGGAAGTAGACCATGGTGGCCATGGGATACAGCTGCTGGCTGCTTCTGCCATTCTGGGTGCTCTCAGGCAACAGGGCTTGACGGATGAGATAATCCTGGCCCAAGGCAGGCGCACCTTTCCCCCAGAAGAGGAACAGCTTGTCACCGAAAGCCATGCGGTAGCAAACCAGCACCCAGCAGATGAGGACCGCCGCATACGCGTACAGGGCCATGAACGCCGAGTTCACCGCCCATTTCTTTTTCACGATGGAGGCGTACAGGATCACCAGCCCCGGCATGCTCTGCAGGCCCACCAGAATAGACGCCGTCATTTGCCATGCGTTGTCGCCTTTGTTAAGCCACTCCGGGACAGCAGGAGAAATTGCAGACGCCATTTTATTAGTTTTCTCTTCTCTAATTACTTGATCATCCATCCATCCATCCATCCACTTACTTATATACAATTTGCCGGTGCATTAAATGTTGTATAATGTGAAGGTTATGTTGTACCATCAAATTAGTTGACTTCTAATTTCTTCCACTTCCCTTTCACACGACCACCCTCTACCAACACCAACACCAACACCAGCTAAGGCAATCAATTATGGTCGGGGGTTTTATCATATTAGATGAATTTCTAGTCTGCTTGTGCATATGCATGCAATTTCACATAAGCTTTAACTTTCTTAATTAATCTGAAGTTATACACGACACTTACCTGCATCTTATTTTACAAGTGATTTCATTTCACAAACTATATCCATCTCTATCGGTTTAGGCTTGCTTTGAATAGTTGCTACAAAATTATAATTCTACTGCTTGTAACATCATTTCACATGTGTACGTAATTCAACTTTTCACTACAGGCACATGAATATTCATAAGTAGCAAAATTGTTTTTCGTGCAATATCGGTTTAAATTTTTTGTTTCATGTGCTCACCTTTTTTCTTTCTTTTGGTGATTAAGTCTATGACACATAAAATTGGACTAGAAAGGTGGGAAGTTAATAGGTGAAGCTGGAAAGAGATGTGATTCGTTTACCAGAATCACTTGCAATGGATGGCTATTCATCATATGGTTATTCTTTGCAAGCAATAGGTGAAAATGATATAAGAAGATAGATACGGGTAACATAGAAGAATTAGAAGTATCACTGAAGAAACGTGGATCTACTCACTGGTAGCAGATCTACTTTCCTCGGATGTGATTAAACTATTTCACCGATGGTTCTTCTGGATCCGAGTTCTTCCACCTACAAAATGAACAGCGCCGTTACTTACCCCTCAGAAAGGGACAGAGGGGTCCTCTTTGGGGTAACCCTCCGGCGTGAGAATCAGTATCTTTTTGAGAAGATAATAATGTTGTATGTAAGTGAATCCCAAGAGTATTGCTGATCGCTGAATACTCTTGATTTGTGTGACTGTGTGTTTTCTCTGTAACTGACTGTGAGTGAATATAATTCAATGTGATTGAATGTGATATCACTGCTTGTAACTGTCAATGATTGAGTGTGAATGAATGTCCCATCAAAGTGGAGTTGATGCTGTATTTATAGTGCTAGGGTTTCCACTGGTTGGGCTCAGCCTCGTTGGCCTCCTCCAACCGCACTGCGCCATGTGTCCTCTGGGACACCTGGCGCTTTCTCGTTGGTTGTAATTATGTGGTAGCACATGTGTCATGCTGAGTTGTCGACCTTTCATTTGGCAGCTGTCAATATCAGCATATTCTTACTCCTTAAAAAGATGCCTTCTAGAAGATTGTCTGACGTGCACAATCAAGGTCGCCCTAATCCTGACTTGAATAAGGACGAGGTTGATTATGTGCACGTGTGATATGCGCCCATCCTGAGGATGCGCGAAGTCTTCTTTTTATTCTCACGCGCAGATATTTCATGCGCAGGTGTGATATGCACGAGCGTGTGATATGCGCCGCGCGATTGTGCGCCGCGCGCATATGCGACGCGCGAGCATATGTGATGTGCAAGAGCATGTGATATGCGCCGCGCGTTGATGCGCCGCGCGCATATGTGATGCGCGAGCATATGATGCCTGAGCATGTTTTGTATGCGCCATGCGCCTAGGTTTTGGCTTTGTGCCTTGATAATGTCTTTATCTTGTGGGTTGACCCGCCTTGATTGGTGTTGAGGCGGGTACATACCTCTTCAAGCCCCCCCAGTCTAATGTGTGTCTTATCTCGCGCGAGCGTGGTAAGATAGATATTAGACTCACTGAATTGTCCTATTATAGGGGGTTTTGTCGTTTTCCTGGTTGTTTCCATCATCGCGCGAAGTTCTATCCACTTTGTTGAAAACCAAAGGTCCAAACACGTGGTTGGTTGGTGGTGACGTGCGCCGTAAACGTGTCAGACGTTTCGTGTGCTCGAGGTGCTACAGTTGCCTTTCACGTCCTCTCACAGCTGTCTTGAACACGTGTCGCGCTCGCATTGGTTAGTACCTGCGAGTGGGGGCGCGTGTCTGTTCCGTGGCAGGTCGGTTTGTCACCTCACACAGCTGTTAGGGACACGTGTCGCGCCTTCGTTGGGTTGCCCCTGCGAGTGGGGGCGCGTGGAATCCGATCAGCTGCCACTTTTCTCTCTCCTGGTCCTATAAAAGCAGGCCCTTAGGTAATTTTTATCCTCATCTTTATTGTTATTCAAATTCGAATTCCTGCTTTCACATTCTGATTTGAGTGTTTACATCGATTCGAATCCTCGATTATCGGCTATTACAGTTGTATGTCTGATAGTTCATACTCGTCTAGCCCTTCAATCACCTCCGTTGCCTCTCGAAGACGCCGTGTGAAGTCTGTGGTGATGTCGACATTGAAGCAAAAAGGAAAGGGGAAGAAGGTTGTTGAAACCACATCGGAGGAAGTAGGGAGGACCAAGGCGACCAAAAGGTGGAATGAAATCCCCTGCAAATTGAAGCAGGCGGATCTCGACAACCTCATCACCTCTCAGGGGTTTCCCACCCTGTTTGGCTGCATGTTGCCTAGGTCCGGGCAAACGGCGGCGAACCCGCCTGCCGGCTATATATCCCTATATAGCCACTTTTTCAGCCACTGCAACCTTCGTCTCCCGATGACAAGGTTTGTGGGTGCACTGTTGAAGTTCTATGGGATTCACATATCCCAAGTCCATCCGTTTGGACTCGTGCGCGTGACTCACTTTGAGTTCATGTGCAAATCCCAGCGCGAGGAACCCACTCCTCGGCGCTTTCAATATTTTTATAAGGCCAAGATCCAAGACAATTGGATATCTTTTATTCCTCGCAGTCAGAAGGTGAAGTGCTCCACTGTTTCATTCAAGAGCCTTCATGACTGGTCAGAGAGGTTTTTTTACATTAAGGCCGGTGTGATCCCCATCCGTATGACCATGCGCTCTATCACTTCTGCGCCTGCGGATGAGGATGTCCTCAAGAACCCAACTGGCGCATGGGTTAAGAAACTGACCGCCGAACCATCCCCCGCGAAGAAGATTTGCGAGGAGGCGCTGGTTGGGGTCGGCATGAGCAGGCTCTGGGCCGACAGCGCGCTTGAGCCCGTTATCCAAGTCGACGGGTTGTGTAAGTTTTTTTTTTTTTTTTTTTTTTTTTTTTTTTTTTTTTTTTTTTTTTTTTTTTTTTTTTCTTTTTTTTCGCTAACATCCTTCTTTTGCTGATATCATTTAACTCGTCTTTGCGCAGTCACCAAGGATTACATCCTTGCCGCTTATGATGAACATGTGGAGGGCGGCTCCGTCGAACTTGGCATTGGGGAGGTTGGTTTCCCGGATCGCTTCGATGACATGTTCATCCCAGTGGATCTGGATTTTGACTTTGACGGTGACGCGCCTGGTAAGCCTTCGCACTCTTGCTCATTCCTTTAGAAGACCCAAGCTTATTGACACTTCTGTCGCTTGTTTTTGTAGATGCGCTTGAAAACTACGAGCTAGAGCTCGCGGAAGAGGAGGAGGAGGAGGAAGAGGAGGCGCCTCTACTAAAGCGCAAAGCTAAGGGGAAATCTGGCGCAGGGGCCAGTAAGAAACAGAAGAAAGAGGACACCCCTGTCGCTCATCCCCATGCTCAAACGAAGAGACCTAAGGAAACCACAAAGGTTTCTTTAAGTTCTCTGCCTGTGAGAGTGGGCAGACCTCCTGTCCACTTGAGGTATGGTGCCGTCGCCTCCTCCGTTCGCGCTGCTGAAGAGATAAGCCGCGCCGCGCCTGCAACAGGTATACTTTGCCTATCTTCATCTGATTGAGTTATTATTAAACCGTTGGTTATTTGAATGTTTGCAGAGCCGGCGTCGGTAACAGATCAGCCGCAGGCGCCACAAGGTGCTACGGCTGCGCCGGGGACTCCATCGAAGTCCCCTGTTCTACCCTCTGAAAAGGGTAGAATGAACTTTATGGCGATGTTCGACGCGCGAACAGAGTTGCGCCAAGGTAAGTGTTGCACATTTGTCTTCTGAATTTTCCCTTTTGGAGTTAGTCATAAACCATTCCTTGTTTATTTGTTCATAGGAGTTGTAGCTGGTACAACAGTTGCTGATGATACTCCTGGCGCAGCTGCCGGCGCCGCTGGTTCTGGTCCTGCTCCTGCTAGTGCTGAGTCTCCCCTTATTGGGATTACCAAGGAGCAGGAGACGGTGTTGCGCGCCGAACTGGCGGCGTCTAGACCTCCTTCGCCTCCTCCTGCACGTAGCCCTCCCCGCGAGGCTGGTTTGGAGCCTTCCAGGTCGCAGCAGAAGAGGCCTGTTGAAGAAGACGAGGAGGACGAGGGGGTTCAAGGTGAAGACTCCTTAGGAGATCGCGCCAGCCCTGCGATGCCGCAAGTGTTTGCAGCGCAGACCTCTGGTGGGGCTGGCGCAGACATTCCTGCTTCATCCCCGCAGGTATGTATTGATTTGTTGGTCCGCTGCGCGTATCTCCCTATAAGTATGTTTTATGACTTAGGATTTTTCTTACATTTTTGCAGGAAGGTGACCACGTTTACCGCCCGAGATGGAATATTAATGAAGAAAGTTCCTTTCAATCCTTGGGCGTATGCGAGGACTTCTGGGCTCATGCCGTGCCTCCTACTGAAAGGAGGTATCAAGAGGAGCGCACTCGCGCGGACTTGCTGAACGAACATGTTTTCGCTGGGTCGGCTTTTTTCGCTGCTTCCCAAGAGCTGCGTCGTGATTATATTAAAGTACGCGACGCTCTTGTGGAAGCCCAGCGAGAGGCTAAGGTGGCCGCCTGGAACCTGTCTGATGCTCGCGCGCGAGCTGAGAAACTCCAGGCGGAGCTCAGTGAAAACCGAGCAAGTGCCAACACCGCATACATCAAGCGCGGGCATGAGCTCCAGGCTGCGCGGGAGAAGCAGCAGTTGGCGGAGGCCGAAGTTGCCAAGTACGCGCGCAGAGTGCGTGTCTTGGAACAGCAGGCCGAGGCGCGTGACCAAGCTATCATCAAGAGTATTACTGAGAAATCATCGTTGGAGAGCGAGGTCGCGCGCCTGAAAAGGGATTTGGCGGCCGCGCAGGCCGATAGAGATGAGGCCTTGGCCACGGCGGCGTCCAGCCAGGAAGCACTTGGTGCTGCGCAGGCGGAGAAAGAAAAAATTTTGGCGGCAGCAGCGTCTGACAAGGAGGAACTAAAAAAGGTTAAGGAAACTGTTGAGTTATTAAACTCTCAGGTTCCTGCCCTCGAGACGTCTGTTGCTGGCCTCGCGCAGGATCGCCAATGGCTGGTGTCACAGGGCATGGCTCGCTGCGCTTTGGCGATGAAATATTCCGCCGAGTTTCAAGCCCTTGTGATGGACTGCAATGCCGCCGCGCGTTTGGTGGGCCGAGCTGAAGGGTTTACGGATGGGTATGAGTATGGCATGTTGAGGAAGAACCCATCCGAGTACCCTTACAAGTTCGATGCGGCCTGCGCGGACATGGCCGCGGTGGGGGAAAAGTATATGAATACTCCCATCCCCATCCTTATGCAGGTACCTTGATCTTAATGAGTTTTACTTTACTAACTTTTCTAAGTGTTTGTACTCATTACTTTTCTAATGATTTACAGATAGCTGCGCTTGCTGACCAGCCCGACCTCGGCGCACTAAAGAAGTTGCTTGATGATTGCGAGAGGGCTGGTGGCGATGATGGTGGCGCGGGGGATGTTGCCCCTGCCAGCGGCTCTGGCGCGGCGAAAGAATCTGCTCGTGACACCGTTGTGATCGAAGACTCCAACGAGGAGGAAGAACTTGACTATGGTCAGTTCGGAGATGAAGAGCAGACCGCGCCAGATGCTGCGCGAGATGATGAGGATGATGAAGCGGCTGACGTCGACGTGGAGACTTGAGAAGCCCATCATCAAATTTTGTATATTTATCTTTTATACTTGTAGTTTGTAACTCATGATACTTGTAAATTTCGATCCAATGAAATGAAACTTGTTCTCTCCTTTTCGTATGTTGCGCATTTCCATTCATCTCTTCATGTTTGGTTGTATAGATATAAGATATGCTTGAACGTTAAAATAAGAACAAGGTTGTAAGGAAATTATTCACTTAACCTCTGTTCTATTTTGTTTGTGGCTCTCACAGTATCTTGCTCATGCTGACATGCGCGCTAATTTTTCGTTAATTCCTTTTCGCGCGTTGGTGTCACGCGGTATGGAAGTATGAGTTTAGCCATTACATGTCAGCTTGTGTTACTCAGATATCCACTATGGTTCCGCGCGCGGCCTCGACCTGAGACCTTAACATGATATGGCATGTAGTTTGCCTTAGTTTTGTTTAAGGATTTTTATGATCAGGCTGCGCGGGGTGTAAGATGGATGTATGTGAGTGTTTTGAGCTAAGGCTCTTTGTTTTGGGCTAAGGCCCTGACGATTTTAGAGTTAAGACTCATTAACGTGTTTGAGCTAAGGCTCGTAATTTTGGGCTAAGGCCCTGACGTTTTAGAGTTAAGACTCGTTAACGCGTTTGAGCTAAGGCTCGCGCATGTATGTTTTACTTCGCTTTATTTTGTTTCGAAGTCAATATAATGTTGTCATATTGTTCCAATTTAATAAAGGAAGTGTGAAACATGTATGCAAAGGTAATAGAACCAATATTGAAAGATAGCGCGACAAATATTGAAAGATAGCGCGAATCATCATTAATGATGGCTTAAAAGCCTTGATTACAAATTTGAACTTTTTACATGAAGCATTTTCTAAGCTGTGCCGCGTTCCACGCGCGCGGTATCTTTTTTCCGTTCAAATCTTTTAAAGCATACGCGCCTTTCCCCAGGTCTTCTGAAATTTGATAAGGTCCCTCCCAATTGGGGGACATTTTTCCTGGGGGTATTGCGCGACTAGCTTCATTGTTTCGAAGGACAAAATCATTTTTCTTGAAGTGGCACTCTTTAACGCGCTGATTATAATATTTTTCCAGCTTTTTCTTGTATCTGGCTTCATTAATGATAGCCGCTTCTCTGCGCCCTTCAAGCAAGTTAAGGTCCAACCTTCTTTCGTGGTCGTTATCAGTTTTGCTCATCATGAGTACCCTATGGGATGGGCATCCAATTTCCGCTGGGATCATAGCCTCTGTCCCATAAGTTAGGCTGAACGGGGATTCGCCATTGCTAGTCTTGCTTAATGTCCTGTGCGCCCACAAGACATTAGGTAACTCTTCGACCCAAGAATGGGATTCTCCCTCCAATCTTTTCTTCAGCCCATTTAGTAAACTTTGATTCGCGCGCTCCACTTGGCCATTCCCTTGAGGATGGTAAACGGACGTAAAGATTTGGTTGATGTGCAATTCTTTGAGCCAGCTTGACATCTTCCTGTCAGTGAATTGTTTGCCATTGTCGCTCACAATTTCCATAGGAAGGCCAAAACGGCAAATGATGTGGCTCCAGATAAATTGCTTCATCGCCTCAGCTGTGATTTTTGCTAGTGGCTTGGCTTCAACCCATTTTGTGAAATAGTCTATCGCCACTACCAAAAATTTCACACGCCCTTGCGCTTGCGGCAGGGGCCCCACAATATCAATGGCCCATTTGTGGAAAGGCCATGCTGAGGTGACTGGAATCAAGTTGTTTTTTGGACGCATGGTGTTTGGCGCGTAGCTCTGACATGCCTTGCATTTTTGGATTTCTTTTAGCGCATCCAAGTACATGCCTGGCCAATAGTAGCCTGAGCTCATCGCCTTGGCAACCACCATGCGCGGACCAGCGTGAATTCCACAGATTCCTTCATGAATCTCCCTAATCACATAGCTTGCTTCTTCCGCATCCAGGCATTTCATGAGCGGTCCAAGATAAGAGCGCCGATACACTGTACCATCAAGTAGTTCATAGTTCTGCGCCTTGTGTCTTATCTTTCTCGCCTGTGCGCGATCATCCGGTAACTTCCCCTCTTTCAGGAATTCCATTATTGGAGTTATCCAGGATGAAGGAGTTGTATGAATTACCAGGACCGATTGCGTTTGCACTGACGGGCTGCTCATTATTTCCACCCTGACATCTTTGCCAAAGTGATCAAAATTAGTTGATGCCATTTTACTCAACGCGTCTGCGGACTTGTTTTCGCTTCGCGAGATGTGTATGATTCTGAAGAAGTCAAACTGCTCAACGAGCTTTTTTGCCTGCTCTAGATACAGAGGCATTGTGTTCTCCTTGGCGTCATATAGGCCGTTGACCTGAGCAGCTACCAAGTAAGAATCAACATGCGCCTCTAGTCTTTTAACCCCAAACTTGCGCGCGATGCGCAGACCAGCCAGCAGGGCTTCATACTCAGCCTCATTGTTGGTACTCTTGAAGTCCAACCTGATAGCATAAGTATATTCATGATTATCAGGGTCTACCAGTTTGAGACCTGCGCCAGACCCTTCGCTGTTGGAGGCTCCATCAGTGAATAGCCTCCAAACATCTTCTTCATCATTTGCTCGCGGAGGGTCTACCTCGCGCTGAGCTTCTTCAATCTTTCCCTCTGGGATTTCCGTGATGAAATCCGCCAAAACTTGACCCTTTATTGCTGGACGGGGCTTATAAGTGATCGTGTGTTCACCTAATTCCAGCGCCCACTTTGTCAGCCTTCCGGAGAGCGCGGGACGTCGCAAGACTTGCTGGATGTTGTAACCAGTCAGTACTTCAATAGGATGACCATTGAAGTATCTATGGAGTTTGCGCGACGCGTGTGTTAGCGACAAAACTAACTTTTCCATGATGGAATAGCGCGTCTCAGGGTCTGTGAGCACTCGACTCACATAGTATATTGGCGTTTGGATCCCCTTGCGATCCACCAATAATACTGCGCCAATGGCGCGATCTCCAGCTGACAAGTACAATGTAAGGGTTTCGCCAGGAAGTGGAGCTGTGAGCGCGGGCAGCTTTATGAGACATTCTTTTATCTCATTGAAAGCTTGCTCAGCCTCAGGCGTCCACTTGAATTGGCTCTTCTTCAAACAGTTCCTCAAGGTGTTAACGAATGGAGTAGATTTGCTGGCGTGGTTAGCTAGGAACCTGTTGATTGACACCAATCTACCATTCAGCTTCTGAACCTCTTTCATGGTGGCTGGTGAAGGCATGTCAAGGATGGCTTCCACCTTCTCAGGATTCACCTTGAAACCATCCTTAGTGACCATTACACCAAGAAATTTCCCCTCTTCCGCGCCGAAAGTACATTTGCTCGGGTTGAGCTTCATGTTAACTTCCGTTAGGCGCTGAAGAGTTTCCTCGATGTCGTTGAGCATTTGTCTCTCCTCCCTGCTCTTGATCACTAAATCATCAACGTAGACTTCTAGATTCCTTCCGATTTGTTCATTGAAAACAGAATCCATAAGTCTCTGATAGGTGGCGCCCGCGTTCTTTAAACCAAAGGGCATTTTTGTGTAACAAAAAACACCCTTGTCGGTTCTGAAGGCCGTCTTGTCTTCATCCTGTGGTGCCATTTGAATCTGGTGATAGCCTTTGTAGGCATCCAAGAAACATTTGAGCTTGAATGGCGCCACGGAGTCCACCTTTGCGTCGATGTTTGGTAGTGGGTAACAGTCTTTCGGACATGCTTTGTTGAGGTCCTTGAAGTCAATACACATCCTCCATGACCCGTTGCTTTTCTTTACCATCACAGGATTGGCTACCCACGTCTGGTATCGGATCGGGCGGATAATGTTTGCGCGCAACAAGTCCTCAACTTGCTCATTCATGGCCTTCGCCTTTTCATCCCCCATGATTCTCTTCTTCTGAGCAATTGGCTCCACCGACTTGAACGTGTTAAGAGAGTGTTGCGCCAAGTCTCGCGGGACCCCAGTCATATCGGAGTGTTGCCACGCGAAGACCGACATGTATTTTGTGAGCAACCTTTTCACTCTCAATCTCGTGTCGTCTGAAATGGTAGCGCCAATTGTGACCGTTTGGTCGGGGAATTTTGGGTTTAAAATCCACTTCTCTGGCGCATTGTCCGCCGTTGGAAGTTTCATTCTCCCTTCCCGCGGCGTGGTTGTCACTGCGCACAAATGATCGCGGTAAACAAATGCTACGCCTGTTGGTGTAGGGATCCCCAATGCGCCGTGCGCTGGCGATGGTACAGCATTAAATTGGGCAATCGTTCCCCTACCCAGGATCATATTGTGGCATGACGTGGTGGGCAAGACCAAGAAGTTGACCACTTCGGCTCGCTTGTGCTCATCATCCCCCATAGTTAATTCAAACTGAATCTGGCCTAGGGGATGTATGATTTCATTTGAGACACCACAGATTGGTGCGTTCACAATTTCGAGCCGAGCTTGGTCTGCCGGGTCTAACTTTCTGAAACACTGCTCATACATAATGTCAGATTCGCTTCCAGTGTCCACCAGGACCTTTGACACTTCGTAATGAGCAATGTGTGTGGTAATAACGAGAGGACTGCTTATTGAAGGGCCTCCCCTGATTCTTGGGAAGATGACTTGCTGCTCGCGCCAATCTCCGTGAATTTGCGCGCTTCTCTTTCTTGACGTCTGCCCTTGTCGTCCCCCCTCAGCCACACAGATTCTTTTGTACTTCTTGCTGGCAGAGGCTCCCTCCGGTTGCTCATCTTCTATTCTTTGGTTTTTTACCAAGTGAGCCAGCCTGCCAGACTTTACATCCTTCTCGATCGCATCCTTTAAATGATGGCATGCGTCGGTGTTGTGGCCCGGGGACCTGTGAAATTCACAATATTTACCACTGTTTTGCGGCCCCTTGTAGTGTAGTTGCTTGGGAGGCTTGAATTGGACATTCTCAGTACTTAACACCTGTGAAGGTGTTTTAGTGAGGGGAGTCCATATTCTTGGCAGAGGTCTGCTAGGATCTCTGCCGCCCTCCCTCTTGTCACTCTCCCCGTGTTTACGAGCATCCTTTTGGGGCTGGGGTGAGCTTGGTTGCGCTTGTTTTTCCGCGGAAGAAAAACTTGTTGGCTGCAACCTGGACCATACAGAGTTCTGTTTGGCCCTCTTCTCTTTGCTGCGCGGTGATTCAGCCTGATGCGCTCTTTCTCTTGCCCTATCTTGGGCAATCTGTTTCTCATTTCTCGCGAAAACTCGCGATGCCTCCATTAACTTGGCCCACGTGGTGGGCATACCATCCTTGCTTACGAGAGCTCGTCGTAACTGATCACTGCGCGCGCCTTGTATAAAGGCCACGCGCAGGAGCTGCTCAGTTATGCCCCCGATTGCCAGGGACTCCTGATTGAAACGAGTGATGTAATCTTCAATCGTTTCATCATTCCTGCGGATGCAGTGCATGATGTCATCAGGATCGCGCGTGTGCCTGCGCTGCTGTACGAAGTGGGCCTGGAACTTTTCTAACAGTTCCTCGAACCCATCAATTTGCCCTGTCGGCAAGCTCTCGAACCATACTCGCGCTGCGCCCGTGAGGCAGCGGGCAAACATATGACACCATGTTGGCATCGTCCAGCTCTCTAGGTTTCCCGTGTTATAGAAACCTTGCAAAAAGTCATCTGGATCTGTCGTGCCATCATATTTCCCCAGACCACTTGGCATCTTGGTCTTGTGCTGGATGGGAGCCTGCGCGATGCGCGCAGTAAACTTTGAGTGTTTTACCAGGATGGCTGGTCTGTAGGGGGTGGTTACGTCCACTTGCCCTCTGACCGGTGGGCTGTATGGCATGTGCAGATCCGGATCTGCTCTGGCTCCTGGCGCCATGTTCACAGGCGCGCGGAGCTGCGAGCCTCCTGCATGAGTATCCCTTGTCTTTCTCATGCTATGCACCTCTTCATCACTGAACTCTGTGTGTGCAGTGTGAACAGAATGCCCTTCTTCCGGCGCGCGCGGCCTTTTTGTGGGCTGCTTCTCCATCGCTTGCCTTTGTGTTTGGTCGGCTAGCTTCTTCTGTTTGATCATTTCAGTGTATTTATCCATCAGACGCCGCTGCTCATTTATGAGCCATTCATTCGGATCGTCTGCTTCATCTTCTGGACCCATTGGTCCTTTCAACTTCGCGCCGGCCATATTTTGTAACGTGTGATCGTCTGGAGGAGTTTCAGTCTGGCCGTGAGGGGTTGTGACGAAGGGACGGTTGCTGGTGGTACGCGTAGAATCACGCGGAACCCTCAGAACCTGCTGTCCGTCGTTAACACCCTCACGTTCAATATCCTCCAGAGCTTGATCAACGTTACGAACTCCAGAAACCATGGTGATTGAATTTTTAGATCTGGATGAGATCTGATTGCCGTTTGTAACAGTGGATGGCGCCAATGAAGAAACGTGGATCTACTCACTGGTAGCAGATCTACTTTCCTCGGATGTGATTAAACTATTTCACCGATGGTTCTTCTGGATCCGAGTTCTTCCACCTACAAAATGAACAGCGCCGTTACTTACCCCTCAGAAAGGGACAGAGGGGTCCTCTTTGGGGTAACCCTCCGGCGTGAGAATCAGTATCTTTTTGAGAAGATAATAATGTTGTATGTAAGTGAATCCCAAGAGTATTGCTGATCGCTGAATACTCTTGATTTGTGTGACTGTGTGTTTTCTCTGTAACTGACTGTGAGTGAATATAATTCAATGTGATTGAATGTGATATCACTGCTTGTAACTGTCAATGATTGAGTGTGAATGAATGTCCCATCAAAGTGGAGTTGATGCTGTATTTATAGTGCTAGGGTTTCCACTGGTTGGGCTCAGCCTCGTTGGCCTCCTCCAACCGCACTGCGCCATGTGTCCTCTGGGACACCTGGCGCTTTCTCGTTGGTTGTAATTATGTGGTAGCACATGTGTCATGCTGAGTTGTCGACCTTTCATTTGGCAGCTGTCAATATCAGCATATTCTTACTCCTTAAAAAGATGCCTTCTAGAAGATTGTCTGACGTGCACAATCAAGGTCGCCCTAATCCTGACTTGAATAAGGACGAGGTTGATTATGTGCACGTGTGATATGCGCCCATCCTGAGGATGCGCGAAGTCTTCTTTTTATTCTCACGCGCAGATATTTCATGCGCAGGTGTGATATGCACGAGCGTGTGATATGCGCCGCGCGATTGTGCGCCGCGCGCATATGCGACGCGCGAGCATATGTGATGTGCAAGAGCATGTGATATGCGCCGCGCGTTGATGCGCCGCGCGCATATGTGATGCGCGAGCATATGATGCCTGAGCATGTTTTGTATGCGCCATGCGCCTAGGTTTTGGCTTTGTGCCTTGATAATGTCTTTATCTTGTGGGTTGACCCGCCTTGATTGGTGTTGAGGCGGGTACATACCTCTTCAATCACTAAACCTAAGGTACTTTTGCTTCAATATCAGTTGGTTTTGAGTGTTCCGCAAAAAAAACTGATTCTGATTGATTTGGTTAGTTAGGGTCAAAATTTTGAACTAAATGCGGCTTTGTTGTAGTAAAGAGTAATAGCTAAGCTTCAATTGTTCAATTGGTCACACATACAACATGTTTATTAAAATGTCCAAAGATAGTTTTAAAATAATACGATCTTTTAGGTTATTCTGATAGGGAAAATTCCTCATATAAGCGTTTATGAAAAAGTTTTTAAGGTTATTTGCAAGAAATTCCAAAATATATGTATTATAAATTAGTCGTGACAAGAAGTTTATGATTACACACGAGTAGTTTGTATAACCAATTAAAACTTGCCATGTGTCCTTAAACTACTCATATAGGGAATGTAAACTAGTCTCGACGAGTTAACTAATGCTAATAAACTACTCGTATAAGTAATGTAAACCAGGTAAACTTATCGCGACGAGTTAATTACTAATAGAATACTCGTATCATGAATGTAAAATAGTCGTTGACCAAGATCTACTCGTAAGGACTAGTTGATCTTTCAAACTAACCATTTCGGTTAGTATTTTATAAAATTAACCGGTTCGATGTATTTGATAAACAAACAACTCATCGTGGTTAGTTTGATAAACTACTCGTGTCTCGAAAAGTTTTAAAATCTACTCGTCGCAACTAAATGATTTTTTATTTACTCGTGGATATTGATTACGAGGCTTGAAACTTATTTAATCGTTACGAATAGATGAATAGTGAAACTGGTCGTTATGGTTAGTTTAAGGACGCGTAGCAAGTTTTAATTGGTTATAGAAACTCTCGTCACGACTAGTTTATAATACTTATTTTGGGAATTTCTTTTAATGACACCTAAAAGGCTAAAACCTGATGAACGCTTTTATAAACGCTTATTTTCGGAAATTTCCCATTCTGATATGGTTATTATATATATATGAAAATTCATGCTTTGTAAGTACGCTTAAATTTGAAGCCTTTTTGACATAAGTGTTGAAGAATTGATACCACTCAACAGCTTTGTTGATGATGATATGATAATGTTGAATCAAAACTTGAAACAATCACAATGCTGATGAGATGAATTGGTAACTCTACACAGCCATGGAACATTAATGAGACTTTAAATCAGAAAGCAAATTCAGTAGTCCATATGGTCAAAAAGGTAAAAATAAGAAAACAAAACAAACTGGTATCTTTAGAATTAGTTAAAAGTGTAAAATATATTTGAATGTTAACCCCAAACAACGCCATATTAGTCTTAAAAGTATGTTTTTAATCAAGAAAGCCTATTTCTTGATTGCTATAAGTTATGCTTCCATGGCTTTGATTCTACAAGATCTCAGAGCAGCTTCGATTGCTTCACCCGGAGATTAACATCCTGTTTGGATTCTCTCCTGTTCTCACTCGAAATCCATCGTCTTTTTGTTGTCTGTGAACTTTACAGATATGTAAGAAGTTCAATTTGATGATTTGATGTAAGGAATTGCGTTGATTATTTGATGTAAGAAGTTCAATTAGATAAACATTTTGGTTTTTTTACTTTTTAAATTTTTTAATTTTGTATGACAGATTTTTTTTCTTTTACAAAAATGATGTGATGTAGGTGATCGAGAGTGCACCATAAAAAAAAGAAAAAGTAAAAAAACCTAAATATTTATCTAGCATCCCTGGTAATAAAACAATAATAAAGTTAAAAATAATCAAAAAAATAATTAAAAAATATAAAAAAACAAAAAAGTAAAAAAAACAATCAAAAAAATATCTAGCATCCCCGTTCTAAAAAAAAATCTCGGTTTAGCCTTCGGGTTTAGTTTAGCTTTTAGGGATAGGTTTATAGGGGGTGGGGGCTTTTTTTGTACACGTGATGATGTAAAGATAACAGGAAAAAAATGCATAAATATATTAAAACCGTCACATTGAAACTCGCATTGTCTTGTACATGCGTAAATATATAACTTGAAAATGTTTATAAATGCTAAATTCTGTGAGATAACCGAAAATTGGTTTTTAATATATATATATATATATATATATATATATATATATATATATATATATATATATATAATTGTTGAATATACAATAAAATTATAAAGAAGCGCGCTGTTTTACATATAAAATCTTTAAGAACTGTTGTTTTACACGTAAAATTTTAATGAGATTTGTTATTTTATGTGCAAAATGTTAATCTAAGGTGTTATTTTATATGTAAAATATTATTTTTAAATGTAAAGGCTAAAATAACTGTTGTTTTACTTGTAAAATGTTAATAAGATTTGTTGTTTTATGTGTAAAATGTTAATGAAAAGGGTTATCATACATGTAATATATTAATTTATATATGTAAAATTTTAAAGAACTTTTGTTTTACATGTAAAATGTTAATAATATTTGTTTTTTTACGTGTAAAATGTTAATGAAAAGTGTTATTTTACATGTATAATATTAATATTTACATGTAAAATCTTAAAGAACTATTGTTTTACATGTAAAACGTTAATGGGATTTTTTGTTTTACGTGTAAAATGTTAATTAAAAGTGTTATTTTATGTAAGGCCCCGTTACCGGTAGCCCTACTTTCGTGTTGGATTTACTCATAAACGCAGTTCTAAATATCAGAGTTAATTAAAACATTCGCGGAATATAAAAGCTTTCATAAAACATTTCATAACAAAACACCTCTTGTCTTAAAACAACATCTTGTCTTTCAAAATAAACAAAACATTAAACTTAAACGTCTTGAGTCTTCCGATGCCAGCCCCTTATTCAGTGCCACGTGTCTCCTCAAGCGAGCTGCCTCATCCTACTCACCTGCGTGCATACTAAAAGTCAGCTACGCTGAGTGAGTTCTAGTTAATCACATAATCATACAATACCTTCTTACATTTCATACTTAACCTCTTAACTTTCTTGCATACACACGTAAGTGCATATACTTTCATTCTTACCTTCATACTTCCTTTACATACATAATCATACGTTTTAAAGAGCCTTTCGCCCTATAACCTCACAGATATTATAAGGGTCTGGTCTCTAACATCACAGATATTATAAGGGTCTGGTCCCTAACATCATAAATATTATTAGGGTCTGGTCCCTAACATCACAGATATTATTAGGGTCTGGTCCCTAACATCACAGATATTATTAGGGTCTGGTCCCTTTGTTTCGTGTAACTGTACTGTACCTGTTCATACATACTTTCCTTGACAATACGTGCAATCTCCGAAGAGTGTTCACGTACCATCATCATAACATACATACATTATGCATACATCATATATTCATACATACATCCTATCTTTCATTATACTTATCAATCATATCTTAACTACCACTTGACAGTACATGCAATATCCGAAGATCGTTCACGCACCGTCAAACAATCATCATACATAAATCATACAAGGCATACACTTACCACTTAAGATAAGTGTATTAACTATCACATCGGGTATGCACACAGCCCCGAAAACATAACAAGGAAGTGGGGCTAGAAACTCACCTCAATGCGGTTGCGTTCACCGTTTACGGTTATTCCCTTCTTGAGCTGTGCAAGACTAACTATATAATAATTATACGTTTCAGTAAACTATCACTACACATATCGCCTTTCTAGTTTAATCATTACCCTCAACGAACGGGAGTCCGGGGGCAGCGCCCCTAGCAGCGGGGTTCTAGGGGCGACAGCCCCTAGCGGGGTCCAAGGGGTAGAGCCCCTGGCTGGGGTTAAGCTGCCAGGTCAGCTTGGAAAAATTTTATTTTCATTAACTGTCTTATCACATTTTCCATTAGCATTTTGAATCATTGAATAATATGCTACTTAAAAGTTCAAGGGTTTATTTGTAATTAAATCATTCTTTTTTAAGTCCAGGGACCATTCTGTCATTCTGTTAAACTTCTAATTCGTT